>NW_028274819.1:5697665-5997706 GCF_037043125.1 Eumetopias jubatus | reverse complement strand
GACTGCAACCAACTCAGGGTTATTCAGTCCATTTGAGGTTCACACCTGGAAGGTAAGTTTCTTTAAAAGTCATCACTAAAAAGAGGTTAGTTGAACAACCACTGCTTGCAGTCAAAATTCACTTTAAAATACTTTAGCTATACCCTTCTAAAGACTACAATAAACTAATTTAACTATAAAACACATTCGAGGAAAACAGAAGTTATCTGGTAGATGATACCACGAGAAATATCCCACTTCGTGGCAGATCCAGCTGCATTAAAAGTAAAAATTAAGGCAAACTACACAAGCTGTAAGAGTATGTACGCACATGAAGACAGATCCCAGTCTTGTCATGGTCATATAGGATATAATGTATCACAGGTTCAAACCATTATTTGCTTCCCACTACATAAAAGGACAAATTCCTATTGCTTTTTCTTCTTCTACACGTATATACCAAAGGGATAACTTAGGAAGTGTGGAAACTCCCGTTTAACTTGAGTACACCTCCTATTCAAGTGATGCTCAATTTCAAGGTACAAGGAAAAACCATGAGAACAGAAAATTGTCATGATGCCATTTCCACTCAGATGAAATTTATCTAGATAATCCTACTAATTATTCTTGCCATTCCAACATCTTTGGTATACATTTTCTGAAGTAGGAAAAATTAAATTTTCCAGGGTCATCACCAGTGGGATTTTATACACACTCAGAAATTACCTGTTTTATCTAGTCCCTTATGTGTTCCTCTTGAACAAAAGCCAAAACAAAAATTGCTGGAAAAAATGAGAAGTGCTGGGGCTCTAAATGATAGTAACAGGCCATGCAGATATATGGCTTCAAGTGCTCATGCAGAAAAAGGTGCTCTGGATTATTAATAAGGAAAGGACTCCATGGGAAGTGGCACCAAAACACTGTTTTCAAGGGCCTTAGAACTAAACACCTAAAGCTTACAGGACTTTATCTGGCTTACAGATTTAGGATTAGGATATTAGAAGAGTTTCCTCTGATAAAAACTAATGACCTAAGGAGTAGTTCTACTAGCAAGTGAGAAGTCTAAACTTGTAGTTAAAATTCTCACTGTGACATTCATTACTAACTCCTTAACGTGTACTCTTCTGCTTACACAATGATTTTTCTAGTGGGAAGAGAGTGGGGTTTTGAGTTTGAATTCTGACTACCTCTCAATTATCAGATGACTTTAGGCAAAGTACTTAATCTCTCTGAGCCTTCGTTCCCTTCTCTGTAGAAGAGAAAATATCTTAGAGGCTTTTTGTGTAGATTAAATGACATAAAGTACAAAAAGGGCACTCAACAAATGTTCTTTTAACTATGTTTCTGTAACCCAGATTGCTTACACTTGATTAAATAATATTCTCACTGAGTTTGCTGTTGTTCTCTCCGAAGGAAACAAGTTGGTTGGAGTCATACACTAAAAAACCTCAACAGGCCAAATGAACCTCTGGCCTAAGACTAATACATAAATTTCTCTCTCTTGGTTACTGTCCTGACAGCAAACAAACAGGTGGCTTTAGCCTCCTCTATGCAGCACAGATCCCTTTCAAGGAAACTACATCCTCTTAACCACACCGGCCCCACTCTCACCTCCAGTTTTTAAAAGGCTGAGTACCGCGCTCGGTCCACATACTGCTCCCGCTCATACCGGGCCATGTCATACAGAGAATTCCGTGCAGCTGCTGAAGCCTGAGACAGCTCACTCTCTGGCCCATAACCGTAGCCCTCTCCAACTGTGGGGAGCACAGCTGTGGCTCGACGCAGGGGGCTCCTGTCCCTTCCGTAATAGGAGGAAGTGTTGGCAGCAGCCGCGGCCATAGCAGCCGAGGTGGCAGCAGCACCTGAGTTCGGCAACAGGTGTCTGTCGTAGGGATCAACAGAAGTGGAGTTGAGGTGACTGGTCACAGCTGTGCTCTGGACTTGAGGCAGATGGGACATGGTCTGCTCCGCGTAGTTGTATGCAGAAGCCGCCGCCGCCGCTGCCACTGCCTCGTAAGAGCGGACCCGGTAACGCTTATAGTAGTCGAGCGCTCCGTATGCATCGTTGTAATACATGGATTCCCCGTAGCCCATGGTGTAAGGCGTGCGCACCGCTCCATACTGTTCATTGTACTGCTCGGTAAAGTCCGCCACACGACCTGTACGATCTACTGGACACTCTTTGGACCAGTGCCCCTCTTTCCCACACCGATAGCAGCCACTCTGGTCTCCCATCCCAGGGGCAGTCCGAAGCCGGCTGGTGGACAACTGTACGTGCATTCGTTTGCCTTGAGGGAATAGATGTAAGAAGACGTTATTATAACTCACCGACATTCTTCAATCCTCACCCAAATGAAAGTAAACTAGTTGGCCTAAGACACACATACATACACACGCTCCTACAACCCTTTTTCAGCAATCCCCTCCAAAAGAAGTGAAGTTTTAATACAGATGAGAGCTAGAAAATGTGAGTCCTCAGAGACCAGTCAATACTTTCTACTTACATCAAGTAGCCAGATTCTCTACTTCTGTGTCTGCAACTTTCCCTTCCTTTCCCTTGGCCCCCAACACAGAAACTGAAAAATGTTCCACTTACCACTGCTAAGACTTGATTATACCTGTAACGATTTAAGACCTGCCAATTCTTCCAAATCAAATAGCCAACAAAACCTCAGTTATGCCAGATTTGAAAAGCATCTTACCAACCTCTCACTGATTTACTCAGGGCAATATAAGGCCTCAGCATTTACTGTAGCTTAAAAACCACGGCAATCTTCGCTCCATCTCGTTTCCTCCAGGCATTTTTGCAGGTGTCACCAGGAGGCTATGTTGGATACACAAACCACACCTGGGCTCATCATCTGCTTCACCTCAGTACCTCTAGGAGTTATGCGACCCTTCAGATTTCAACCCCACCCCCATGTTTTTCAGCAAGGGTGAATCCATGCCTACTGCGGAAAAGAAAACTTGACCAAGGTCTCTCAACAGCAAGAATTAGAAAGATACTGAAGCAGTACTGGTTTCTTAGGGACCGTGTGTTCCCATGTAATTCAGCACTTCATCCTGCCACGTAGCTTACAGTTCTTCATAGGCGATTATCTACTTGTTAGAAAAATGCAGCATTTGCCTAAAAACCTTTGGGCACCCATACAAACGAGCAACATCCATTCTTCTGGGAAATGGCGAGCACTACGAACAGCTAAGAAACAATCTTTGCTGATGAAAGCATCCAAGGTCTTGAAGAGCAGTTTGAGGAATACTGTTGGCAGCATTTAGTCCCAAACTGCCTAAGACTTTGGAGATCAAGTCAGTATTTCTCAAATTGCAGCCAAAAGGCAGCCACTACAGATGCAGAGAACAGGGGCTTTATGTCACTCTTAAGGGCTGCTCAGAACAAATCCCCCCTCCACGATCAGCAAGTTGCTCTCTCTTTAACAGACCTTGTTCTGGATGCAGCTATGCGATAGGAGGCCTCGTGCTCCACCATCCTGTTGGAAACAGCCCGACTTAGGACGGCAGCCAGAACAGCGCCATGCACTGACCCTGAGAGGGGAGCGGGTTAGTGCAGCAGTGTCACTTTAGCCACACGCAGTTCTGCCCAATGTCTAAGATTCCTACCACCCCAGTTGCAAGTAGTTGCCACCTCCAACTTAAAACCCCTTCTTTAGCAGAAACAAAAGTGCTCAGGTTTTTACTTCTAGCTGCTGGCAGAGACGCAGCATCCACCATCACCACTGACAGCCGACAGATACCAAATGGCAGTAATTCTCTGAATGGAGCATTTAGCCACCATTGTTTTCAGAGATTTAAATACTCCCATTCTAATTCTTAGGGCCACATGCTAACTATGCTTAGAACAGAAACACAGATTTTTTTGCCCCAATTTATATCCCCAATGTAAAGTTCCCTATGATTTAGACTGGAAGACTAAAAGTTACTTGGTTTTCACACATGAATGGTGACATTAACCTGTGTGATAGACACAAGCTGTTCCCATTCTGAAGTCGGAGTAACCACGCCAATCTAAAAAGCAGCCAATTCAGAGACCTAGAAGTACATTAAAAAAAAAAAAATTCAAGGGTGCCTGGGTGGCTCAGTCGTTAAGCGGCTGCCTTCAGCTCAGGTCATGATCCCAGGGTCCTGGGATCGAGCCCCACATTGGGCTCCCTGCTGGTTGGGGAGCCTGCTTTTTCCCTCTCCGTGCTGCTCTGCCTACTTGTGCTCTGCCAAATAAATAAATAAAATCTTTAAAAAATTTTTTTTTTAAATTTCAATTTGCTTTTTACTTTTATAGATTCTGGCCTTGTTATTGGATTTTTTTTTTCTGAGAAACAAAACCCAGTGATTTTTCCTTGATATTTGTTACTACATCCAATCTTCATTCCTGTACTGACAGAACTCCTAAGTTTATAAACATCTGTGTTTATAATCTACCTCTGTAGCAGCTGTGAAAAGGATTCAGGTAAAAAAAATTTTTTTTAGGGGCGCCCGGGTGGCTCAGATGGTTAAGCGTCTGCCTTCGGCTCAGGTCATGATCCCAGGGTCCTGGGATCGAGCCCCATATCGGGCTCCTGGCTCAGCGGGGAGCCTGCTTCTCCCTTTCCCTCTGCCTCTACCCCCGCTCATGCTCTCTCTCTCTCTGTATATCTGTGTCTCAAATGAATAAATAAAAAAAATTTTTAACTAGAACTAAAAAAATCTGTAATAGAAGTGATAGTTGTTTTTTTCCTAGTCTTTCCAAAGGTGGTAACTAGGCTTTTTTTTTTTTTTTTAAAGATTTTATTTATTTGACAGAGAGAGAGACACAGCGAGAAAGGGAACACAAGCAGGGGGAGTGGGAGAGGGAGAAGCAGGCTCTCCGTGGAGCAGGGAGCCCGATGCGGGGCTTGATCCCAGGACCCCGGGATCATGACCTGCGCCGAAAGCAGATGCTTAACGACTGAGCCACCCAGGCACCCCTGTAACTAGGTTTTTAGTTTAGTTCTTACAATTAAAAAACACTGTGCTTCTATTTATTACCTTAAGGAACCAGGGCAAAGAAAATTTAAAGATTAAATTCTGCCACTCTGCTACACTTGGAGGGGCCAAAAGTTTTTAAAGATCTTCTGAGAACTCCAAAAGTTAGTGAAATATGCTGCCGACATTTCCCAGAAAGCCAGCCTAATAGAAGTGTTTTCTTTTGAAAGCTGGAACAGAAAAGATTATTAAAATGCTGAGAGATGGGCAACTTGGGGTCCTAAGTGCTGAGCAGCTATCATGTGCCAGGAGCCGGAGAAGACTGGGGGTGTAGCTGATCCACAACAGCACTCCAGTTTAGTGCTTGTTTACATTTGGGGATAAACAAGACACCTAACCTCTTATACATCATTCCCAATTCAGTTGCTTGAACTGTTACTTGGGAACAGCTTTTTTATTTAGTGTCTTCCAATGCAAGCTGCCAACTCAACAGTGGTTCAGTTCACTGCTGCTTGTGGAGAGGAAACAGGTCTTGAAAGACCCAGGTTAACTCAGGTTCTGCTGCTTCCTTTTATAAGTCATAAATGCAGAAGCCTAAATAGCAACTATTGGTAAAGATTCAAAAGATGTTCAAAGTGGCATTTTTTTTTTAAGATTTTATTTATTTATTTGACACAGAGAACGCACAAGCAGGCAGAGCGGCAGGCAGATGGAGAAGGGGCAGCAGACTTCCCGCTGAGCAAGGAGCCCGATGCGGGGCTCGATCCCAGGACCCTGGGATCATGACCCGAGCTGAAAGCACATGCTCAACCAGCTAAGCCACCCAGGCGTCCCTTGTGTCCTACTCTTGATCTCAGCTCAAGTTTGACCTTAGGTTTGTGAGTTCAAGCCCCATGTTGGGCTCCATGTCCAGCTTAACCGACTGAGCCACCCAGGTGCCCTCAAAATGGCACTCTTAAGAGGCCACCTTCATTACGAGCTGACTAAAAAGGCTTTATAGACAAATGTGACAATCTGGTATCTGGATTATATTTTCTGTAAAACTGCAACGTATTATCCCATGCTAAACTTTCTCTGGTCATCTGGAAAAAAACAGAGCTGGTGGGGTGCCTGCATGGCTCAGTTCGTTAAGCGTCTGCCATCAGCTCAGGTTATGATCCCGGGGTCCTGGGATGGGAGTCCCGCGTTGGGCTCCCTGCACACGCTTCTCCCTCTGCCTGCCACTCCCCCTGCTTGTGCTCTCCCTGTCAAATAAATAAATAAATACTTTTTTTTAAATTAAAAAACAAAACAGAGCTGGTTATAAAAAATGTCTGTATGTATAACTCAGAGTAAGTGCTTTCTCCAGAGTGGACAGGCTAAGAACATCAAAGCCAAATAAAGGATTCTTCTTTTCCAATGATGTTTTTCAAACATTCACTTCCTAGAATAAACCTGCTTTATTAAAACACACTCTTCCCAAGCTAACTCCCTCCCAACTAATTGACTTCTGTATGCATACTTTTCCCCTTATCCTTTTATTCAATTGTATATTAAAAAAATAAGGACATGCGTATCACATTACTAGAACATCTTTGCAGAGTTTGGACCCGACTTAAATTGCATTCTCTTTACATTTTGTTACCTGTCAAGAGAGAACCCCTATTTTTCCCCCACACTGTCCATTTATGATCTCATCTCCATCAAGTGAAATATAATTAAGAATATTCTTAAAGCTGTCTGAAGTGCAACAGCTTTCCAAATTAATAAAAGAAAAATATAAATAAGATAGGTAAGTGAGGAAAGTGAACTATCACATTTTAAATAAGCTTCTAACCATAATGGAAACACACTCGTTGCAAACAACACTCACCTTTCATCATACAGTGTTTGCCGTCAATACGCTTTCACATCTATTACCTCATTCTAGCCTCACTACCATCATGTGAGGGAGGTACTGCAGGGATCACTAATTCTATTTTATAAGTAGGGAAAATGAAGCACAGATTAAAAACACTTGTCCAAAGTCACACAACTCGTTAATGGTAGCAAGTTATCTATGACTTTTGCCCTATGCTTTAGAGAGGAGCAGGACACCACTGGCTGAGCCCAGAGAGATCTGACGCAGTATTTGCAATCTACACTATTTGCAAACTTTCTTACCCTTTTCTGGTCAACTTTTCCTCTTCTGCCATTTCTTTTCTCACTGTTTTCTAGGTTTAGCAGAAGACACTTAAGTCCTTTTCAACAAACCTTTTAGTGGCACTCAGAAAAAATGATGTTAAGTGGCTGTAAATGTGTGGCTCAAGATGACACTGTCAACGAACTATTTACACTAGTACAGTCACGAATAGCCTCATGTGACTTCTGAGTGCTTCAAATGTGTACAGTACAACTGAAAAACTGAAATTTAAATTTTATTTAATAGCCACATGTGCCTAGGGGCTACCATATTAGCACAGTTGCAGTCTTCAGACAACCTTGGGGTATTAATGATAACCTGTGTAGCTTTATAATTGGTAAAATTATACAATATGCTCCATGACACCCTTATTGGAACCTTTCAGAACAGGACCAACGTTTCATTCAACCTACTATTTAAAAAAAAATTTTTTTTCCCATTAGGGTTAAATAATAGTCAGTGGAAGAGAATAGTCCAGTGGCATGGGTTTGGGCCCTGCTTGTGCAGTTGACAGACTGAACACATTTGAGCACTCAAAAGATACTTCCCCAAATCCAGCTTCATCATCCAGAATTATAATATAGGGATCCCTCTAGATGTCTCTGTTCTTCTTTCCCACAACAACCTATCACCCCAGGCCGTAAAGAGTATAAACCCTAAGCATTTAAACTCAAATATAAAGCTTTCTGATCATAACAAAAGAAGCAGGGGGCGCCTGGGTGGCTCAGATGGTTTAAGCGACTGCCTTCAGCTGGGGTCATGATCCCAGGATCCTGGGATCGAGTCCCGCGTTGGGCTCCCTGCTCAGCGGGGAGCCTGCTTCTCCCTCTGCCCCTCTCTCTCATGAATCAATAAATAAAATCTTTTTTTTTTTTTAAGATTTATTTTGAGAGAGTGAGAATGAGAGAGAGAGTACATGAGAGTGGGGAGGGTTAGAGGGAGAAGCAGGCCCCTCGCCGAGCAGGGAGCCTGATGCGGGACTCGATCCCGGGACTCCAGGATCATGACCTGAGCCGAAGGCAGTTGCTTAACCAACTGAGCCACTCAGGTGACCCTAAATAAATAAAATCTTAAAAAAAAAAAAAAAAAGGTAATGCACAGACTTTTCTCCTCCCTCCTCCCATGACGTACTCATTTGCCAAGGCATATTAACTTCCAACAGCACTCAAATGAAGACTGTGTGATAAAGTAACCCAGTTTGTGACTCTACACAGTTGTTATTATATCCAGCTAAAATAGAACGGAAGACATCACCCTGCCAGCCGCCTGGTCCTGTGTTCTTGTCTCTGTCTTGACCTAGACTCCACTACTCAGTTCTGCCACCCAGACCCCAGAGCAGTTCACCTTGAAACTCTGTGTTGTCAAGGCCCCTGATGGCCTCCACTGCATCCTCTGCCCGCTCCATGTGTACGAAGGCATAATCTTTCACGATGTCACATTCGATGACTGGACCATACTCCTCAAACTTGGCCCGAAGCTCCTGGTTGGTACAAGTAGGACTGATGTTGCCCACATGTAACTTGGTTGAGGCTTTGCTCTTATTCTTGCTGGCTTCCACGTTGATGTTCACCCCGTGCAGCTTGTAGTGGTGCAGGTTGCGTATGGCATCCTCAGCCGCCGTCTTGTCCTCTATGTGCACAAAGCCGTAGTTCTTAATGATGTCACATTCCAGCACCTTCCCATACTGCTCAAAGAGTGAGCGGATCTCCTGCTCTGTGGCCTCCCGGGGCAGGTTTCCAATGAACAGCTTCACCATCCTGACAAGAGCCTGGGAGGGAAGAAATAAGATTTCCAAAAGTTAGGGGAGGAGTGGGAAATTTCAGTGCATTGCATTTGGTTTAATCCCCCAAAGAAGTTCTTGGCACCTTCAAGATTCAAGACCCTCACATAAACGTTTATCATTTTCTTAATAGAGAGCAAAGGTTTGTACGTAAGAGTGTGAGATGCGTGTGACACCCCAACAGGAGGTCGGGGTCAGCATGCATTGCACCGTCTATCATGTTCGTGAAATGAGGCGCATTTAAGTAACAGGGTTGGCTGTTTTATGTCTTAAAATACTCTTCTGGGGGGGGCAGGAAAGAGAAGAACTCAAGGGGGCAAGAAGCATGTATCTCGAGTGTCCCTGGTAACGAGGTTTTGGAGGGAAATCGGTGTACCTCTCCTTCGTGCAGTATTACCGTCAAAGATACTCGAAGAATAAAGAGGCTTCCTTGGCCCCAATCCGGGACCCCCCCAGCGACCTAACCTTCAGCTCTTTCGACCCAACAAAGACTCGACCCGACCCCTGCCCCGCCCCCTCCGGAGACCCGGCCCCGCCTCCTCCCGTTGTCTTCCCCGGACTTCCCGCAGCAAGAGAAACCCAAACCGTGGGCTGGTCCCCTCCGCCAGAGGCGCAGCCCGGCCCGCCCTCAGGCTCCCCACACACCCACAAAACCCCCTCGCACCTCCGGGTGGCGGCGGCGGTGGCGGCGGCTCCCGCGTCAGAGAGAACCCTACAAAATGGCGACGGCCGCTCGAGCCTCGGCGCGACCGGGCCCTTTCTCGCGCGCCAGCTCACGCACGCGCGAGTGCGCGCTGCCTCCTTCCCCTCCCCCTCGCGGGAGCCGGGCGACCAATCCCGCGGCCGCATACAAATGGCTGCCCCAGGCTAGGCTCCCAGTCGCCCCGACACGGGGGCGGGGCCAGCTGGTGACGACGCTGCAGAGCGAAGGTCAGCCCGCCCCCAGCCCCGGCTAGCCAATCAGCACCCTGGAAGCGGGGGTTCGGCGCTCAAGCGTCAGAAGGGCTCCGGACGCAACCACTACCTGGGTGTAATCAGAAGTCCGGGGAGTCGCTAACCATCACAATGGGTCGTGCTATTGGGCCAGTTGGGGCGGGGGTGGGGGTAGGTAGCTGATGACAAAGGGTTACCTCACTGGGTCCTCTAAACGGGGGCTTCCTTAGCGGGCTGGTCAGCCACTTTGGTAGCTTGGGTCAACATGTTAGAGACACGGAAGAGCCACATTTTAAGCAAACGTAGTCAATTTTTGTAGAGCTTTAAATATAACTTAATATTTTTCATTGCAAGCATCTTATTCACTGGCGAGGAAACAGAACCAAAGATGGCAGAGCTGGGATAGCTCTAAGAGGCATTGTATCCAGCCTACATTTATCGGTCACATTTTGTTTGCTCATGCGTATATGTGGGCTGTTTTTCTCTCTCTAATTACAGTATTGGCTCTAATTGTGTGTCCTTCACAGTTCCTGGTCCGTGGTGAATACACCAAAGGGATACTTGGTGCAGAGGCCCAGAGAAGTTCCTTGTTTGGGGCGGGGCGGAGGGACAGGGGTGAGAAAGGGTCTCCAAGTCCACACGAGCTGCTGGAGGTCTAGGCAGCTGGGACTCCGGGCACTTTCCAGCATTCAAAATTCAGCTGTGGTGCAAGGGCGCCTCCTGGTGGTAAAAGAGAAGCTATTCGGTGGATTACTCACTGTCACTCTTGAACAAAGAATAGACGTTTGTAGAGATTGATGGATCCAGCTTATCTCTGAGTGCAGCACGCTACGGTGGTTGTCAGTCACCATTCTTCATTGTGGTGGCTCCATAGAAGCTTTTCTGATACCATCAGGCACAAATTCCCCAGGCTTCTCTCCTCCTCCCCAGCGACTTTGATATGTTTCTTTCACTGAATTCTTTTTGTTTCCCAGCCGGCTCTTTCAGAAGAGGCACTGTCCTTCCAATTTTAATACAACTCATGATTTCTCCCAGCTAATTCTATCTACCTCTCCCCTTCCCTCCTCCTCTTGGTCATTTCCTGTTTCTCTCTACATTCAGACTTTTTAAGCATGTATGGGGACCTCCTCACCCGTTTCTGAAATAGCTTCCACTCATCTTCACTATTAATGTTTTCTATCTTGGGTCCCTTCCCTGTGTTCCAGGCCAGGCTGCTGTGCAAATGGAGAGTCTGAACCTGCTATTACCCACCTTCGTACACTGTGTTTTGGGTTCTGTCCACCTCTCCCAATTCCCCAAATTTTCTGAGGTCACCAACACTAATGTTCTAAGTTTTCACCCTTCTAAGGTTTTCATTTCATTCACCATCCTTTTCTCCCGTTTTTATACTGTTCCTTCTCATAGCTCTGACTGCACCGTTCCATCTCCCTCCTCTTTATTCCCTTTTATCTCACTTCCCCTTCCCTCATAGGCAACCATTCTAGTGAGTTTAATGTGTATTATTTTGTTTGTGTTCTTGCCAGACATGTCTTTTCAGTGAGCATTTGCTTTATCCATTTTAAAAAATGTTTTGTTGTGGACATTTTCAAAAAGGCACAGATAGAGGATATTATGATGAACTCTTTTGGACCGTTTCTTGACCCAGCTTTGACAGTTATCAACATTCTGCTGACTTTATCTATCCCCTGTACTTTTTTTTTTTTTTTTAAGATTTATTTGTCAGAGAGAGAGAGAGAGAACACAAACAGGGGGAGCAGCAGGCAGAGGGAGAAGCAGACTCCTTACTGAGCAAGGAGCCTGATGCGGGACTCCATCCCAGGACCTTGAGATCATGACCTGAGCCGAAGGCAGGCGCTTAACCGACTGAGCCACCCAGGCGTCCCTGTACTTTGTTTTTGGACTGGAGTTTTTAAAAGCAAATCCTATGCAGAGAAAGGAGAACCCTCCTACACTCTTGGTGCAAAAACATGCTGGTGCAGCCACTCTGGAAAACAGTATGGAGGTTTCTCAGAAAGTTGAAAATAGAGCTACCCTACGACCCAGCAATTGCACTACTGGGTATTTACCCCAAAAATACAAATGTAGTGATCCGAAGGGGCACGTGCACCTTAATGTTTATAGCAGCAATGTCCACAATAGCCAAACTATGGAAAGAGCCTAGATGTCCATCAACAGATGAATGGATAAAGAAGATGTGGTACACACACACACACACACACACACACACACACACACACACACACACACAAATGGAATATTATGTAGCCATCAAAAAAAAAAGAAATTTGCCATTTGCAATGATGTGGATGGAACCAGAGGGTATTATGCTAAGCAAAATAAGTCAATCAGAGAAAGACAATTATCATATGATCTCACTGATATGAGGAATTTGAGAAATAAGGCAGAAGATCATAGGGGAAGGGAGGGAAAAATGAAAAAAGATGAAACCAGAGAGGGAGACAAACCATAAGGGACTCCTAATCTCAGGAAACAGACTGAGGGTTGCTGGAGTGGAGGGGTGTGGGAGGGACGGGGTGGCTGGGTGATGGACATTGGGGAGGGTGTGTGCTATGGTGAGCGCTGTGAATTGTGTAAGACTGATGAATCACAGTCCTGTACCCCTGAAACAAATAATACATTATATGTTAATAAAAAGAAAAAAAAGCAAATCCCAGACATAATGTTATTTCACCTATAAGGACTTCACTATCTACCTCTAATTAGATCAGGACTATGCTAATATTATCTAATCTTTATATTAAAATTTCCCCTAGATTGTTGCAAATGTCTTTTTGCAATTGGTTTCTTCTAATGTGGATCTAAATAAGGTCCATCGATTGTGCATTTGGGTAAATTATGTAGATGTTTATGTAAATTGTGTTGCATGGCTCATTGTTTTAGTTTTTTCACTAAGCACCTGTGTTGCTGTGTGCTATCTAACCACTGGGTAATACTCCCTAATGTGCAACCACCATGTTTTACCTATCCGTCTCTGTGTGTAGGACACTCATGTTGCCTCCAATGCCCCACTTTTATAAACAAGGTTACAATTATTAGCATCATTACAGTAATTATGTGTGCCCTATTGGATCCCTGTGAGAATTTGAGGGGATATAAACCCAGGGTGGAATTGCTAGGTTGCTGGGTCATTGGGTATACATGGAACTAACTTGTCTAAGTAGTGCCAGGTTGTTCTCTGGAGAAACTGTACCAGTCTACCCTGTCACCTGCAGCACGTGAGGGACCCTGTATATCAATGACTCTGCCAATGTTGGACACTGTCCAGTTTTCTAATTTCTGCTAGTCTAATAGGTATAAACTGATATAGCACTGTTGTTTAAATTTGCATTTCTCTGATCACTGATGATTTTAGGGATCTCCTCTTTTTAGTTTTTTTGTTTGCTCTTCTGTAAATTTCCTGTTCATATGTTTTGCCCAACTTTCTTAGTGGTTGCAATCTCCTCTTTGTTGTTGATTTGCAGGATTTTCTTGTATATTCTAGACATTGATCTCTAAATATTTTCTGTCATTCCACTAAATGATTAACTTTGTCCATGGTGCCCTTCATTGAACAGAAATTCTTAGTTTTTTATGGAATCTAATTAATTTTTGTCTTAAAGTTTGTGCTTTTGCAGTTTTGCATAAGCTGTCCTTTTCTACTCCCCCAAGTCACAAATATATTCTCCTACATTTTCCTCTATTAACAGTAATGTTTTTTACTATTTACACTTAGGTCTGTAGTCAATTTAAAGTGGTACCATCCTGGGGCTCCTGGCTGGCTCGGTAGGTGGAACGTGTGACTCTTGATCTCAGGGTCATGAGTTCAAGCCCCACGTTGGGTGCAGAGTTGACTTAAAAATAAAATGTTAAAAAGAAAAACAAAAGTAGGGCTGTCCAAACAGAAATATACGGTCAGCCATCTATGTAATTTAAAATTTTCCAGTAAAGACATTTAAAAAGTGAAATGAAACAGCTGAAGTTCATTTTAATACTTTTGAAACGCAATAAAGCTAAAATATTTCAACATATAATCAATATAAAAAGTATTTAATGAAATATTTTAAATTCTTCTTTTCCTCTTCAGTTTTGAAGTTGGTGAGCATTTTACACTTACAGGACATTTCACTTTGGCTTAGCCACATTTCAGGTGCTCAGTAGCCACATGTGGCTCATGGCTACTGTCTTGGACAGTGCAGATCTAGAGTTTGCCCTTGGAGGCCATGTTTGGTGAGAAGGCAAATCCATTTTTCTCCAAATAATCCATGTTTAGCTGTTCATGTTTCTCAGACCCGCATGTACTGTATTTTTGTGCTCTAATCTTTCTCATAGCCCTCACTGCTCCATTTCATTTGGTCTCTTTCTGGAACTTTCCTTGTCTTCCACTCATATCTGAAGGTGTCTCTCAAGACTTACTTCCTGACCTTATGTTTATTCTCTTCTATGTCCTGCCACCTAGGTGATGCTCAAAGCACATCTTCATGACTTCTCCATTCCCAGTGACTGACTGCATCCTGTAAGACTGCTGTACTTGGCTGCCCAATTTCCACATTTTACATGCTAAAATGAACATTTCTTCATTAATTTCTCACTCCCATGTACATTTCCTTCTAAAATTTCCCATTATTGCTTCCCCTCCTAACTCCCAGGCTTGCCACGTTGCAGTGGAAAAACGCTGTTTCCCTGAGCACTCTACAATGTATGACTTTTTCTTCCTTTGCACAGCTGTACCTGAAGAACAAGAGAAGGTTGTAGTGCTGATGTATTATTCCATTTAGTCCCCCAACAGATTGTTCCAGTCACATTTATCCAACATGTTGACTGTGGAATACTTCTGAATCTGCTTTTCTTAAGAGAAAGGGAGAATTATTTTGTGGGCTGTCTGGTCTACTAGATGTCATGTTTGGAGACCATTCTGGGGCTGTGTTGTGCAAGTCCCGGGCCTGCACACACCACCTGACCCTTAGTCATGGCTGATGATGGTCAGGGGTCTACTCAGCCAGGGCCCTTGGCCAATTATGCTAAAGATATGGCTGCTTAGGGGCGGGGGTGGGGGGATGGGTGAAATAGGTAATTGGGATTAAGGTGTATATCTGTCCTGAGGAGCACTGGGTGATGCACAGAAGTGTTGAATCACTATATTGTATGCCCAAAACTAATGTAACACTGTATGCTGACTATACTGGAATTTAAAATTTTAAAAAATTACAGATAGGGCTGCTTCTCTGAGCCCCCAAAAGAAATGGTTGTTTGTTTATGGGAAACAGTGAAAGAACAAAGCTTTTCCTGTAGGAGACCACCAAGGCAATACTGTTGCCCTGAAACTTCAACTGCCAAGCCAGAGACAAGGTAGAAAGCTACCTACTTTTTTTTTTATACTTCACCAGATCTAGAATATATTCTGTGTTTGTGTGTGTTTACACACTTTGGATGTACCTCGTGGCTTCCCAGAGTGATGTCATCTTATCAGTCAGTGGATTGGAAACTTGCCACTTATCTGACCCCTGTCTGAACTCCCTTGATCCTCTCTACTGGGGAGGAGACGGAAGATGGGGTCAGTAATCACCCCCACGTGCTCCATTCTCCACTGTCGGGCTGAGCCGTGGCTGAGACTTGCTTGGGCAATTCAGTCTTTCATTTTTGGAAAACAGTCAAGAGAGTCATGAGTAAAGAAAGTTGTGTACCAGGGAAGGAGTTGATCACTGCCTTTTAACATTAGTAGTGCTTGGTTACCATCACCCTGACCCATGGTGAACTTCTTGGGTCTAAAAAGAGGCTTGTCATTGGTCAGCCCAGCAAACTGGAGGTCATGATCATGGGGAAATGAGACCAGGGTAGGGAGGCTCTCAAAATAATGTGGTTCTTTGAGGGCTGGGAGGTGGGGGGCAAAGTGGAAACCTGACATACAGGAGACCAGAGCCAGAGGCAGGGAGGCTTGTGGTCAGGAAAGCAAAGACACCCGGAAGCAGAAAGAGAAGCTGAGCTGTTTAATCACCTCCTTGGCCAGACTCAAGGCTGTGGCTGCCCCCAAACCACTCACACCTGGAAGCCACTGAGTGTCACTGGAGATGGAGTAGCCGCTTGAGTCAGAGGGTAAGTTAGGATGGGAAGGGGGAACTTCGGCGTCTCTGACTCGGTCATCTGGCAATCTTGCCCCCAGGTCCTGCTTCAGCTCTGAGAGGTTCCTGGCTGGTCCCCAGGGGCAAGGAACTGAGGGGCATGCCCTTGCTGCAGTGGGAGAATGACCTGAGGCAGGGGCAGCCGTGCCCACATGGCCTCTGTGGAGGGTGCTGCGCTCTCTGCACCCAGGTCGGGGTTGGGGTGTAGGGCCGGGGGCAGATGGAGGACGTTGGGAGGTGGGAGTGGAATTGGGGGTCGCCTGGGTCCCACCACCAGTCTGGAATTAAATAGCGGAAGAGGAGCGTTGCCCTTGGGAACACTGACTTGTCCTCCGAGACAGTTCCTGGTGATGCGCTGACCTTGGCAACAGACCCTAGCAGCAGGCAGTTGTCCTGACAAGAGGGTGGTCCCTGTTGACGGTCCCTGGCAGTTTCCTGAATCGAGGGAAGAAGCTGGCCCAGGAGTCTTGCCCCCCCCCCCCCCAACTACTTGCTCTTCTTGAAGAAGCTGAAGCGTTTTTCCCTCTCTCGTTCTCGGCCATCCTTGCTGCGAAGTACGACAGGCCCCTCGGCCCCAGCTGGTGACACTGGGGGCATGGTCATGGCCCGGGTCATGCCTCGGGCAGCACTGGGCACCGCTGGCTCTTCAGGCTCTCCGGAGGCGGAGGACGCCGTGGCAATGGCGGCGCTCACCACCCGCAGCCAGGAGCTCATCTCTGCCTGCACAGGGCACAGAGGGGCGGGTGCTCAGCCACAGGGCAGCCGGAAGCTGGGCCCGCGGGCAGCCAGCGCACCTCCGAGAGCTGGCAGAGAAGCGATAGGGCGATTTCATCTCACTGGAGAAAAAGACCCCTTTAAGACGGGGAAGAGGTTTTTGTGCGGCTTTCACCGACATCCAGGTGGCCTGATCGCAAAGGAGACCCTTACTCGAGGAAAAAGGGAGGAGAGGGAAGAAAGGGGAAGCTGCAACTGGAATGTTCCGAGAGTGGCGCAGAGAGACGGGGGCGTGGGAGAAGGGGCCAGCTCACCTCATCCTTGGCCTGGAATAAATACTCTTTTCCATCCTGTAAGCTGTTGGGAGAAAAGAGAAACGTCAGGGCAGAGTGAGAATGTGGGGCGGCTGCATGAGAGCTGGGGGAGAGCTCGGTTAGCAGGCCGACGCCAGGCTGGGGAACACGCGGCTACAGCCCTCAGCACCAGACCAGACACGTCCTGCACATTCTTCAGATTCCCGGGACTGTGCAGAAGCAAAGCCTTCCCGTTCGGCTGCTGAGGATCGTGGTGAGCTCCATCTGCACCCCAGGCCATGCCTCCTGCTCTGGCTGCTTGCTGGCAGGCGGGGGCAGGCCCTGGGAGGCCCTGGCAGCCGGGGAGCACCAGCACCCTCCCTTCAGATTTCCCATCCGGCATCATTATCTTGCTTGCCATCATCAGCAGTCAGGCCTGCCTCTTGGGGCCCCCGCTCCCCTTAGGGTGGAATACAACCAGAATCCCCCACCTTTCCCTCATCTACATGGCCGGCCCCAAACGCCCAGCCCTATAACTATTCCCTCTGCTCCCAGCTTGTGGCCCCCCTTTCCTTTGTATCGCCCCCAGCTCCCCGCCGCCCCATCCCCAGGGCACCTGCCACTCCTACCCCAGCTTGAAGACATGTTTGCGCTTTCGATAATCAAAGGCGACGCTGCCCTGGGCCCTGGCCAGGCTGACAGGCACTTCTCCGTGGTATGGCACTCCCGTGCTGGCTGCCTTTGCGTCCTTATAAAAGCCGAGACTCCCACGCCGCAGGACGCAGTACACGTTTTGCCATGACCTGGGCGGGACCGTGGTGCGGGTGACACGGGTGACCAGTCTCGGCGGGGGCCTAGAACCCTGGGACTAGCTCGGATGTCTGAGGACTGCCAGTGCCACTCCTACCTTTGAGCTCCTCGTCTTTCCCCCCGCCCCGAACCCTCACCTGAGGCCCCACTCTTCTCCTGGGTCCTCCCCCTGTCCCAGAGGGCCCTCCTCCTACAGGGCACCTCCTCCCTGTCTGTGGAGGAGGAGGTTGCAGGGAAGGCCAGGCCCAGTACCTGTTGGCAGCCTTCTTGCCGAAGGCTTCCATCTCCTGTTTGCGACACAGCATCCCCTCCATCTGTTCCTGGGCAGAGAGCTCGGGGCCTCGAGGGGGCAGAGTGGCAACCCGGGCTGACTCGGATGACCTGCTCTGGGGCATCATAGGAGGGGCTGGGCCCCGCGTCCGGGTCTGCTTCTCTCCCCGGAGCCCGCTGGCGTCGTCCCCGGTGCCCGACCCCTGTGGGGAAAATGGAAAACAGCGTCAGCATCAAAGGAGCGGATGGGAAACACCGCACCTGAACGTCATGAGGCTTGAAGTCCAAGAGCTGGTCTTCCTGGTCCCCGTGTGTCCTTTGGGCCCCCGCCCTCTCCTCTGCCCAGCGCCACCACCACCACCTGGCTCACGCCCATCTGCACCCCTTCATCTCCCGGTTACTAACACCCACGCTTCCGGGAGAAACTCACCGGTCCTTCTGCGAAGCTGCCGTGCTCAGGTCTCTGTTGTTCCAACAGGGGCTACGAAGGACGAGAAGCTGTAAGAGGATGCGCAGGACGCTGGAGGGGGGGGGGGCAAGGTCCCGACGGGGGTGCGCAGGGCAGCGGGGTCACCTGTGGGGACTCTGCATCTGCGCAGACTCCGTTAACGCGGGCCTGCTGTGCGGACGCCGGTAGCCGGGGGTGGGTTCTAGAACAGCAGGAGATGACACAGAATGTTAAGCCCTTGCGTCGCTGAGACTCGGCCGCCGCCGCCTCCTTCCCCAGGCGCTCGGGCTCCCACCTGTCCCAGGGAGCGTCAGGTGCCGTCTGGCTGTGCACCGGGCCCCCTTCAGGCTGACCGGCGGGGGGCTCCGGAGCAGGGGGCCGCCTCCTCCGTTCCTCCTCCTCCCTCTTTCTTTTCCGCTCCTTCTCCCGCTCCTCCAGCTGTTAAAACATTCTGGGATCAGAGCACAGACGGGCTCACCTAAGAGGACCAGGGCAGGGGCGCCTGGGTGGCTCTGCTGGTTAAGCGACTGCCTTCGGCTTCAGGTCATGGTCCTGGAGTCCCGGGATCGAGTCCCGCATCGGGGTCCCTGCTCGGCGGGGGGTTTGCTTCTCCCTCGGACCCTCCCCCCTCTCATGCGCTCTATCTCATTCTCTCTCTCAAATTAATAAAATCTTTAAAAAAAAGAGGACCAGCGCACTGGGGAAAGCCGAAAGGCCTCTGCTCTAGCCTGATGGAACAGAAAGGACAGAGAATAGAATTCCAAAAGAAGGTGGGGATTAGAAGCACCGGGGGAGATGGCGTCTCCTAGCGTCAGCCGGTGGAGGAGAGGACGGATGGCTCCTAAAGCTGGGGTGACAAGCGGCACTCTTGGCTCACATCAGGGAGAGGCTGGGCGCAGCGGGAAGAGAAGACGCATCTCCCTCAAGCAGGAGAGACCACAGGCCTGGGGCAGTGGGAGGGGGCGGGCATCCCTAGGGTCCCGCAGCCCTCACCGCGGTGAGCTTCTCCAGCGCACTGAAACGCTCCTCCCAGGCCACCGCTGACTTCTGGAAGGCCTCGTGCCGCTTGATGAGGCTCTCAACTTCATCGACTGTGCAACCCAGCTCAGCACTTCGCACCAATGGCTCTTGGCTGCACAGCCAGGCCTCTGCCATACCCGCGTCTCTCCCAAATACGAGCACTTCCAAAACTGCAGGGGTTGGGGCGGGGGTCACAGGGAGATGGCAGGTCAGAGCACCAGCAGGGCACTGTAGCCACAGACTTCGGAGAACAGGGACACGGAGGGAGCTAGGGCCCCAGAGCAGGGACACAGAGCAGAGCCAGGCAGTGCCAAGGGTGGGCACCTTGAGTTCCATGCCCAGGCCTCTTGGTCTTACCTACTCTAGAAACGACAGGTTCTGGGACCCCCCAGCCCCTTCTCCCGAGGCCTGATGCCCACAGCCAGCTCCCTGGCCCCCGCCGCAGCTCACCAAGCTGGAGCCAGTCCATCTTCTCCTGCCACTTGTCAGCTGTCTCCTGGCGCCGTGCCTGCAGCTGAGACAGCTTCTCTGAGATCTGGGCGGGGCAGGGGGGTGGGGAGCAGAGACGCGAGTTAGCACCCAGTGGGACCTTTCCAGGGTCCCTGGAGGACTCACACAGGGAACTGGTGACTTCTGATGTCAGGAGGCAGACGGTTCTGGGGGAAAGTTGGAATGGGGAAATCCCTGAACAGCACTGAGGGAAGAGAGGGATTTCTACGAAAAGGAAGAATGAGAGGAAGGAAGGAGACCCAGAGGAGCAATCAGCATTCAGGCCTCCCCACCGTGAGGATGGCCTGGCGGCGCCCACACCTCACCCACCTCCTCAGCTGCATAGTGGCTCCTGGCAAGCAGTCCCTGGCCCATGTCGATGCACGAGGAGAAGCGGTCGGCCCTGGCCTCTATCTCTGCCTTGATGCCCTGGTGGTTCTTGATGACCAGGTCTGCAGAGGACACATCCCTGGGGGCACAGAGACCATGTTACTGCTGTGCCCACAACCCTCTCCTGGCCACCAGTCTTCCTTGGAGGCTGCAGGGCAGCGGGGGCCTCACCGGGGCCGCTCCTGGGCGTCCATCTGCAGGTTCACCCCATCCATCCACAGCATCAGCTCCCGGACAGCCTTGAAGAAGCGGAACTTGTCCGTGGTGTCCAGAAGCAGCTGACGGCGGGCAGCAGAGCTTCCCTGAAGCTGGGTCCAGGCCTCGGCCACAGCCTGCATGTGACGGCCGATCTCCTCGGCCTTGTCTCCGGCATAGGCCTTCTGGAGCCGGTGGCCATCATCCTGCACCTGCTGGACCTGCGGGACCCCGGCTCGGAGTGAGGTAGCGCTGGGTGGACTCAGGAGCTGGGGTGTCCCCAGTCCCGGTCTCTGTTCTCCACCTCCTGTCCCTTTTACCAGCCAGAGAGGCAGGAGGCAGAGCAGAGGGTGGGGGGGGGGGGGTGCTGGGAAAAATGAAGGCTGGTGCCCAGCATAAGCCTTGTCATACCCTGCCCTTCTGGGTCTCAACATGGGGCCTGGGGAGTGTGGGGGAGCAAGCCTGTAACGGGACCACTGGCCAGTTGAGCTTTTAGAGGCCTGTCTAGGACACGTGGGACCTCAGAGATTGCTAGAGTGAGTTCAGCTAAGAAGGGACGTGGGTAGTGGCTGACTGGGTTTAAACAGTTGGGAGGAAGAACCTATGCTTATTCGGTGGAGGCCTAGAGCTCTAAGCTGGGGGGGACCAACAGGCGGATTTTAGTACAGTATGAAGAACCTAGCCACCGGGACCATCTGAAAATGTCACGGGCCCTCCAGAAGGCTTGTGGACGCCGTGACTAGACATCCCCTGGCCAGAGAGGTTTTCCTGGAATCCTTCTAACCTCGTCCCTAAGTGTCCCTCCAGAGGATGCCATCCTCCCTGCCTTTCTGCGCCACCGCCCCCCCCACCGCCCCCCCCCCACCGTTTCCCACCAAGTCTCCCTGGAGCCAGCCCCCATCTCCCCGCACCGGTGGGGGGAGGGGGGCGGACCTGGGCGCTGAGGGCCTGGATGTCGTGCTCAAAGGCGCAGTGCCGGCGCTGCAGGGCCTCGGCCGCGTTGAGGTCGCGGCCGGTCCCGTCGGGAAGCTGCTGCTGCTTGTGCTGCACCCGCACCAGGGCCTGGCGGGCCCCGTGCAGGAAACGCTGCAGCTCGTGGGCCGCAGCCAGCACCTGACCCCGCGTGTCCAGCAGCTCGAGCAGGTCAGCCCAGGCCTCGTTGAGACTGTCTTTCCACTCGGCCACGGTGGCCCGGGCGGCATGGCCCCCGGCGATGAGCCCGTTGGCCAGTGTGTTGGCGCCGTCCACGCGCTCCTGACCGATGGTACTTGTGTCCCGGGAAAATTCTCGGAATTTGTCCCGGAGCATCTGGAGGAGACATGGACAGTGCCGTGACGCCGGTGGACGCAGTCCCCGCCCAACGTGTGAGTCTTCTCGCCCCAAACCAAGAACCCACTTCGCGCCCTGGACCACATAGGCCAAAACAGGTTTCTTCCGCAGGGCGGCCGGTTTCCATTTACCCCGGATGTGACTGATGCCCCCAGCCCCAGCAAAAGCCTTGGGGGTGCTTGGAACCTTTGGCCTTCAGACAAGGATACCCTAACTATGGTCCATATATCTGCACTCATGAGGGTCCAAGCCCCCAAACTGTGCAGCGGAACCTCAAGTCCCCCATGCTGTTGAGAATGATTGGAGGGCGCCTGGGTGGCTCAGTTGGTTGAGCGACTGCCTTCGGCTCAGGTCATGATCCTGGAGTCCCGGGATCGAGTCCCACATTGGGCTCCCGGCTCAGCGGGGAGTCTGCTTCTCCCTCTGACCCTCCCCCCTCTCATGCTCTATTTCATTCTCTCTCTCAAATAAACAAATAAAATCTTAAAAAAGAGAGAGAGAGAGAATGATTGGAAATTTCCTTTTTGCCCACATCTACGTACAGGCCCCATGACCTCCATTGTACACAGTTCTACAAATACCCAAGGATGGCTCCTGCTCAGCCTGCTCTCATGCCCCCTGCCCCTGGACCCTCCCCGGTGGGTCCTCTACTCCTCCCAGGGCTGCCCTGCGGCTGGTGTCCACCCCGCACTCACAGTCACGTGCTCATAGTCCTGGCCCAGCTCGTGGGAGGCTGCCACCACCTCGCGCTCCTGGATCCACTGCTCCAGGTCATCCAGCTCGCGGCGGAGCTGGCAAAGGCGCAGGTGCTCCTGCAGGCGCTCCCGCCGCTCTCCAGCCAGCTCCTTGAGGCCGGCATACAGCTTGTCCACCTGGGCTTGGCGGATCGAGAGCCGCGTGCTGCGGGGGCGGGGCAGGCACCGTGGGACTCAGGATGCTGGGCTCTGACCCCTAGCCTGTTCCATAGAGTCCTGTCCGCCCTGGCCAACTACCTGCCAGGTCTCTGCTCGTCCAGCTCTCTAGACGGTTCTGTACACGTGTGGTACCGAAGGCTCCGCAATCCGCGCACCACCCTGGAACCAGCTCCCGTCCCCACAGGGGCTGTTCTCCCCTTTGTTGGCCGCCGTGCTCACCTCTCTGGGTGGTTGTGGTCAATCATGTCTTGGCTGCTGGCTGCCAGCTGGTGGATGGTCTGAGCGTAGTCGGCCAGGGCTTGCTCCAGCCCCTGATGCTTCTTCACCTCCGCCTGGGCGCTGAGCTCGTCCTGGGGACGACAGTGGGCATCGGGGAGGAGGGTCTGCGGGGAGAGAGCGGCAGCCCCCGCAGCCTGAGCTCTGCCCCGCCTCTCACCTTGGCTTTCTCCTGGCCCATCATGTGTAGCTCCTGCTCACCCATCCAGGCCTCTGCCTCGGCGGCATCGCGGTAGAACTGCTGCGCCCGCAGGGCCTCCTCCAGTCGCCTTCCTCGAAGCTCCAGCTCACGGCTCAGGCGTTTCCACATTTCCTGCAGCTCGGCCAGCTCGGGGCCTGCCGCCGCCGGGCCCAGAGCACGCTGCCGCTCCGTGAGGTCTGCGATCCGCGGCTCATGGCCCTGTATCTCCTTCTGCAGGGTCTGTCCACGGCGGCGGAAGAGGACATTCTGACAGGGGACCCCCTCAGCCTCCCGTCCCCTACACCTGCTCCACATCCGGCCCCTCACTCCCAGTCCTTTCTCCCTGCGTCCTCCTCACTTGCCCCCTTCTTGGGCCCAAGGTTGGGACGGTAGCACCCCTTCGATCTGCCTGATCTGCGACGGAGGGAGCCCACCCTCCTGCGGTGAGGGAAGGCCCACCCCTGAAGTGTAGGATCACACACCGCCTCGAGCAAAGCCAGAGAAACCCCAAGGTTTTTTAAGAAAAGACAAACTTCCGAGTCTGGGAGGCCCTTGGGACCTTTTCTTTTGCCTTTAGCCTCGGCCTCACCTGGTTTTTCTTCATGAGAAGCTGGACACTGGGCAGGTCCTTGCCATGCTCCGTGGAGCTAGCCATGGGCAGCCGCTCTGTCACCCACAACTGCATGAGAAAGAGGGCGTCCGTGGAGGTGCAGGGGGCAAAGTAGGGGTTGGACGGCGGGGAGGCCTGGGGGAGGTTTTCCAGGGCTCCTGGTGTGTGTGTGCTGGGAACAGTCATCTCTGAGTCTGAGGTAAAGGGACCTCAAGGGCATCCCCAAGGCATCCCCTGTGTTCAGTGCCAGAGGGAAGAGAAAACAGCACCACTGGCATCTCCCCAGCATCCAGGAAGGAGACTAGAAAGCGAATGGCAGGGAGCAACTTGCCCCGGTGACAACACTACCCCATCGCAGACCCTAGGGACTCACGATCTCGTCCTCCACGTCCCGGTGGAACTGGTGCTGCTCTCGAGAGGCTTGCAGGCGCTGGCAGCGCTCCGCCATGGGCCGGGACAGGGCCCGGAACTTCTCCTCCACGGCCCTCGAGGTCCGCTCCACCTCCCCCGCACCCTGGTCCTCCTGGGCCAGCGCCGTTGCCTGGGCCTGGATGGCCTCCACCTCCTTCTCTCGCACAGCCATCTCCCGTTCCAGCATCTGTAACCCGGGCAGGGGAATCAGCGCACGTATCGCTGGTGTAGCCAATGGAGATTTCTTATCCCCGGAGCTCACCCTACAGAGAGCATCTCCTCATGGTCTAGCTTGGTGGATCTCAAACTTTACTATCCCTAAGAGTCCGGGGGGCTGTGTGATAACTGGGCCAGTTATCAGTTTACTGCCTCTCAGGCCCAAATTCTCCTCGGTTCCAGGTCCGTCTTACCCTGGTTTGGCGGCTGACCCGGGTCCACATTTCTCATTGCCAGCTGGTGCAATGCTAGGTCTTGTGAGTAGGGGGCGCTAGAGGGTCACCACAAGGCGCCGGAAGGGAAGGTGCAATTTCTGGGTCCAGTGTGCCTTTCTTCTTGCTCCTGAAGCAAAACTGCCCATGGTGCGCAGGGAAGCCCGTGGCTCTCGCCCTCCAGCAAGTTTTGCTGGCATCCCCGTGGCAACGTTCTACTGGCCAGTCTTGGCCTGCCAGCTCTAGACCTGCTTGGTCCCATGATAACCCCAGCAAAGTTCTACAACATCCAGCGGGCCTTGGCCCTCTCCACTGAGGTCTGAAATTCAGCTTTGGGGTGGTGGTGGTAGCGGTGGGGGAAGCATCTTGTTCCTCCTTGGGTACCCCTCCTCAGCCCCAGAGATAGTAGCTGCTCCGTACATCTGCTATTCCTGTACTCTTTACAGCAGGGACCAGCAAACCCAGCCCCCTACCTGCTTTTGTGAATAAAGTTTTATTGGCACGTAGCCACATCCATTACACATATAATTTTACATATTGCCTATGGCAGCTTTTGCCCTACAAGAACAGAGTTCTTGTGACAGAGATTGTATGACCTACAAAGGCCAAACTGTTACTGTCCACCCTTTACAGAAAAATGTTTTCTGATCCCTGCTTTTGATTTCTCTTTACTCTTTTTGGTGAACACCTTCTACTAATTGATACTTTTTATTAAAGTTTCCCTGTTTAAGTTGGAGCGTGGGTTCTGTCTCCCGACTTTTACTCTGGCTGATACCCACTCCTAAGAGATTCTGATACGGTGGCCCATGGACCTCACTTTGAGAAATACCAGGAAAGATGTTGTCTGTGAGGCCTTAGAATGACCTCCCAAATCTCAAGAGCTACAGACTCCCTCCTCCTTTCTGCTGCCGTTCACCATCCCCATCACAGGCCTGCAGAGCACCTGTTGCTTCTTGAGCAGAATGTTGACGCTGGTGAGGTCCTTGCCATAGTCGTCAGAGTGCAGCTGGGCCTGCAGGCTCTCCAGCCAGCTCTCCAGGGCAGAGCAGCTCTGGGCAAACAGCTCGGCTCGGTTGGCATCGAAGAGGCTGCGGGCCTTGGCCTGGGTGGTGCTTTCCAGCCTGTCCCAGCGCTTGTGCAGGTCTCCCAGCTTCTCGGACACCAAAGCTTTCAGCTCTGGCTTCTCGAGAGTCAGTTCCCGCCCTTCCTGGGGGATGGGACACAGAAGGGGTCAGCGTCAGAATTAGGTATCACTGAACTTTACGGGTCAGTAGCAGACCAGGGAGCTAAAGGGCAGGAGGAACCTGAGGTGTAGGCAATAATTCCAAGTTCTTGGGTATTCTCCACAACACACTCATCTCAAAGGTTTCAAACCCCTTCTAAACCGCTTCCCCCCCAACCCCCCGCCGGCTGATTACACCCTACTTGTTCAAGGCCCAGCTCAAAACCTCATTTCAAGGAAGAAGCCACAGAGACCTTTACTATGTCGGGCTCCCTTGTGCTTACAGCCTCTGGGGTTAGGCACACATGGTCTTGTGTATTTGCCATGCCCTCCTGTTTCTCAGTGAGTCACCCCTCACCTGGGTTACATACATGCGAGTCTCACCGCGCTCCCCCCTCCCAGCTTTTCTGCTTGAGGACTTTGGCTGCTGGGGAGGTGAGGGAAGCATGGTCTCTTGATCTGTATGCAAGGCAGACTGGAAGTGCCCGGGAGTTAGTGCCCTAGGAAGCAGCCCTCAGCCAGTGACAGACGGGGAGCCGGCGGACATTCTTGTGCCTTGGTTGGAATAAAGTGGCTGTGTGTTCTACACAGTCTCCCAAGGTGCCTCATTCGGACTGAGTGCCTGTTGCCCCCTGGGGTGGCTGGCATGGCTTCGGACCCATTATCGAACGCCTTTCCTTTTCCATCCCAGCTTCCCACCCCCCTACTAGTGTTTTCTGTGCGCATCTCCCACATATGTGGCCTGTACTGGAAGCCTTGTTTCAGGCTCTGCTTCTAGAACACAAACCAAGGCACTGCCTTGAGGCCACTTTATGCATGGCTGTCAGGATGAAGAGTTAGAGCCTAGCACTGCCTGGGTAACTTCATGAACCTTCTGCATGATCCACACGTCAATGCACAGTCCTTACGTGTGATCAAGGCTTTTCATGACCCGACCGGCCAGGCTTTTCCCATCTTTTCTCCCATGGGGCCCCTTTCCACATTCTGTGTTCCTGCCAGACTGACTTACCCCCTTGTTCCCATACAGGCACCCCACTTCCACACCTCAGGTTTCCTGTTTGCACTGTTTTCTCTACCTAGAAACATCCTTCCTCCAATATCTCTGCTTGTCCAAATTCTACTCATCCTTCAGGGACTGCCCTGGAGGCGCCTGCCTCTAGGATTCCTCTACCTCCTCTCTCCTCGTAAACAAAGGTTTATGGGCACAGAGCTTTACGGGCACACACAGAGGGCCCAGGCTTTATCAGGCCCTCTCTTACTGCGGTTGTCATATTCTGCTTTGGCTTTAACTTAGGTTTTTGTGGATCTGCCTCATATCCCGGCTGTAGTGTCATTCCTCAAGGGTGGAGCCCATAGTAGAATTGCCTTCATTCCCCCTCTTGGTGCCCAATTCAATGCTTTGCGTATAGCAGCACCCAGGAAATATCTGCTGAGCAAATGGAAACACTAGACATACACTGGTCTCCTCCTCTCTCCAACCATCATGACCTTGAGGGAAGGAAAGTGTCTTTTTATGTATCTTGCAGGGTGCTGAGCACACATGATGTCGCCCGGGAACACTTGCTGAGTTGAAATAAAGTTTTACCTCTGCTCAGCTCTAGAAGAAGTCGTGGGTTTAGAGACCAAGTACCAGGAACAGCAAGGCTTAAAAGCACGGGTTGGCAAATTGTGCTCTGGGGGCCAAATGCGGCCCCCACCTGTTTTTATAAATAAAGTTTTATTGGAACACAGCTACACTCAATCATTATGTATTCTCTATGGTTGCTTTTGCGGAGAGTTGAGTAGTCATAGCAGAAACCGTGTGGCCTGCAAAGCAAAAATATTTACCGTCTGGCCCTTGAGAGAAGTTTGCTGATCCCTGCTGAAGAGTGTCATCCTGCTCTGGACCCAGGGATAGTTACCATGTTGACCCAAAGCTGGAGCTTGGCTCCCTACTAATTTGGGCTTTCCCAAAGTTCTGGAGTCACTGTCTCAGAGACCTAAGACTTTTGTTCCCCAGACCATAAGTTTCCATCTTGGAGGTCTGGCACCAGAGACCCCATGACCTCTAACCCTGAAAGAACCATCGCCTGAAGCCAGGATCCCCCCCTGCACTGTGGCCAGGATCGTGTCCGGAGGAGGACCCAGGGCTCTCTTCTTGCTGCTGCTGTCACACCACTCACCTTATCTACTTTGTCCAACCAGTCTTTGTTGGCGGCCAGCTCGGCCATGAACGCCTGGTGCTTCTGCCATTTGGTATGCAGGTTGCGGGCCTCGTCATAGGACACGTCCTGGGCTGTCAGCATCTTCTCATCAATCCAGAGCTTCAGCTGGACCAAGCACAGAGCAGGGGTGGAGAAGGGCAGAGTACATTTCAGATGCGGTGAGGCATAAGGGGGTGAGGTGAGCTGGGAGAAGTGGTGGATGTGGGGGGAAGCCAGGCAGAGGTCCACTTACTCAGGTGATACCGCAACGGTCTTATTCTAGGCTCAGAAAGCTGGGGCACGTTAGCAAAGGGATGGCTGGGGAATGTGGGAGGGGACATGGGGGAACAGAGCCTCACCTCGTGACAGTCCTGTAGGAAATGCTGCTGCCCTCGGTTGTCCCGAAGACGGCCCAAAAGCTGCTGCACCGCTTCTTGATTCTTCTTGTGTCTGTAATGACAGTCCCTTGTGAGGCCCTCGAACTCACTGTCAAAGGGCTATGACCCTGTAACTAACCTAGAGGCCTTCAGTCCTCTTGCTATGGGGACAATGCCTTCCTGGAGCACTGCAAGACAACCCGGGATCATGGATGTCCAGCATCCAGCTAGGCCAATGGACTTCATCTCCCCTGGTGTGGGGGAAGCAGAACTTCCCAGCTCATGGCTTAGTCCCTCTCTGACCACTAAGTTCTTCCTCCTCTACTTTTCGTCAGCCCCCACCACCATCTGTCTGTGCTGCGTTCTCCAGCTTCTTCATCAGTGGAACCGGCCAGGCTGTTCTCGCTCACTTCCCCACCGGGGCTCCCATGTACCCACTGTCTTCATCATACCTCCTCTCGATGGAGTCGGCCTTCTCCTGGATCTTCTCGGCGTGGATGTTGCCCCCAGACACCAGCTGGTGCCCAGCCTCCAGCAGCCCGCGGATCCGCTCTCCGTTGGCATCCATGGTGCTCATGAAATCTTCCAGTTTTTTTATGGCAGTATCCGCAGCTTGGAGCGTCCCCGGCATCTCCGTGTGGGACAAAACGTATTCCTGTGTGGGAGGAGAGGTACGCAGCTCACTTCTGAAAAGTACTTGTCGACTTTTCAGAAGGGACCTACTGAAGGATGCATCAGACGTGGAGGCCAGCTGGGGAGGGGAGGGTGGACGGTCTGGTTCTGAAGACAGTGTTGGGGGGGTGTCTGATTATGCCACAGGCTCGCAAAGTAACAAGGGAGCTGGGCAAGAGGACCTTAACAGCCCAAATCCTGTTCCAAATTATTTCTGGCCACTGATTTGATTTAACAGTTACATGACAAGTCAGGTTTTTTATTTCTTCTCAAGTCAGTTTTGGCAGGTTATATTTACATTTTTTTTTTTAAGTAAGTGCTGAAGCCCAACGTGGGCCTTGAACTCGCAACCCTGAGATCAAGAGTCACATGCTCTACTGACTGAGCCAGCCAAGCACCTGCATCTTGTTTTTGTTTTTTTTTTTTTTTTACTCCTGTATTTTTTTTGCACATTCTCCCTGTCCATCCCGGTTCCTCAATTACTCCACCCGCTGCCATTTCCTCCCCATCCACCTCTCTCTCATCCACCCTTCCCTGTCCCTAGTCCCCTCTTCTTCCTGGGTGGGACTCTGTGTCCCTGCTCTCACCTGGCTGCTGAGCACGCCCTCAGCCTGGCGCGCATCCCGCAGGAAGCCTTGGAAGCCATGGGCCTGGGCCAGGCGGCCTTGCCGGCTCTCCCACATGCGGCCCAGCTCCTCCCAGCCGGTGCCCAGGGCTTCCAGTCGCTGCCGCAGGAAGAGGCACTGAGGATCAGCCTGGTCACGGGTCACCTCCTCACCCAGGGCCCGGAGCCGGCTGTACTCCCCGCGGGCCCGCTCCACCTCTCCCCGCAGGGCTGCGTGTTGGGCCAGGAGGGCCTCTGCCTCGGGCAGGGTGGCTGGCCCTTCTTCAGAGGCCACAGAGGTCTGCGTGCGACCGAGCCATGCCTGGAAGTCATCTAAGCTGCGCAGGAAGTCCTGCAGCCTCCGCGCCTCACCCAGTGATTCCTCCCGGCGTCGCATGGTGGCCCTCAGGTCTTCCCAGCCAGCTTGGACCTCTCCAAGCCGGGCATGGATGGCAGGGGCTTGGGCGGGGTGGCCAGCGGCCAGGGCATTGGCCTCTCGAGTCAGTTCGCCCACCCGGGCAGCGATGGCCTCCAGGTCCCGCTCGGTGCCGGCCAGCTTCCGCTGCAGCGCCAGCACCCCGGCCAGGTCATTGCCCAGGCCCTGGGTGGACTCGATGACCTTGGTCTTTTCTCTCATCCAGGCCTGGGTCTCTGTGCATTCTAAGTGGTAGTTCTGGATGCTCAGGGCTGATGTCAGAGCTGCCTTCTTGCCATCGGCCAGGGTCCGAAACTGCTGCCACCTGAGGGTGGAGGGGGGGGTCTGGTGTCTGGAGCTGCTCAGCTTCCCTGCGCTGTCCGGGTATATCTGGAAGCTTCTTCCCTGCCTCTCCTTTGGGATATTCTACCACCTGCTCGTGCTGCGTTGAAGAGGCCGCTCCGGGCTCATCCTCCCTTGACTCCTTGATTACTCCCTGTCCAGGCACAAGCCTTTTTGGACTACCTTCACCTTCTTTCATTCCCTTCCTCATTTCCCACCTCTGCCCCACAACGTATTCCAGATGGCCTTCTTTCCTCATTTTTAGCCTCCGTACCATGCCCTCTAGGACTCCCCCTTCTGGCTGCCATCCCCGTCTGCTGCATCCTTTCTTGGTTCCCCTCCCCAAGCCCACCTGTGGTTGAGCTGCTTCTGGGTATTGACAATGCTGTCCTTGCCCGGGGGGTTGGCCTTCAGCAACTGTTCCGCAATGTCGTTCACAGCAGTGATCCGGGCTGCGAGGGCATTCATCTCAGGCTCCAGGGTCTCGAACCTGAGCAGGTGGAGGAGGGTGCAAGAGGTGGTCATGGGTCGTGGAAGTGGTGAAGTACCAGCCCACCTCCCCTAAATGCCCAGGAAAACGCCCCTCTGTCAACATGTGGCTGACTTATAGGAGTCTCTGCACATCTTAACCTACGAGGTCTGCAGTTATCTGTGGGTCAAGTGGGGAGCCCCAAGTCCCCCCCAGACAAGTAGAAAAACAATAATCTCTAGAGTGCTCAAGAAGATGGTGGAAGTTAAATATCAGGAACAGTTGCACAAGCCAAAGTAACGCCTGGCCCAACGCCTCATTCTTTATCAGAATCTCCCTATTCCTCCTGGGACTGACCCTTTATTTTCTATTTTTTTAAAGATTTTATTTATTTATTTGACAGAGAGAGACACGGCGAGAGAGGGAACACAAGCAGGGGGAGTGGGAGAGGGAGAAGCCGGCTTCCCGCTGAGCAGGGAGCCCGATGCGGGGCTCGATCCCAGGACCCTGGGATCATGACCTGAGCCAAAGGCAGACGCTTAACGGCTGAGCCACCCAGGCGCGCCGGGACTGACCCTTTAGGCACCTAACTGGGTCCCATCCTAATACCAGGGGTTAAAAAATGAACTGACAACCAAAAATATTTGAGTGATAAAGATGTGAAGCATAACTTCTGTGATATTCTCACAGTCTGCAAATGGTTTCCGTAAAGGGCAAATATTTCAGGCTGTGTGGGCCATAAGGTCCCTGTCATGAGTATTTAGCTCTGCTGTTGTAGTGCAAAAGCAGCCAGGGATGATATGGAAATGAATGAGCCTGGCTCTGTTCCAATAAAGATTTAAAAAAAAAAAAAAAAAAAGGCAGTGGGCTGGAGTTGGCCCCAGAATTACAGTATGCTGATCCCTGCCATAGGATATCTTGAAAACTTAAAAAAAAAAAAAATCTTTAAATACATTTTTAAAACCACCAGGAAATTTGACTATGGAATGAGTAATAGATGATATCAAGGAATCGCTAATTTTGTTCTATACGATAATTAATGGTATAGTGGTTCTATATGAAAAACGTCCTTTCTAAATCATTTTAAGATGTATTATTCTGTAAATAAAGCTACTTGATAAGGTTAATCAGTGTATCTGTCTAAAGGTCTATAACATCAAAGCCTCAGCTATTTTAAGTCCACACACACATAATTTACTATATTTGAGAATACTTCTTCCTATTTCTTAGAGGACACATCGTGGGGAACACAGAAGTGAAATGATAATCTGGGGATTTGCTAATTTTTAAAATGAAAAATAATCAAATATAGCAAGATACTGACAATTACTGAATCCGGGTGATGGGGTACTAGAAGTTTGTGGTATGTTTTCTCCTTTTGAGTACGTTTGACATTTTTCATGAAAGCAAAACCCAGACAACTGTTAAGACCCAAAGGGTCGGGGGTGCCTGGGTGGCTCAGTCGTTAAGCGTCTGCCTTTGGCTCAGGTCATGATCCCAGGGTCCTGGGATGGAGCCCCGCATCGGGCTCCCTGCTCAGTGGGGAGCCTGCTTCTCCCTCTGCCTCTGCCAGTCTCCCTGTGTGTGCTCTCTCTCTCCCTCTCTCAAACAAATTAGATCTTAAAAAAAAAAAGAAGACTCAAAGGGTCGTAGCCAGAGCAGGCGGTTTACAGAAGGGCCCACAGCCCACACGTGGGCTGTCCCACTTGCCAGGCCCTCCCAGAGGGCATCCGCAGGGGGCCTACCTCTGCTGCACCACCTCCAGATCCTCCAGGCGCTCAGGCAGGGCCAGCCCGTTGAGCCACTGCTCCTTCTCCTCCACCCACAGGCCACAGGCCCCCGCCTCGCTGAGCATGGTATAGAGCGCCAGGGCTGCTTCCAGGGCCCGCGCACGCTCGCCTGCCCGGGCCTGCAGCTCCTCGTAGTGCCGCTCCAGGCTAGGCACCCTGCCCTGCACCTCTGGTGTGCAGCTCAGCGCAGGGGGCAGGGCGGCGGCCTGTTCCCTCAGGGCATCCAGGGCTGGCCGGTGGCTCCGGATCTCCTCCTCCAGGGCCCGATGCTGCCGGGCCAGGGCCTGCGTGGAGAACTCGTCGTGCCCCAGTTCGGGGCTGGACACCAGGCGCAGCGCGTCCACCAGCCAGGCCTCCATGTCGTTTGCATCGGCCTGGAACTGGTAGAGGCTGGCGGCCTGGGCAAGCCGCTGGGCACGCTCCTCTGCCAGGGCCTCCAGCCGCTCCCACTGGGCCTGCAGCTCGGCCATGCGGGCGGCAGCCTGGCTGGCCCCGGGATGGCCCTCTGCAACTAACTGCTGGCCCTGTTCCAGCGTCAGCTTCAAGGGCCCCTGCCGGCCACTCATCTCACCCCTCAGGGCTGTGTGTTTGTTGAGCAGGCGGAGGACGCCAGTCAGGTCCCGGCCAGTTTCTGCGGAGGCCAGCAGGTGTTGCTGCTCCCGAACCCAGGCCTCAGCCTCACCCACCTCCCAGAGGAAACGCCAGAGGCGCCGGGACTCCTCCAGCCGGGCCCGCCGGGCCGCAGCCAACTCGCACAGCGCCTCGTAGCTCTGCTCCAGGGAGGCCACCCGCTCTGACACCAGCTGGGGGTCGCATGGTTTGTACTCTGAAAAGGTCGGGGTAGAGGGTTGAGAGCTGTAGCCCAGCCATCCCGCTGCCCCCTACCCATCCCTGGTTATGAATCTCTACACACACCGCCCCTTAAGCCTCCCTCCCTAGCTCCGTCACCTCCATGCAACCCTCATCCTTCCTGTCCCCATTTTCCCAGTCTGGCTGTTTTCCTTCCTGAGCCGCTCCCTGCTCAGCTCCTTCCCCCCAGGGTTCACCTTTGCCTGGGTCACAGAAGCGCAGTGCAGAGGCGCTGACGGCCCGCACCCTCTCAGCCTGCACGGCGATGTCCGCTTCCACCAGCTCGTGCAGCTGCAGCAGGTCCTCCACTCCGGCCAGATGCTTGCCCAGGTCGTGAGACTGCAGCCGGCCCTGCCGGGACAGGCGGCGTGCCCGTGCCCATCCGAGAGCTCCCAGGTCCCGCCCCGCCAGGCCTCTTTCAGGCCCACCGCACGCGCGGGCCAGCCTCGCTCCCTCTTCCTGGATCCACTGCACCTCCCAGCCTCCTTGGGTGGCTGCAGGGGTCACACGCAGATGAGCACAGCCGCTCCTGTCTGTCGGCCCCCACTCACACACGCAGTGATGCCCCAGTTCTGTCCCGGCACCCCGGCCGTCTCGTACTCAACTCCCCTCCTGTGGAACGACTGACTTTCTTACTAAATCTTGCTCCCGAAATCTCCGTTCTGACTCATCTTCTCAGCCCCAGAATTATCGCCACCCTCCTATGGTCACGGCTCAGCCCCCAGCACCCCAGCAATTCCAGGGTCTCTCCAGACCCACCCTCATCCCCATCCTTTGCCTAGATCGCTGCACAGCCTCTAACTGGCCCCTCGGCCCCCCTTGGGCTGTCCACGGCCCTCCTTCACATTGTGGTCAAAGTGACCTTTGAAAACATGAAGGCAGAACCACGTCTCTCCTTTCCAAAACCTTCTGATTGCGCTCAGTTCTCCACGTTACTCTGAACAAGACCCAAACCCCTGAGCAGGCCTGTCAGGCCCTGGGGGAGCAGGCTGCTCCGCCCTTACCTCATCCACGGCCCCTCCTGTTCTCGCAGGGCCCCGGCCCTCCTTCCTATGCTGAACACAGCACGCCCGTGCAGGCCCAGGGCTGTTCCTTCTGCGCGCAACATTCCCTGCTCACAGCCCCTGTGCCGGCTCCTTGTGTTAGTTTGCGTTTCCTCAGAGGCCTTCCAGGACCACCTCACCCCGTGGCCCTGTTCAGTTTCCTTGTAGGTTCTATGTCTGCCTGCTATTTTGTTTCACGTGGGCCCAGGGGTCTCCTCCTCAGCCTCCTCCCACCACGATGTGAGCCCTGCGAGGGCAGGGCCCTGTTTGCTCCGTGTGCCCGCATCGGGGTCAGGGCCCGGCACCGAGACTTACTCCACCAAGACGCGCCAAGGGAACGGACCTCCAGTCGTACTCCCACAGTCCTGCTCCCCCCTCCCTGCCCCCTCGTCCCACTGTTACCTTCATCTCTTCCATCCAGTCCATGAGGTAGAGCAGGTCCTGAAACACCTTCTGCAGCTCCAGGTTGAGGAGGAGCCGCTCCCGCCGGGCGGCCACCATCTGCCGCAGGAAGTCCCAGAGGCGCGCCACGTTGTGCTGCCGCGCCGCGATGCGCTTGATGTCATGGTAGCGCTCGGCCGCCAGCTCAGCAGCCACGGCATCGACGGCCTGCACCCGGCCGCTGTAGGCCACGATGTCCGTCTCAATGGCCTCGTGCTTCCGCACGGCCGCCTCAACGGCCGCCAGCTCCAGCCCGAAGTTGTCCTGCGGCGGAGGGCAGGCGAGGGGAGGTGGGGGAGGTGGGGGAGCTCAGGCACCCCAGCTCCGCCTGCTCGCCCCTTCTGCTCTCGGGGGCACTTCCGCTGCAAGATGCCAACTCCACATGGTGGCTCTGTTTCCTCTCTACCCTGTCCCATCCTGGACCCTTTCTCCTGTTCAAGCCTCTGGCCCTGATTCGGGGGTGGGGGGGGGGCTCTTGGTCGTCTTCTCTGTGCGATGGAATACGCCATGTTACAGGGCTCGTAACCCACCTCTCTCTCTCTCTCTCTCTCTCCCACTTCTCCTGCCCACCCACGCAGGCCAAGAACCCCCCTGCCCTACCTGGGCCACGAGGCGCTGGTTCTCGCCAAGCCAGGTCTCCCGCATGGCGGCTTTGCGGTCGAAGCGGGCGGCCAACTGCTCCAGCTTCTCCTGGCGGATGAGCTCGGTGCGCAGGGCCAGCTCGCGCTCATGCTCCGCTTTCTCCAGCCGCTCCCAAGCCTGCGAGGTGGAGGGACAGCATTGGTGCCAAAGGACCAGGGCTCAGGAAGTGAGGGTGGGGAGGGGTCATCGCGACTGGGGGGCACACGATGAGTCCCAGGGAAGCTCGGTCTAGTGGGTCTGCGGAATGTGGTCAGTCAGACACCTGTGCACGGAAGCATGACAAACGGACCGTGTAAGCGCCACGGGGCCACACGAAAGCACGTCTGCTGACCGATGAGGACTGGAGGGGGACAGGGTACAATGAAAACCACTGGCCTTGTTTGTGGTGGTGGGACCGTGGGTGAACCCTACTGTTTATACTAATCTTACAATGCCATCCGTGAAAAACATAAAATAAAGGCAGAGAGAGTGAATCAGGGCCATGCCGAACAAGATAAGCGACTGGGGTCTGAGTTTATGATGCGCACTTCCATGGAGAGACAGAGGGAGGAGGAAGGGGGATGTTCGGGGCGCACGACAGCATGTGTGAGTCACGGCGTCGGTACCACGGAGGGCCTTGGGCAGCCGGGACAAGCGCTCCGGTCAGGGCAGTGGGGGCTGGTGCCAAGGATGGGACATCTGTGGGGCGGGGAGGGAGGCTGTGCACCTTGTTGATGTCAGAGATGAGCCGGCCCTCGCGGGGCGTGTAGACCTTCTGATTGTTGGCCCGCAGCTTGCTCTGGGTGGTGAAGAGCAGAACTTCCAAGTTCCCCTTCTCAGTGAACCTGAGGCAGGAGGCCAGGCTGGGGTCAGAGTCAAAGGCCACACAGGCACAGGGACTCTACATTTCAAAACGAAGTGTCCTGTGCTGCTTTTCTTCTCAAGATCTCAGTGCAAAAGCCGGAAAATATGGACAAGCAAAAAGAACGTAATTTTAAAACAAATGAAAATCAGAAAGAAATGACCAGTTACACTTTGGCATGCACCTCAAATCATTCTTGGGATGTGTAGGAACAGATGTTTTCTGGATTAGTATTAGTTTTGGAGCTGAAACATACTAACTCCGAAAGAGCTCAATAATAGACAAACCAAAGTTGTAGCATGTACTGTACAGAGCTGCGTACTGGCGATCCCACCCTTGAAAAAAAGTCCATTTCTAAAACAGGTAAACAGTCAGAACCTTTGCAGTGTGCACGGCACCAGCCACACTCCCGTGTTGCTGGCGATGACCTGCCTGTCAGATCCAATCCCCCTGTCCCTAAGCCGGGAGTGGGTTCCGAAACACCCGGCCAGTCATCTTATCTGAGCAGATCGCACTGACTCTACCTACCACAGTAAGCATCTCCCCAGCATGACTTTTTTTTTTTTTTTTTTAAATGGATCATCATTTAAAAAATTTATCTTGGAATTGCTTCTGGCACTTTGAGCTGGGGGAAAGGAGCCTTCACTGCATTTATGTCCTGCCAAATTTCCCTCCCAAAAGGCCACCCTGATTTAGGCTTCTTCTCCCATGAGCATGGCTCAGGGCCGACGTGCTGCAGCAGGGGGCGGCCCAGGAGCACCTACTTGGGTGGCTTCTCCACGGTGCGGTAGGAATTGAAGGACTGCAGCTGGTTCTGGACCCCACTCAGGGAGTTGGCCAACTGCCGGTCATTGAGGGTGACAATTGTTTGCTCAATCCATTGCAGCAGCTCTGAGGCCAGGGACTCGTACTTCTCCACCAGGCGCTCGGCCTCCATGGCATGGTCCAATACCTGTGAGACAGCGACAAGGGGGTCCTGCCTACGGGGTCCCTGGCCCAGCCCTGCAGCTCCCCCCGTCTCTGCTTTCGCGGAGGAAGACCCCCCCCAGGCAGGACCTCTTTTCCAACCGCCTCACGCGGGGTCAGGGGGGTACCTTGCCAATCCTTTTGCCTTCCACAGCCAGGGCCTTCATCTTGGAGAAGTAGTGATAGTAAGTAGCCACGTAAGTGATGATTGACTTCTCGTCTGGTTGGTCCACGTTCACATCTGAGAGAAAGGACCGCTCAGGTCAGGCACTGATGTTTAGAGATTAGAAACCTGCCTCCCAGAAGAACACCTGCAACTGGGATCGCCTACCCCAATCCCGGGGTCCCCCACCTCAGTCCTCTGAAACTGACATCCTTCCAGCTCCTCCCAGGGCAAAATGACAAATAAATCATTTGGACTAAAAGGACATGGGAAAGTGAGGTTTTTTTATTTTTTTCCCCCTCCTAGGAACAAGCAGAGGACAAAATGCAGAAGCCTGAGGAGGCTTTTACCCAGTATTTCCAATGGAGACCAAAATTACCGTCGAGGGCAGGAAAGGCAAGAAAAGAAACAGTATTCCCGTTTGGGGATGGATCTTGTACTCAGGGGCTGCAAAGATGTCTAAGAAATCAGTGGATTTGGGGGCAGCAAGATGGAAGATACAAACTAAGCTTCCCGAAGCCAGGATGTTCGGAGGGACAGGCCCAGCAAGCCCTAGCAGTTCTCAGGGCCATCTTGGGGCATGGTCATGGCTATTTCTGACCTCAATCCCAAAGTTCAGCTGCGAATCCAAGGAGGTGAGTGTCCTTCAGGCAAATCAGCTTGTACCACAAAGACCAAGGCTGGGACTTGAAATGCCTGGGTTCTACGCCCACATTCGGCAGATTCCATCCTACCTACAGGGAAGACTATAGGGCTGGAAGCCCTTGTGACCCCCTCTGAAAGCCCCCAGGCAAGAACGACCCATTGAAATCATGTCATAAAGTTATAGGAGACTTTGCTTTACTTAAATGTTCTTTATCATAACTGTGCCTCTCAAATGCTTTCCCAGGAACCTATGTTTGCCTGACTTCCATTGCTAGATGGCTGATGTGTGTCACTCTGGACTGAGATGGGGCTACGGTGGGATGGTAAACAGGGAGAAAATAACCGAGACCCAAGTCTGCCCAGTGAGCTTAGGAAGGAGCGTTTCCAGCAGGGAAGCCCCTTGGCCCTTCTCTGCCTCCCGTTTCTGGCGGCACCAAGACTGTTCTCCCCGAGAAGTGGCTGAGGAAACAGGTCTGGAGTTTGGATCTCTGCTCCACCCGCTGTTAAGACCTCGGGAAAGCCACTTAACCCTTGGATAGGTCCCCATCTTCTCCTCCATAAACTGAGGACTATTAACAATGGCCTTGATTTCCAGGGGGTGTTGTGAGGATTGAGTTGAGTGAAGCATGTAGAGTACAGGGCCAGGTCCAAAATAAGAGCCCAGGGGCCGCTGCCAGTCTCACCAGCATTAAGATCAGAACCACAGGGGTCAGTAAGCAGGGCCCGCTGACCGTAATGCCAGAGCAGGGTGAGATCTCAGGGTCAGGCAGCTTAATTTAGAACCCTAGAATTTTAGAGTAAGAAGGGCCCTTAGAGACCACAGAGACCAATCTTCTCATTTTAGAGATGAGGAAAATGAGCCACAGAGAGGCTAAGCGACCGGCCCTAAGTCACAGAGCTGCTCCATGGTGGGGCTGGCCTAGAACCACATTCGAGGGCTCTTTCTGCCACAGGGCTGCCCCTCTTCCTACGGCTTTTTTTGTTGGGGGGGGATGTAATTTTCACACCATAAAATTCACCCTTTTACAGGAGACTAGTCAGCGGTTTTCAGTACATTCACAAAGTTGTGCAGCCCTCACCACGATCTACTCCAGAACACTTCCATCACCCCCAAAGGAAACTCCGTACCCATTAGTGTTCACCTCCCCCCAACCCCCTACCCTCAGCCCCCGACACCCACTCGTCTGCCTCTTTCTCTATCCCACAGCATCTTCTTTACAGCACTCTGCCCCACCTTCGGGATCCAGCAGCTTTGTGAGCCCCAGCTCCTTCTCAGCCAGATTGAAAGCATTTTGCAGATTGTAGTGTGCATTGCACTTCCTCAGCGACTCAAAATCCAGCAGATCCGGCCTACAAAAGGAGGCAATGTAGAAGGTATCAAGAGCGCATGAGCTCCTAAAGAGGAAAAGTAAAGCCACCCCTGTCTTTATCCCTGTCACCAACTCCATTTTGTCCCGAACCAGGCACCCCAAACCCACACCCACTGCTCCCACGCCCCTGGGTCCCATCACAGCCCTCTGTGCAGCGTGGTGCCCCCACATCCCAGCTCTTCTCTGAATGTTCTCTTCTCTGAATGCCCAGCTCACGGTCCGTCCAGGTGTCCGTGCCCCCCGGGCCCTGAGCCCAGCCAGTGGCTCCTCACCGGTGCTTGTGTACAATGGCATTGAAGGCCAGCCCGTCCCTCCAGCTGGTGGTGAAGTTGTGCACGTTGACATTGGGATACCTATAACCGGAGACCGGGAAGAACAGTGCGTAGGGCCTAGCCCTGGTCTGTGACTCAAGGATGGATCCCCAGCTTGTGGTTCCGGGAGCCCACCCCTCCTTTACCGCACAGCCTCGGTGCATCCACCCCTCCAAGGCCACGGTCCCTGGGCAGCCTCACCCCGCAGTCTTCATCTGGCACCACAGCAGTAGGGCATCCTTGGCCGACTTCTTCTCCTTGTTGTCTTCTGTTTCCACGCTGATGTCTTGGATCTAAGAAGGAGAGAAGGAAGATCCTCACTCCCTGAACACGGGCTCCTGGAGTTATTGGAGATACTCCGCCAGACACAGCAGGAAACGGCTCTTGAGACTCCTGTAAGGGGGCGCCGGGACAGAGCCGGGGGACCTCTCCTCCTGGGCTAGGGACCACAAAACATCGGTTCAAAAGGATTTGAGGCAGCAGGATGTGGTCGGAAGTCAGAAGAGTGGAAGCACCTCAAAGCGAAGGATGCCGGCTCCTCCGGGTGGGGAGCTGCGAGTGGACAGGTGAGCACTGCCTGAGAGCTGGGGTTCCAAGGGGTTGCTGACGGAGCTCTGCTCAGGCTGGGAGGAGCAGAAGAGGTTACACCCGGGGAGTAAGGGGACAACCGGGAGAGTTGTGACGGCATGAGGACATTGGGCTGCTTATGCTCAGAGCATAAGAAGCAGTAGGAGGACTGTTTTGGGGAGGCAAGCAGAGTTTGAGGCAGAGGTGGACCAATGATCAGGTCCCAAGCGCAGTTCTCAAACTCTCAGGGGTGAAGGTCGGTCCAGTTTGTAAAATCTCCAGTCCCTTGTGGACCAACGTGTGGTCCTACCACATGTGGCCAATAAACAGACCAGGCCACGGGGAACCTGCCACAGAAGTATGACAACACCCACACTGGTCTCTACCCTGTGTAAGGAGGAGGGTCTCCGGGTCTGCTGCCTGGATGTCACAGCAACCGTAAACTGCTACACGAGGTTCTAGACCCTCTGTGTCTTTATCGGTCCCGCCGTGGACCAGGGGTGCCTGTTCGCGGTACAGCACCGATGTGTGAAGGACACTCTGCGTGACGCTCTGCCAGGCTACCTGGAACCGAAGGATGATGGTCCAGACCAGCCCAAGGGTCAGACGGTGGTTTCCGTCCACAATGTCATGGGAGCCCATGTTTTCCAAGTGCACTTTCTGCTCCTTCAGGAACTGCAGCGCCTTGTCCACGTTCTCCAGACAGTGGATCCGCATTCGGCCTTTTGTGGGCTTTGGCTGTTGAGGGGTAGGAGACAAAATGACATGGGACCATGGGCCTCCTTCTCCTTCCCTTAGCCTTCTCAGGGCCCTGCTCTGCACACCTTCCCCGTGAGCCCCCTCAGAAACACAGGCACAGCCCTCAAGGCTGGGCCAAAGTTCACAGAGCCAAAGCTGAGGTTCCAGAGGAAGCTTGGGCAGATTAAGATTCCCAAGGGAATTAATTGCACCCAGAGTGGGTGGGAAAAGAAGTGTTTTCAATGGGGCCACTGTTCCTGTCTTCGTGAAGCAATGCTCCTATTTAATCCAGGCAGCAAAGCCTCTCAAAATGAAACGATCCTCTGAGGAGAGGGCAGCCAACTGCTTCCCACTCTGTGCCATCACTCTTCTAAGGGCAACTCCCAGCTTGTCCCCCTGACCACTGTTTCTTGGGCTCCCTCCTCCTTCTGTAACCACAGCTCACCAGTGTCTCTCCCGAGAGCACCTCGAGGAGCCTCAGGAGGTTACGTCCATCCCGGAGGTCGCTGTACAGGTCTCCCACCCGGCACGTCACCCGGGCCAGGTGCGAGTTCACCCACTTGGTGAAGGTTTTCTTCTGCACGGCTTCTCGCTCATCTGTGGTGGCAACATGGGGTCATTTCTGTCCTTCAAGTACAGTGCACCTGCTTCTAAACACCAGTTGATGGGGTTGGGGGGCTGGGGGGTGCTTGAGAGCCCGGAGGTGAGGTCTGGGAAGGAGGAGGGGAAGGAAGATGCCTAAGACGAAAATCCCTAACTTAAAAGGCAGGGAATACAGAAATTGGAATGAGCTCATAAGGTAAAAAAGAGCAAACAAGCTTTGAGAAGAAAGGATGAAAGAAATTAGAAGCAGTGAGACATGTGGGGAAAGGTTGGGGTCTGGGATCACAGCTGTCCTTTAACAGTGGAGAGACACTGTCACTTCACCAGAGCCTCGCTGTCCTCATCTGTAAAACGGGCATACTACTTGACTTTCTACTTCAACCCGTGACTGTTGGTGAAATGAGACAATGTACGTGAGATGCCTGGCACACGTGATGAGTTACTCTCTGATGAGTTACAGGTATCCAGGCACGATCTAACCTGAAGGAAAGACCCGGAGCTGCTCAGGAGCAGCAGGAGGTGTGGCTGTTCTCTCTGCTGACGGACAGGGCGTGGACTTAAATCAAACCAGCAGCTCTTCCAAGTGGTCATTAGAATGACATGATATTACAGAGGGTCTAAGCCTCCTGAGTCAGCTTGCTCTCCTGGGATAATTTAAAGAAAAGACGGGCTCCTCTACTTCTGGGGTGGGTTCATTCAATTGGTTACAATGGGATCCAGTCCCGAGACATCAGCATTCCAATGCTAAGAAGGAAAACAATCCTGAGAGTTGGGAATAGGGAAAACACTGAGCCCAGAAACACAGGGGGGATAAAACAGGCAGAGTTAGGCACAGATCTCAAAGAAAGTGAGGAAATGCCTTGCTGCCTGGTCCACAGGAGAGGCTGCTGATGAGCGCATGCTTTTTAGGTTCCATGGGAAAATTAAAATTTTAGACGTTATAAATGACAAAGTGAAGGAAGAGGTCCAGGCCATTGGAAGCTGCTCCGGCCGCTCGGATTTCTGCCCGTTTTCCCCAGAGAAGCCCAGGGCTTCTGGGGCCTGAAGAGTCACTTTTGTTTCCTTCTCAGCACCAGCATCTCGGAAACCGAAAAGACTCAGCCCTGAATTTCACATTCCTGTGCACCTCACCCATAAAACATAACGACACACCCACGTCTATTCCTGTCTCTCTTACCTCCAACCCCTGTACCTAGGCCAACCTCTGGGTTGTAACAACTGCACCAGCAGACCCCGGCTCTGTGGGCCTCCTTTCAGGGTCTCCAGGCCCCCTTGCCTGAGCTGGGGATTGCCCAGATCATTGGTCGTTACTGGATCGGTGAAGACCGCTCTGATGCCAGGCACACGGGGGTGAGGCCATTTGGGCCCACAGGTGGAAAAAGAGAGGAAGACAGAATCGGTGGCAGCTAGGAGAAAATGGGGCAAAGCCAAGGACCAGAAATAAAGCATAACTTTACAAGGTGTCCACAACACCCACAGACACATCCCCCCGCCCCAAAACACAGTGGGTCCCAGGAATACACGGAAATACTGGGGCCAAGATGAACACACGCCTGCTCTGCATCTGAGCCTGTCTGTACCAACTCCCTTTGACACACTCCCTGGTTTCCACACACCCACTGCTCCTCACACACGTTTAGACACCCACTCAGAAACCCAGGGTGACAGGGACAAGCCCTGGGTGGCTCGGCCTCCCGGCTGACGGCCCTCTCTCCTAACAGGTGCTTCTGTTAGGAGGTGAAGCACCTCCTAGCAGGTGCTTCACCTCCAAACGCTCCGCGCCTCCGTGCCTCCCCGTGTGCTGACACGGGCGCCGCCACCACGCTCACTGTCCCTTCTTCCGGGGGGGGCCCAAGCCTTTCCCGTCTCTGTCAGCACCCATGTGTTTCCCGGCCTCTTGTAATGACTCCCCGCGCACACTGTCTCCCAGCACAGACCGCCGAGCACGGACCGTGCCCCACTCGACGTGCTTCGCTCCGGCCCCTCCGGCCCGGGGCCCCTCCGTCCCCGGGGCCCCCCTGGTCCGCCGCTCACCTTGAAGCTGTTTGAAGCGGCCTTCCAGCACGCTGGCGTACTGAGCGGGGTTGATGAAGGCGGCTGGCGACAGCAGGAGGTCCCCCGGGCTCTGAGCCCCTTCCACCGCCTCATAGTAAAAGTCGCCCGCGCCGTTGAGGCCGGGCCCGTGCGCCCGGCTCACCCCGTTCCCATTCATGCCGCCCGCAGCCCCTCACGCGTCCATGCCCTGCCGGCGCCGGGCGCCACGGGTCCGCTCCCCGCCGCCCCTGGAGCCCGGGGTCCCGAGCGCCTGCGCTCCCGGCGGGGAGTCGGTTCAAAGGCAGGGAACGTGTCGCGGAGCGGGAGGGGGGGGGTGGTGGGAAACGGAGCGCCCGAGCTCGGGGGCCAGTCGGCAGAGCACACCCGGCCGCGGCGAGAGGAGACGGAGGCGGCTCCCGACAAACAGGTCGGACGGTGCCGGGGGAGGGGCGGGAGGCGGAGCGCGGCCGGCGGCGGCTGGCCCGGCCCCGCGGGGCGAGCGGGGGAACTGCCGACGCCCGGCAGACCAGCCCTCGGGCCCCCAGCTGCTCAGCGTGGGCCCCCAGAGCCAACTCCTGCTTCCCGAAGGTCTGCAGGTGGGACAGGGAGGGCCCCTCTTGGGGTGACTGTGGGAGGTACCCCCTTCAGGACCCGAGCTTTGATCCCCAGCTCGGAGAGCAGAGAAAGAGAAATCCTTAAAGAGGAGAAACCAGCTCAGTAGGTGCCTGGCACTCTGCGAGGCGCTTGCTTAAGTTCTCTTATCTGTGAATTGGTGTTCCAATCTTTCCCCACTTGTTTGTCACCACCTCCAGTTCCGGCCCCTTTCCTGCCACTGGGCTCACCAGGCCCTCCTCAGCCAGGCCATCCCAGGGCCCCCAGTGCGTCCCACTACTGCTGGGACATCTGCCAGATTCTCTTCCCACCTCTCTCTGGGCTTCAGCTCATGTCCCTTACAGCCTACTCTAGCCTCTCTCCTGTCTTCATTCATTATTTATATGGCACCTACTGGTGCCACGTGCAGTGCTAGGTTAAGCCCACACAGAGATGCCTCCAGGAGAGCCCAGTTTGGTGGTGGAGAAATGACAGCTCAAGGTGGCATGTGTCACATGTGCACAAACACGGGGACAGTCCTGGGTGGCATGTGGCATGTGTACAGACATCAGGACAGTTCTGGAGGCAGCATGCATCCAAAACCGGGGTGCCAGGGAAACGTCTCCACACAGAAGTGACATTGTCCACAACCCACTGTTCTGTGTCCTCTCGTCTATAGAAACACTGATACGAGTATTTCATAAGCCAGCCTGAAGACTCAACCAGAAGGGCAAAGAGGTCCGGGAGAAAATACACGATACGGGGTTCCCAGAGCTAAGGCCGCCACCACACAAGGGTGTTCGGATGCTGTGCTGCCTGAACAGAATGAGCTGGAGAGCTTTTTAAAAATCCTGATTTCTGGACCGTAGGTCCAAGATCCTAATTCAGTGTGTCTAGGAGGGGGCTTGGGAATGTGTATTTGTAAAAATGTCCCTGGATGATCCTGTAGAGAGTGCTGCCCGGTTTGGGAACCACCTCCTCAGTGTCTCCCTTCTTCCAGGAGGCCACCCACTCATGCTGGGGGCACTGCCTCCGTTGGGGGGGGGAGTAGATGTGGCCTCTCTCACTGCGTGGGGCTGGGAGGCCAGTAGGTGGGTGGCAGAGATAAGGGTGGGATGGAGGAGGGAAGCCAGACGGGGTGGGTGGCCTTAGGGTGTGTGGGTGACTCAGCCCCACGCCAGCCGCTGGTGGTGTCAGGTGGCAGCTGCACTCTTGTTGCCATGACAACTCCTCCCCGGAACGCAGGGAGGCCCGTCAGACGGGTTTGTTTGTGCTCAGAAGAGCTGAGGGAAGAGCCCAGGCCGTAGGGGAGGGCAGAGGCTGAGGCGGGTTGAGAGCAAACCCAGCAGAATGGGTGGTGCAGAAACCGGCGGCGGGTGGAGGGAACCTGCTTCAGGGAACAGGTAGATGAAATAATGGGAGGAACAGGCGGCAGGTGGAAGGAACAGGTGGGGAGGGAGCGGGGAGGATAATGGCCTGGGAGGGAGAACAGGTGTGAGAGGTGACAGAGAAAGCCAAGGAAGACCCAACAAGGGGGGGAAAGGGAGCGATGGGTGGAGATGGCAGTACTAAATGCAAAAGAGTTAAGGACCACGACTCAGGGACAGAGGGGAACAGAGCTGAGTCCTGTGCTTGCGAGAAGGGAAGCTGGGGAACATTCTGGGTTGTATGAGGTTTGGGGACCCGGGGCTTGATGGGGTAATCTGGATTAGCTGGCAGCTTAGAAAGAAAGCTGGTCTTCCCACGAGGTTGGAGGACTCTCCCTGACAAACTTCTCTCCCTCCTCAGCATCTCCCCTGGCCCTCCCCTGACCTCACCTGCCAGGGCCTTAATGCGAGACCTCTCAAAGAGGCGGGCTGAGCTGCTGTCATTGTCCCAGTCCGAGTCAGGCAGGTCCCAGCGGTTGTTGATGTCACTGTACTGGCCCTGGATCTCCAAGCTGTCGAAGTCTGTGGGTGACAGGGTGCTGCTCATGGTGGTAGGTGGCCTCCTGCTCCTGCAAGGGGGAACGTGGCTGGTGAGGGGCGTCTCAGGACCACCGAGCCCACTACTTACCATGTCCTTCTCTCCTCTTGCGTTAGATCTGCTTCACTCTCCTGAGGGCCAAAGGCTGTGGTTGGTTTCTCAGTCAACAGAGATCAGCCCCTAGTGGGAGGGGGGAAGCCGAGGTGGGGAAGCAGAGGGGCAGGAACCCAAGAGATGAACGAGGAGTGAGACAGGAAGGCAGGAATGTCTCAGAGTGTGGTGGCAAAAAGGAGGGGCTCCAGGGAGGGACAGTGGGCAAAGCCAGGGGCTAAAAATGGAGATGGCTAACAGCATGGCTCGGGAGGGCAGTGCACAAACCAGGGTAACGCAGGAAGCAGATGTGGGACCCCGTGGGCAATAATGAGTATAAACTGGAGTGCTTTCATTTCCTGGCTCCACAAACCGTTCTGAGCTCCCACTCCACGCAAGATGACCTCCTATACCCAGTAAGTGATTTGAGATGAAAAGACCCTAATCCTGCTCTCCAGCTGAGATACATTTATGATACACCAGGAAGCCTGTGATGCACTCTTCGGTAAGTATAGACAAAGTGCCCAAGAGTTCAGAGAAGCACACAGTATGGTTTTCTCCTCCTTTGTTTCCTTTTGTTTGCTACAGGAAATACTTAATAGGTGCTGGATAAATGTCAGCTGTGATATGTGACTCTGCTATGTACATGCATCACCTCATCACAACCTCTATGGGGCAAGGGTTCATTGTCATCCCCATTCATAGAGGAGGAAGCCGCACCATGAAAGTTAAGTCATGGTTCAAGGTCACGTGGCTGGAAGGAGCGGAGCTGGGTTTTAAAGAGAGGCTCTTTCTGACTTTGGGGATCAAGCTCTTAATCACAGCATTTACATGTTCCTCGAAAATCCTGGAGCCCTTCAGAGCTCCCTGGGAGAGATCAGCACCCATGGCTCCCTTCTAGGGCCCAGGCTAGGGAAATTAGGACCACATATGCTTGCCAGCACTACTCGGGACCCTACGTTATGCAAACTCTGTCCTTCTCAAAACTAACAAATGAGCTTCAGATTAGCTGCTAGGGATTTAAAAAACCCTCTACTGTCTAATTTCTTGTGTAATTCAGCATTCAACAGCCATTCAAGGGAACGGAGGGTGCTGGGTCTGCAACTTTATTAGAACCCCAATTCTGCATTTCTCGTTTTCCTAGCACCTCTCAAACACAAAAACATTTTAACCCTTAGCACTACTTCCTAGGGTGGAGGCTATGATCTTGGCAGTCTCTGGTTCTGGAAAGGTAGACAAGAGAAACTCGCATGTGGTTCAGGGAAAGAAGAAGGGATGGGTGGTGACTTGTGGGTGGGTAGGGAAGTGTATTCCCCTGGGCACACAAAAGCAGAACTTGGCTTCTGTCATTAACTGGTTCCATGAAGCTGAACCTGAACCTGACCCACAGGAAGCCAGAACTGTCTGCACCTCCCCTTTCTCTCAAAGAGAAATCAGGCACAGGGATTTCCCTGGGAGTAGCATTAATGAGGTGTGAGGGAGCTAGGGTCTCAGGTTCCTAGATTGGGTTTTGCATTCCCTGTAAAAGGAAAGAGAGCTTAATTTCCACTAGCCTGGGACACTTTCTCCTTTAAAATCCATCATTTCTCTCTTTTTTTTTAAAGATTTTATTTATTTATTTGAGAGAGAGAGAATGAGAGATAGAGAGCACGAGAGGGAAGAGGGTCAGAGGGAGAAGCAGACTCCCCGCTGAGCAGGGAGCCCGATGCGGGACTCGATCCAGGGACTCCAGGATCATGACCTGAGCCGAAGGCAGCCGCTTAACTGACTGAGCCACCCAGGCGCCCATAAAATCCATCATTTGTCTTAATCCCCAACAGATTCTTTGAATTTGCTCTGTAAATATTTATATAAAAATAAATTCTAGGGCAGAACTGAGTCACTCTGAGCAAAGAGTGCTGTGGGCAAGGTGTGACCTGAGCTAGAGTCACCTAATACTGGTAGGCACTGAACAGGGAAGCAGCCCAAGCCCCAGGACCGGTACCAATCCCGTTTCTCTCAGTCCTACAGATCGAGGCTTCCTTGCCAGTAGCCACGCGCTCTCTCTCACTTAGCTCTGGGGTTGACATTTCCAGCACTCACACTCTCTCCACGTAGACCTCCCCACAAAAACTCCTACATATGATACCCTCCAGCCTTCTGTTTCCATAACTCCTTTTCCTTTCATCAGGAGTCACAGACCTACTAAAGCCAGCCCCCAGGCCTATGGCCAATAAACGGCTTAAAAATAACTGATTTTGGGGGTGCTTTGCTGGCTCAGTCGGAAGAGTGTGTGACTCTTGATCTCGGGGTCATGAGTTCGAGCCGCACGTTGAGTATAGAGATTACTTAAACAAATAAAACCTTTAGAAAACAAAAACAAACAAACAAAAATACCCTACTGATTTTGGATTCCCTTAGGTGGGCCTGCACTTTCCAGTTCTCCACAGACCCCACCATTCCCTTTTGTCTCCTTCCCAGCCATGTCACATATTTTGGTTAACTGGCGGGGCCCTGAAGAACTCTGGGGTTTTCAAATGCTCCTTTATATCTTAGTACTCCACAAAGAGCAGACACTTAAAGAGGCAGACTGTCTTACTCTGTCTCCAAACCACTGTGTGTCCTTGGGGCCCCATAAACGGCACAACACCTAAACATGAATTATTCTGGCTTCCTTTCAGTGATCCAACCTGGTCCTCCCCTACTGGGACCCAGGCCTGGGATCCAGACCTCCCAGTGAGGTCTGGTTGTTAGAGCGTCCCCATGGAATCCTATAATTTGGGGGAGAAAGTATGGAGTTGGAATCTCCCCTCCTCCCAAATAAAAATGCAGCCACTTAAATGCTCCTTTGGCCAAATCAGATTTTGACACACATGCTTTGTGTCCAGAGTTCCCAGGGATGCCGTCATATAGATAAGGAACCAAGATGGCACTGGTGTTCTTAGATCATGGATCTCTATAGGGCCACATGTTGGGACCCCCAAGGAGTTTGTTCCCATGGACTTGTATGTGAATGGTGCTCTCTGGTGGTGTTCAGTGCCATGGTTCTGAGGGCCTCTGAGTTTTGGTTTACAAGCATTTGGGCTCCGCAGTCCCTCGCCTTTTGGACGATATGCTGTGTTCTCTGTTCCCTGCTGCCATCTCTAGATTCCTGTAGTTCTCTATGGAGTTTCTTTACGTAGATCCTGCTCTGGGTTCCTTCACTGAGTATATCATTCCTCACCTATGATCCGGGTCTCCATACTCACATTTCCCTAGTCTGCCTGTCCAGCAGCCTCATGACCCCTTGTCTCTCTGTACACTGGAGAATCCTCAACCTTATTCTCCCCGTGGATTCCCAAACTCTGGCAATAGGACGACACAGCAGCTAATCCAGATTACAGTTTCACCGGCCCTTATTCTTAGCCACTGACCTCGAGGCAAGGCCCAAGTAGCTTACATTTTCATGCTAGAATAAAGCCAACTCCCACCAGCTACAAACCTGGGGGTCCTGCTCGATTCTCCACCGGTGTGCTGCTGGATGCAGACTCTGTTCAGCCTGCGGGGGCCGGGGCGGGGGCGGGGGGGATCCTCAAGGGCAGGTGCCCCACTTCCCCTTTCCTCCTGTTTTAGCTGTAATGCAGGCTAGAAATCTTATCCCCCAGCTAGAGCCTGTCTTGTACCCTAATTCCTCCTCTGGCCACATCCTGCTCCTGATTAATTCTTTACCACCCTCAGAGAGAGTTGACGGTTCCCTCCTCCGCGCTCCCACAGCACTTCCGCGCTCCCACAGCACTTCCGATAGCGGCTATTATTGCCCCCATCACATTGTATTACATTTAGTTGTTTATGTGTCTCTCCGCTAGCTCCATTGTTAACCCATTGAGGACCAGGGCTGTGTCTTACTCATGTTTGTCTTTTCCAAGCCCGGTACAATAGGTATTCAGTAAAGAAATAGTGAAAGACAGGGCGCCTGGGTGGCTCAGATGGTTAAGCATCTGCCTTCGGCTCAGGTCATGATCCCAGGATCCTGGGACAGAGTCCCGCATCGGGCTTGGGAGCCTGCTTCTCCCTCTGCCTCTCTCTCTCTCTCTCTCTCTCTGTCTCTCATGAATAAATAAATAAATAATCTTAAAAAAAAAAGAAACAGTGAAAGACTTGACCATAATTCTTTTTTCCTCTTTTTTTTTTTTTTTTTTTGCCAGCAAATTACTGTCTTTCTTAGAGCTGGAGAAAAACGTAAGGAAAGAATAAAAATGGGATTGGAGAAGACACTCAGTTGGAGTACTCTCAGGGTTAAACTCTACAGTTCAGGCTCAGGGATTCTCAAACTTGCATGAATTACAATGACCTGGAGGGCTATTAAAACACAGACCACTGGGCCCTGCTCCCCGCCCCCCCCCCAGGGTTTCTGATTCAGTTAATCTTGGGTGGAGTCCAGAAATTTGCATTTCTAACTTGTTCCCAGAGGATACTAAAGTACTGGTTTGGGGACGACACTTTGAGGGCACTGTTGTCCAAAGATAGAGGAGCGGTAGAATTGGTTAGAGGAGCTATGAGGACTGAAGAGACACGAAGTTTTGGGAGTGAGTGTCACCCGAGGTTAGCTTCTGGGTGGGTTCAGGCTCTATCCAATGCTAAACTCAAAATATAACTTCTCTTGAGAAACCCCAAGACCCACAAAGAGCCAGAAGCCTCAGGCGATGAGAGAGGAAATGAAGATGGAGTGGACTCCTAGATCTAATGAGACAAATAGAGCTGATGCCCTGACACAGGTGAATCACAGATGTGCGGAAGGATGACGATATGGCTGGAGATGCTATGGGGGGGGGGGGGCGGTAGAGTTGAACAAATGACAGCAGGATGAATAATAGATGAGAAGAAATGGGGACCTTGGCCAAGTAAAAATCTTATTTGACTCAAAGTACAAGTGGGGCGGCAGAGACATAAAAGGAGAAAGGGATCACAAATAAACTCAGGGCTCCTAGGAGGGCAAAAGAAAGATGCACTCAGGGCAATCAGAGACCCTTGTGGAGAAACAAACCCTAAGCCATTTCCCTCAATGCTGTATTCCTGGTGAAATGCAGGCACTCTCCTCCGGGGAACTTAAGGACCCCAGCTGAAGAGTGGCACTGAATTTTTGTTTGATCTTCTTTGGACTCCTCCACTCAGGGCAGAATTATTCAGACTAATTTTCACTCCCTTGCTACGCCCCTCCCCCAAGCCTGTACCGGCTGGTTTACATCAGTTTCTCCAAGGGACAAATCTAAGATCCATATTAACTTTTCCTTCTCTAAACCTTTCCTCTTCTGAATTGGCCAGGAGGTTGGTCCAGCACCCGACACCAAGACACATATTTGGAACTCACTCTGGCCCTTTCACCTTCAAGGAGAACTGGTTTGTGAATACCCTTGCCCATGCCTGCCTGAACCGACCGGCTCCCCAGAGCTAGAATTGTCGCTCCAGGGAGAGGGAGAGGAGGAAGGCGGCTGAGAGGCAACCCACGGAGACAGCATGCAGCAGGTTAGGAAAGGGACAAACCCGCAGCGCAGCCGAGCATGCATGCAACGCCATGGGGTCAATGGGGTAAAGTCGTCCCGCGCCAGAGTGGACAGTAAATGCCCACCGTGGTGCTGGAGTTGAAACACCCCAGCGAGGAGGCCTTGCCCGGTAGTTCTGTGCGGGGCGGACTCTAAGCCATCTGGACGTCCCGGCCACAGAAACACCTTACGCCGCTCCTTCCCCACCGCCCGAAGGGGCTTCATTCTCCCTCTGCCAGTGTTCTGGTCACCACAGCCAGCCGTGTCCCCTCTCACACACACTGTGAGAAAGCATAAAGGAGAGCATGGAGCTAGCTACCAAAGAGGCGAGGAGGAGCCCCCTCGGCTCCAGAGGGAAGCCCCCAACAAGCTCCCGAGCGGGAGCCGGGCGCGACCGCAGCACCTGGATCCGCGCCGGCCGGTCGGCGGAGGGGACGCGGCGACTGGAACAGCCGGCGCTGTCAGACACGCTCGGAGCACAGCCGACCCGATCCCTCAACGCGTTTGTCAGCCCCAACTCTTGCAAGACTCTTCTCTCCGCTCCGGAAAGGCCCGCGTTCCCCACGCCTCGACCCTCACCCCCGGTACCTGGGTGGCTGGCACGTGACTCTCCATCCTGTCCCCGGGACCCGGCGGGAGCGAGGGCCAGGCGCCGCATCCTCCCTCCCGGGCTCCCCCGGCCGGCCCCGGCCCCGGCCCCGGCCCCGACCCCGACCCCGACCCCAACCCCGCTGCCCGCACGCGGCCGCACAAAGCGCGCCGCCCCGCCGCCGGGACAAAGCGGGCCCGGGCGCCGGCACCTACCTCGGTGCGGAACGCCGGCCGGGCAGGCGGGAGTGCGGCGGGCGGAGGCGCACCGGTCGTCGCCGCGCCCGCAGCCCGGCCGCGAGGGGCGGTTGCGGGCGGCGGCGGGTGGCCGGGCGGCTGCGGGGCGCACGGCGAGCGGCGGCGGGCGCTGTCACGGGGCGCGAGCGGCGCGGGGGGCGCGCGGGGCCGGCGGCGGCTGGGCGCGTGGCGGCGCGCGGGCGCGAGCGGCGGGACTGCGGCGCCGCGGAAGGAGGACAATAGCCTCCCCCTGCCGCAGGCTGCCGGCTCCCGCGGGAGGCCCGGGACCATCTGGAGCCGGCGGCCCCGCGGGGCTCGGGGCGGGGCCCGAATCACCCCCTCCCCGCCCGGCGCCATGGCAACCGCGGCCCCTCGCAGTTCTCCGCACAGCTCCCCCGCCCCGGGTCGCTGACCTTCCCCGGGGCTAACGCGGCGGCCGCTCTGGGACCGGCTCCCGACCCCCGCCACTTTCCGTATGTGTGCCCCCCCATAATGCCGCCTTCCGGTCAACCCTGGGCCATCTGGGTACCCCCCACAGCTTGCGGGGCTCAGGCTCCGCAGTTTGAGGACCCCCACCTTTGTCCCTACTCCTCTTTTTCTCCAAAATCTGTATCCCCGCGACACGCAATCCTTCCTTTAACGGCACTCACCGCCCAGGTTTCCCAAAATTCGGCCTCTGTTTTCCTTTTCAAATTTTCCTCTTTGGGCACCTCCAGTTCATCTCCCTTTAAGCAATTCTCTCATCCATCCCCTCTCTCGAGCATCCTTCTTCAGGCAGGTAGGCCGGCTCTCTTTCCCAAAGCGTCTCCATGGTATACGTGGTGGAGATTCGCCTGCTCGCAGATCAGATTCTCGGAATAGTCATCACTGCAGCTTCTCTCTGCTCCTTCTCAGCTCCTCTCATTTATCAACCAGGAGAATTCTGGCCTACTCACTGTCTTAAAAGGGAGTGGGGGTGGGGGTGGACATTTCTAGGCCTGGCACAGCTGGGTTTCTCCTTGGTTTGGTAGCATCTGAGTGGTCGAAGGTCTTAGGTCCTTAAGCAAGGTGAATTGCTATCTGCTTGAGAGAGAAAAGAATTATGCTCAAATAATAATAAAGTTATAAAGTGTCAGCTGGGTATTAAAAGTGCATTATCCCATGTGACCTCCCACCCCACTTTCCAGCTCTAAGAGGTAGGTACTGATCTTCCAGACTAGGAGACTAAGCTCGCAGATGAACTAGTAATAATAGATTGGGCTTCATACAAAGCAATCAGAATTTAACCATTAGATTATTCTGTTCCTGAAGATGCGGGCCTATTTCCAACAGGGAAATGCCTGAAATGGCCAAGTAAGGGCAATGTGAAGAATGGGCTTTGCATGAATTATTGGGTTTAAGGTTTTATTTATTTATGGGTAATGGAGTTGTAGGATTTTGCTCCTTTCTGAAAGGGCACGCATAGTGAAACAAATTTGTGATTGAAGTGTTTTCCAGTTATAATTTTGGCAAGGTGAAATTATTTGTTTTAAATTTATTTGAAAACATTTTCAAGGAAGAAAAAGAAAAAAAAAAAAAGCCCTGCTACCAATCCTATCTGGTTTTATCATCTCACCTACCTGGCCTTGGTTTTCCCAGTCTATAAAATGGGTTGAGAGGGGTATCAGGGAGTTGCACGAAAAGATGACCCTGAAGCTCTCTTCTAGCTGTGATAGTCTGATTCTACCACTAAACTGGAACAGTGATTCCACCACCGAACTGGAACTTGATCTTCTGGGATGTACCTCACCAGTAGCTACAATTTGGGCTATTTATTACTTATTTTTAAAGAGTCACTCCTTCCAGCAATGGAATCAAAGAAGTGAGGGCATAAGCTGCAACTGTTTCCAAGGGTAGGAGTGAGTGTCTACAGGGGGAAGGGGGAAATGAGGTGTGTTTTGGTCATCAAAGAGACTTGGTTAGGGATGTTAAAGCTGTTGGGATGAGAATCAGCTGATCTCCCAAAGGAGCCAGAATACCCAACCGGCTGCTGCTGTACTGGTATGGGAACCAAGGGTCTCAACAACAGCTATTGGATTGTGACCCAGTTTAGAAGACAAGGGTATTAGGTCTTATGGGCAGCATACTAATAAGATCTTTTCTATAGTATTTCCCATTTTTAGCATTTCGTAAAATCCTTTAGAAAGCCTCGTAGGGTAAACATTTTCATTCGCATTTTCTTGATGAGCAAACTGATGTTCAGACACCTAAGTGAATACCCAAGTTCAGAGTTAGTTCATGGTGGAGACGTCAGGTCTTCCAATTCCCAGTATGTTCTTTCCCTTCTGCTAGAGAGAGTATAACAGAGTGGTTAAAGGCAACAATTTTGGAGTCAGACTCTTTGGGTTTAAAAGTGGTTTTGCCACCTACTTACTGTTGACCTCGGGCAAGTTACTTAACCTTTCTGGGATTCAGTTTGCTCACCTGCAAAATGATATCATAAGGTGGGGATCAGATGCGTTATTGCAGGTAAAGTACTGGAACGGTGCCTGGCACTTAGTAAGCCCTCAACCAGTGTCAGCCATTATTATTTTACACATTATCATTTTACCATACTATTTCCTAATTTGGGGACGAAGCATGCTCGATAAAGAGAACACTGAGATCACTGGTTTCAGTTGCTTTGGCAACTTGTTATTTTGCTCTGTAGTGCATCAGTATAGTCAATGATGAAGAAAAAAAAGTCTGCTTCCTTTTTATGTGAGTTGCAAAAGTGAATGGAATGAAATCCACCAACTGTGCTGAGCTTCTCACAGAATCCAGATTTGCTACTTATGTTACCGAGATTCATGGAAAGGTCTTGGTAGCACTGCCTGCCACCAAACCTACAGACGTAGCCGAATGTTCATCTCTCATTCCTGTACCATGGAAGAGGTGTCTCTCCTGAGAATGATTCTTCTGGCTTCTGCACGAAGTGCCAACCCCTCCTGCAGTCTCGTGGCTCCCAGTCATTCTGGTGAGTTCCCTCTCTTCTCGCTCCTTCCCATCAGCATTTGAACATGCTAAAGTATCCCAGCTTAAAAAACAAGTGAGAGACCCTGGTCCTCCTCCATGTCTTGCCCTTACTCTTTATGATCACGATCTTCTTGAGTGATTTGAACGCATTGGCTCCACTACCTTTAAAAACTTTTTCCTCACAGTAGGCTGAGGGTCCAACTCTTGGTTTTGGCTCAGGTCACGATCTCCAGGTCCTGGGATTGAGCCCTGTTTCAGGCTCTGCATTCCACAGAGTCTGTTTGAGATTCTCTCTCTCTCCCTCTGCCCTTCCCTGGAGCTCTCTCTCTCTCAAATAAATAAATCTTAAACAAACAAACAAAAACTGTCTGGCTTATGTGTCAGGCACCATGCTGGGATCTGGGGATCTAACGGTGAATAACATGGACAGTCTCTATCTTCTTGGAGCTTATATTCTGGTAGGGTTGACAGACATTAATAAAATAACCCCTTAGATATGTAATCACAAATTATAATGAATGAAAGTTTCAGGATGCTAGGTGAGAGTCTAACAGAGAGTCATAATCTGGTTGGGGGCTGTCAAGGAAGACCTCCCTTAGATCATTTGAGCTGAGATCTGACATAAGAGAAGTGTTAACTAGGCTGAGAATGGGGGATGATAGTAGCGGTAACTAACACTAGTTGGGTACTATATTTTTAATACTTTATGCATATCATTTCATTTCATTCTTGTAAAAACTGACAGGTAAATATTAACCTCATTTCACAGAAGAAAAAATGGGGGCAGAGAGAGATGAAGTGTCACTCCCAGGGTCATTTAACCAGGCTTGGGTACAGCTGGGAATTTTAACCCAGACGTCTGACACTTGAACCACGTTCTTAGCTACAGAGACACAGAGCGTGTGGATGCCAGGCCTGAAGCAGAAGGATGCATGATGTATGTAGGCAATGGAGAGAAGGGCAGTGGGAGGGAAAACAGAGAGCAAAAGGGAATGTGTGGTAAATTCTGGATGGGAAAGTCGGCAAGAGCTAGATCACGCAGGGCTTTCCAGGTCATTTAAAGAATTTTGGTTTTCACCTTTGGAGCCCTGGGAAACTATTGAAGGATTTGAAGCAAACAAGTGAAGTGATCAACTATGTATTTTATTTTATTTTTTTAAAATACTATTTTATTTATTTATTTGAAAGAGAGACAGCAAGAGCTAGAGACGGAACACAAGCAGGGGGAGTGGGAGAGGGGGGAGAGGGAGAAGCAGACTTCCCACTGAGCAGGGAGCCCGATGCGGGGCTCGATCCCAGGACCCTGGGATCATGACCTGAGCCGAAGGCAGACGCTTAATGTCTAAGCCACCCAGGCACCCCCAACTATGTATTTTAAAAAGATGACTCCAAAACTAATGATGTAATGTATGGTGATTAACATAACATAATAAAAAAAGAAGGATGACTCCAGCTGCTGTGTGGGAAATGGAGGGGTGTGCCCATTGACATGAGAAACCAGTGAGGAGGCTAGCACTGTGGTTTAGATGAGAGAGAAGATGGTAGCTTGAATGTGAATGTTGGCAGTGTGGTTAGAGGAACACATAGGTAGAAAGAATTGACAAGATGTGATGATGACTTAGATACAGGGTGGGGAAAGGTTTGTCATGGATGGATCGTGCAGCTGGAAGACTGGAGGTACCATTTGCTGAGATGAGGTGCACTGGGGGAAGACCAGGTTTGGGTGGGGAGAATGTAGTAGGTCTTGGAACCTGCTGGGTTTGAGATACCCTTGAATCAATCAAGCGGACATTCTGAGTAGTCAATGGTATCCGGGTGTGCAGCTCAAAGTGGGGACCTGGACTTATGACGAACATCTGGAAGACATCAGTGCAGAGCCAGATGGTGAGTGAAGGAGATGGATGAGTACTGATGCAATTGATTTAGTCCAACGCAATATAACTTCTATTCCTCTGCAGCTGCTTTCAACAAAGTCATCATTAATCCTCTTGCTAAATCCAGTGTTAATTTCTGATTGCTGTTCCTTTTGGCAGTGGTTGACTTTAATTATGCCTGCTTCTTGAAATTTTCTTCCTTTGGTTTAGGGTTGCCACACTCCTGGTTTTCCTTCAATCCCTGTGGTCCCTCCTTTGTTCCTTTTGTGAGTTCCTTTCTGCTGGTCACTTAATTGTGTTGTTGCCATTGGTGGTGGTGTTTCATTCTAGGCCCTTTCCTCATTCTGTGAGTTCTTCCTGGGCCCCCTTATCTACCACTCTGCTGCCAGAGCATCTTTTTAATACAACATTCTGTCAGATACCTCCTCTGCTGAAACCTCCTCAGTGACTCCCTAAGCCTTTGGGATAAAGTCCAGAGTTCTTAATAGAGTTGAGACACACTGCTTACCTCTCCAGCCTCATTGCTCACCACTCCTCACTTGATACTCTTATGTCCTAGACATACGGAATCCGTTTGAGTTTTTCCAGTGTTTGTGGGATTTTGGAAACTCTTCCTTTTCCATTCACCTAGGATTTACTCATCTGTTAGGTCTAAATTTAGGTGTCACTTCTGGACTCCAGTTCTGGGACACGGCCCTTCTGATAGCGCTCCATGTGATTGGCACTGCCCATTGTGCTCCCTCTTAGATCGAGAACTCTGTGAGAGAAGGGAGCACACCCATTTCTCAGTTGTGTTCCCAGTAGAACAGACGTGTAGATATCCGTGCAATATATTAAAGAATGACATAAAACACTTTGGGAGAGAAGGGGATTCCTTGTTGTATAAAGATAAAACTAGATGTTTCATAGCAAACAATGTGTTTTCTGTTTCTTTTACCCTGAATCTATCCCCCATCACTAAGCAGCAGCAAGTGCTTTCTAGATGCGGTATCCTATGCACAGGGATGATACAGAAAGATCAGGGTCAAAGTCTTGTGCTTTTGAATTCTTTTTTTTGTTTAAGATTTTACTTATTTAGGGGCGCCTGGGTGGCTCAGTTGGTTAAGCGACTGCCTTCGGCTCAGGTCATGATCCTGGAGTCCCGCAATCGAGTCCCACATCGGGCTCCCTGCTCAGCGGGGAGTCTGCTTCTCCTTCTCACCCTCCTCCCTCTCATGCTCTCTGTCTCTCATTCTCTCTCTCTCAAATAAATAAATAAGTAAAATCTTTTTTTTTTTAAAGATTTTATTTATTTAGTCATGAGAGACAGAGAGAGAGAGAGAGAGAGAGAGAGAGAGAGAGGCAGAGGGAGAAGCAGGCTCCCAAGGAGCAGGGAGCCCAATGTGGGACTCGATCCCCAGACCCTGGGATCATGACCTGAGCCGAAGGCAGACGCTTAACCATCCGAGCCACCCAGGCGCCCATAAGTAAAATCTTTTAAAAAAGAAAAGATTTTACTTATTTATTTGACAGAGAGACCGCGAGAGAGGGAACACAAGCAGGGGGAGCGGGAGAGGGAGAAGCAGACTTCTCACTGAGCAGGGAGCCCGATGCGGGGCTTGATGGTGGGACCCTGGGATCATGACCCGAGCTGAAGGCGGATGCTTAATGACTGAGCCACCCAGGCGCCCCGGGATTTTGAATTCTTAACTAGACCTTTTAAAATCGATTGTAGAGGAGATGTTCTTTTTTTTTTCCTCTCCAAGATTTTATTTAAATTCCAGTTAGTTAACATACAGTGTAATATTAGTTTCAGGTGTAGAATTTAGTGATTCAACACTTACATACAACACCCAGTGCTCATCACAAATTAATCTGTGTCACCCATTTAACCCATGCCCCGCCCCCCCACCTCGCCTCCAGTAACCATCAATTTGTTCTCTATAGCTAAGAATCTGTTTCTTGGGGGCGCCTGGGTGGCTCAGTCATTGAGCGTCTGCCTTCGGCTCGGGCCCTGATCCCAGAGTCCTGGGATCAAACCCCGCATCGGGCTCCCTGCTCAGCGGGAAGCCTGCTTCTCCCTCTCCCACTTCCCCTGCTTGTGTTCCCTCTCTCACTGTGTCTCTCTGTCAAATAAATAAAATCTTTAAAAAAAAAAAAAAGAATCTGTTTCTTGGTTTGCCTCTCTTTTATTTCCCCCTATGTTCATTTGTTTTGTTTCTTAAATTCCACATATGAGCGAAATCATTTCCATTATTTGGCTGTTGTAGATAATGCTACTATAAATAGCAGAGTGCCTATATCCCTTTGAATCAGTATTTTTGTATCCTTTGGGTAAATACCTCGTAGTGCCACTGTTGGATCATAGGGTAGCTCTATTTTCAACTTTTTGAGGAACCTCCATACTGTTTTCCACAGTCGCTGCACCAGTTTGTATTCCCACCAACAGTGTAAAAGGTTTACCCTTTCCCCTCATCCTCGCCAACACCTGCTGCTTCCCATGTTGCAGAGATGTTCTTGAAAGCTCCAGTCTTTAAATTGTTCTTGAAAGGGATTTTTTTTTAAAGATTTCATTTATTTATTTGAGAGAGCGTGAGAGAGCGAGCGCGCGTGCGCACGTGCACAAGCGTGGGGGAGGGGCAGAGGGAGAGGGTGAAGCAGGCTCCCCGTTGAGCCGGGAGTCCGATGTGGGCCTCAATCCCAGGACCCTGGGATCATGACCTGAGCTGAAGTCAGATGCTTAACTGACTGAACGACCCAGGCGCCCCTAGAGGGATTTTTTTTGTCTTTCAGAAGTTTCTCCTTAAATATCAAGAGACAGAGGGGCGCCCGGGTGGCTCAGTCGTTAAGCGTCTGCCTTCGGCTCAGGTCATGATCCCAGGGTCCTGGGATCCAGCCCCGCATCGCGCTCCCTGCTCCGCGGGAAGCCTGCCTCTCCCTCTCCCACTCCCCCTGCTTGTGTTCCCTCTCTCGCTGTGTCTCTCTCTGTCAAATAAATAAAATCTTAAAAAAAAAAAAAAGAACCTGATAAACTTAAAGCTTAGAATTTATGCCACTATCTGGTGAAATGGGAAGAACTTGTGAGTTTCCCCTCCACAAAGAAATACAATCCTTTTTGAGCCTGGAGCAGAATTGGAAAAGGCTGGAAAAAGAGGGAAAGAGAATTTAGATGCTCCTTTGGGCTCTGTTTTCTGTGCTCATCACGAACAATGGTAGACAGAAGGGGCTTATGTTCCATTCCGTCCTAGAACTCTGAGAAGATGTAGCATTTCAAAGTACCCTGTGCTAACAAGGGACAGCTGCCACAGAGTAGATGTGGCATTGTCACCTGTGTAGGCAAAGCAGGTCTGAAATAAATTGCATTTCCTCACTACCCGTAGCCTTTTCACTCCCTAAACCTGAGTCTACTTGGCCTCCTTGACATTTGGAAGAAATTTGAAAAATTCCTTGGTGCCCAGCCCCTGAGATGGGTGTGAGACTGAGCTGAGGGCCAGGTGCCTGTAGGGATTGCTGTGGAGTTGGGGGGGGTGAACCCCCCAGTTGAGGCTGAGGGCTGCATGACCCAAGCCAGGGGCCAGATGGAGACTCAGTAGTACCAGGAAGAGCTGAGATGGGAGCCACTGAGCTCCTCATGAATGCAGCCACCGTACCTTTCTAATCCACCCACCAGGGGACGCTGTAGCAGGTGCAGGGGCAATGGAGTCCAATGGCCAAGATCAAGTGAGGCAAGAGAAACAGAAAATGGCACTTGACCTTGGTGCCCTTCCCTGATGTCGGAATGATATGTGAATCCCCGACTGGAACACTGTGGGGAGAAGGAAAGAGAATCCTAAGAGACCGGGTTAAAGATTGAGTTGTCTGGAATTGGCAAAGTTATTTTTTCTGCCATTAGTAGAAATGTGGGTTGAAAAGCTAGGTTAAGAAATACAGAGAATTGGGAGGGGCGCCTGGGTGGCTCAGTCGGTTGAGCGACTGCCTTTGGCTCGGGTCATGATCTCAGGGTCTTGGGATTAAGCCCTGCATCGGGCTCCCTGCTAGGCGGGAAGCCTGCTTCTCCCTCTCCCACTCCCCCTGCTCATGTTCCCTCTCTCCCTGTGTCTCTGTCAAATAAATAAATAAAATCTTAAAAAAAAAAAAAGAAGAAATACAGAGAATTGGGCGCCTGGGTGGCTCAGTCAGTTAAGCATCTGCCTTCAGCTCAGGTCATGATCCCAGGGTCCTGGGATCAAGTCCTGCATCAGGCACTCTGCTCAGTGGGGAGTCTGCTTCTCCTCTACCCTTCCCCCCTTGCTTGTGATCTCTCTCTCTCTCTCTCTCTCTCTCTCACTCTCTCAAATAAATAAAATCTTAAAAAAAAAGAAATACAGAAAATTGCATTTGTCCTCCCCTGGGTCTATGACTTGAGGCTATAAACAAGCCTGGTATACAAAGTAAAGGTCAGAAAGGTGGACTTGCAAGGGAGAGTTCTGGTGCCTTACAAGGACTGACCTGATTTCCTGACAACGGTGGACCAGGAGGCTTGGACAAGATTTGCAAAGAATGATCATGTATTTGAAAGCAAAAGTCTGCAGATGAGCCAAGATAAAAATCTCAAGTCAAACGGGGCGTTCTGATGGTAGGGTGGGTAGAGGAGGGGCTCAGCGGACAGAAGAATACAACCTGGAGCTCCTTTAAATACCGTAGAAAAGTCTGAGGTTCTAGGAGCCTTGCGGGGAGCATTCTGAGCTGAGCAATGTTGTGTGTGCATGCTGTTGGTGACTAAACTGAAGACACTGGAACTGATTTGAGGACATAGAAGTATGACATCCATTTGTCTTTGTCCAGTGTGAATTCAAAAACAGCACTTTATTTATGGATCATCCCTCCCCAACTATTTTTAACTTGCAACCCTAAACACCATTAAAAACTGGATGTAAAAAAACATTTGAATGATTTCAACCCATCTAGGAGCAGATTGGGATCAACCACGATGCCAGTACTTTTGATTTCACCTGTCAATAACGAACCACTTCTTTCTTCTAAGAAGCTTCTGCCACAAAGCCCTGAGAATACACAAATCCTTTGAAAAAGTGTCTGATCACACCCATCTGCCTGAAATAAATTTTGGCAGCATCTGCTTCATACTAACAGCTGAAGGGAAGTCTTTGGAGTTCCTTGATCAAATTGCACTGAGAAATGTGAGTTGTGTGGGAAACGTACAAAGAATAGATTTTTTGGGTGCCAGAACCCAAAATGAGAAGATTTAGTGTACATCTTTGAAGCTGTAAACATTTTAGGTCAGTTTTCTGTATCATAGCCTAATTTACTTGTGCGGTAAACAGCTAGGTAGGTACGCAGCTAAGTAGCCAGTCATTTCAATTATTATTGGCATCTGAAACTTCCTGGTGGTTAAGATACAAGACTCTGGAGTCTTATGGCCTTGTCGGAATCTGGGTCCACCATTTTCTAATTCTGTGACCTTGGATAAGTTATACAACTTCTCTAAGCCTCGGTTTCCTCATCTGTAAATAGGGGATAATCTTTTTTTTTTTTTAAAGATGTTATTTATTTATTTATTTGAGAGAGAGAGAACACATGAGAGGGGGGAGGGTTAGAGGGAGAAGCAGACTCCCCGCCGAGCAGGGAGCCCGATGTGGGACTCAATCCAGGGACTCCAGGATCATGACCTGAGCCGAAGGCAGTCACCCAACCAACGGAGCCACCCAGGCGCCCAATAGGGGATCATCTTAAAGGAGTTGTGGTGAGAAATTGACTAATGCATGTCAGGTGCAGTTTAGGGCTCAATAAATGTTAGCTATTGCTATTATTATTATTTTACCTGTTTTGTATGCAGGCAAATCTTGCCTTAAGTAAAATATAATGTATGAAAATCTAGATTTGCATAAAGTTTAATGGGGGAGATCTTTGCATTACAACAAAATTCTTCAGTCTATGAAAGAACAGATAACAGGGTTTCTTTTAGACAGTCAGCTTCTCAGTGTGTCTAAAACAATCTGATTCACACACAACTAGGTTTACACAATGCATTAGGAACATAGCTAGTGTACAAAGCACAGGACATCTGTAATATAATCATTCAGGCCAAGTCTGAACCACTGTGACAAGTTAACAATAACAATCCTGGGTATTTCCCTCTGCCCTTTATAAAAGGATTAGATGACTTCTCTGTGGTTTCAAAGAGCAGAGCTGGGACCCACGGGTGGAAGATACAGTGGGGGAGTTTCAATTCAATATAATGAAAAACTCCCTACCAAACCACTGCTGTCCAAAACTGGAATGGGTTGCCTCTGAGGTGGCAAATTTCCCAACACGAGGTATTCAAGTAAAAGCGAGATATCAACTTGTCAGGACTGTTGGAATGACTATTACATAAAATAGGGAGGTGAATTAGGGCAGTGTTTCACAACCATAAGCACACAAAATATATTGTGCAAACTAGATCAGTTCTCTACCTTGGATACCAGGGGTTGAGGAAGGAGGTAGAGAAAGGCTGTTCAGAGGAGGGCTGGGGATAAAGGAAATGAATTGGGAAAAAAAATATTGCTCCTCTGGGTGGGAAATACTAGATTAAATCACTTCTACGATTTCCTCTAATTTAAAGATTCTAGGAGCTCCTGGCTGGCCCAGTTGGTAGAGTATGCAACTCTTGATCTCGGGGTTGTAAGTGCAGAGCCCCACATTGGGTAGAGAGATTACTTAAAGATAAAAAAAAATCTTAGGGGCGCCTGGGTGGCTCAGTTGTTAAGCGTCTGCCTTCGGCTCAGGCCCTGATTCCAGGGTCCTGGGATCGAGTCCCGCATTGGGCTCCCTGCTCAGTGGGAAGCCTGCTTCTCCCTCTCCCACTCCCCCTGCTTGTGTTCCCTCTCTCACTGTCTCTCTCTGTCAAAAAAATAAATAAAATCTTAAAAAAATAAAGATTCTAAGACTCTCAAATTATTTCACAGATGTTATTTTAACTATATTCCTGGGATAATTTTCCTATTTTAGTTGAGGAAAACTGGAACATAACACCGAAAGTGAGTGGTAAAATTAGAAAAGAATTCAGACATCCTCACCCTTTTAGACTTCTGATCCCACAACCTCTTTGCAGCTGGTGAGAAAAGAAGTTGAAGAAACAGAAGATGATAGTGGCCTTAAAGCTAGAATGGATGAAATCAAGTCAGCTTCAGAGATCAGGGGAAAATCAGCTTCAACAAGGCTCCATATTACTAGCTTTAAAGACTCCATACCCGGCATGCCTGGTAAATCCTTAGAGTACTGTAATCAGACAAAGATGGAACCAAGACTAAACATGTGGAGCCCGTGTCCTCTTGAATATGGCTTCTAGAAGAAGAATCTTTTTCCCAGTTAGCCTACTTGTTTTTCAAATAAAGTTGATCATCTGGCCTTTGGATCAATAGGTTTACTCAGCCATATGTGACCAGATTCCACTGCTGTTTCCATTCCTAAGGCTTCTATGCCACAAAGAATACCTACCATCCAGTGGACATCAGCTAGCGGGACAAATCCAACCCTGCCTAGAGAGAAAGTTAAAAGCCAATTAGAGAGAACAAGCTTTGTGATAGAGATTTTATTGGTTATCTAGGAAGAGTAGAAATTAGACATAAACGGGGAAGGAATGAAATCTCCCAGGCTGGCCCGGGAACCTATTACTGATGGATGAGGAATCAGACTCTGTACACAGGGGGATTGTCACCAGGAAAACCAGAAAGCTATCTGGTATCACATTCAGTCATTCTAAGAAGTGTAGAAAGAAAACATAGGGGTGAAGAAAATAATACTCTAGCTATACAAACTCTAGTGTTGTCTTGGGGGAGAGTCGTTCCTTTGCCCATAAGTCTTAGAATGAGGAAGGACAAATGGTGTAGTCCAAGAATTGGCACAAAAGTCAGCACCACTAATGGTGACAACCTAACATAGCTTTGTGAGAACATCCCTGTCTGACCCCGGATAGCAGAGGGAGGTGAGTAGAGAAGCTGCCCCAGATTCTGTGCTCCAGGTGGAGAAGACCTCGAGAAGGTGAAGGAATGAGCTAATCTGAGCTTCTTGGCCCCATTTCCAAGGATGTGATTAGTGGAGAGGCACCTGGGACCTGCTCCATTTCAGGAAACCCGGTTATGGGAACTGGTGGGGGACAGCCTTGGCTCAGGACCCGAGAGAAGCAGTTAACCCTTTCCTATTGTGTGTATGGGAAACAGCCTCTTTTAGTTGTTTCCCAGGGGAAAAGAAACTTCTCAAATGGATTTAGTTTTGCATTAGCCTCATGAGGGGGACTACAGGGATATTTTCCACTTAAGTTCCTATGGTCAATCTCTTCAGGGCCTTTGAATGCTCTAAGGGAGACTGAGAGCAAGGTAGACCTAAGAGGTGTCTCGGAATGATATACACAGAGAGGGCATATTCAAAAGGCAAAGACAGCTCAGCAGTTCCTAAAATGTCACTGTTCACCTGGCAGCATTTCTTAGGATGTTCTTGGTTCCACTTAAATCCTTGGGTTTGGGTCAGAATCAATCTGGGCTCTTTAGACGGGCAGAATAAACAAGATGTTCAAAGCAGACATGCAGCACTATTCCAAATGCTGAGGTGGGTGGAGAAATGCAAACAGAATTAACATGCCACTAAGTGTAAGGACTGGGGATAACTGACCCCTTGAAGACACTGATAATAAGACCCTGAACACCAGGGCTGAAAATGTCCAGAGCAGCTTCCAAAAGCTCCTTGGCTGACCTGCTTGACTAAGGTGAACTTAATCTTGGGCAGGTCACTTAATTTCTTTGGACCTCAAATTTCTTCATCTATTGAAGATAATTGATAGCCTCTACAGTCCCTTCTGACTGACATTCTATTGCTCTGAGGATGGGGTCTGAGTAAAAACAATTTTAATAATGTGGAATCCAATAGTATATTGATTACTAGACCACAAGCAGGATGGAGGCACCCATTGATGGGTTGGGGAAGGGCTGCGAGCTGTGGCTCATTCAAACCTTAGTTTGTGGGAGAGAAGGGCATCTGACTTCATTGGCTCCTTAGTTTTTGAATGGAGGGACTGGCTTTTCATGGTAATGGTAATGTTTCCATACTACAGAACTCTGAGACAAACAATCACATCCAGGTGGGAGACGAACTGGGCAGCTGTAGGGGAGTGGAAAGAGATGTTAAGAGATGTTGTTTGTTTCAGATTCTGGCCCTACCATGTACAACTCACTGTCATACAACCTCTTCTCGAAACCTCATCTTCATTTTTTATAAAACAATGATAATACCTTCCATACAATGTTGGGAGGATTACTTAATATAAATAAGAAAAAGTGAAGACCACTTAGCACAGAGTAGATGCCCACCAACTGTCAAGCCTGCATCAAACCTTGCCTAAAGGGAGCACCTGGCTAGCTCTGTCAGTTGAGGGTGGGACTCTTGATCACAAGGTTATGAGTTCAAGTCCCATGTTGGGCATGGAGCCTACCTTAAAAAACAAAACAAAACAAAAAAAAACAAGCTTGCCTAACTGCAAGGGTTTATACTATGGAAGTCCTGATGGCAGTCCTCATATCAAAGGCTCCCTTCCTCACTTCTGTCTACATCCAGTATGGAAGGTGGCTCTGTCCTTGGCCTGTGTCAGGCCTCCTCTGACTCTAGGATGGTGCTGGGTGTTCCACTGCATGTTCATCCCTGAGTCGCACTCCAAGGCCAAGGGCTGGAAGCCAGGACAACCAACTCACCTGAAGTACTTCTGCATTGGCAACTGTTCCTCCACCCTTCATTTCCAATGCCACTCTCAAGGTGGGGCATTTCCTGCTGAGCCAGAACTCTCTATGGGAAATAGTTTGAAGAGCCATCCCCAGCGCCTTGGTTCCTCACTGACAGATAGTGAATATAGTGAAGATAGTAAGTATCTCACAAGATACTTGTGAGAGTGAAAAAAAACTTGTGAAAAGAGCCAGTGGTGCTGGACAATATGCAGTCGAATACTCAATAAATGCGAGCCCTTCTCCTTGGCAACTCCTTTGCCTAAAGGAACACTGGAGAGAGAAGCAAGTGAAAGGGACAGGCAGGCTCCAATGATTCCCCAAATGCCAGCTCTCTTACCAAGTCTGAGATGGTTTTATGATGAATTTTCCAGAAATAAAAGCCACTTTTCTCCAGTAGGTCTACCTGTGAGCAGCTGAGATGGAGAGGGTGGCCAACGGTGCTGAGCATGGACTGGCCAAGGCTATGATTCAGATCTCAGCAGACATGTTCTTTGGAGTAGCACCAAGGCTGTATACTGGATGGGCACTCTGCCAGCCTCCCCATCTGTTCTGTCCAATCCTGGCTTCTTGGAGCTGGGGTGGAAGAATTTCCCCTGAAGGAAAGCAGCTAACACCCTGTCCAACCCTTCTCCTTGGGCAACTCTTTGCCTCACAGGAATCTCTCTCACCTGTTCTTTCAGCTGCCTGAGGAACCAGCTGCCAGATTAGCAGTTTGGGCTCAAGCCCCGCTCACCTCGTCCCTCCCTGAACCTGCCCGGAGTCCAGCAGCTGGTCTGGAGTAATACCTTCCTTCTAGCGGGAGACACTCTTTGAAAACCCCGGAGTTTGTCCTGTCAGCTGGAGCCCAGGAAAGCCAGCTCCTGCCGCTGGCATATTTACTGCAGAGCCAAACGTGGGGCGGAGCCTATGCCCTGGCGGGGGAGGGGGTTCCAGGTCCTGCCTAAGGCTGACCAGGCACCTTGGGATTAGGCGGGGGACATGCTTGGGGCAGGTTACCAGATAAAATACAGGACTACCAGTTTTGAATTTCAGATGAGTGAATGATTTTTTTAATATACGTATGTCCCAAATATTTCATGGGATATATGTATGCTTAAAAAAATTTTTTTTTTAATCCGAAATTCAATTTTAACTGGCCGTCCTGTATTTTTATTTGCTAAATCTGGGAAGCAGAGGTTGGCCTAGGGCATTTGGGGCAGCCCCCGCAGGAGGTGAGGCCGGTCGGGAGCCAAGAAACGGCTTGGGGATCCGGCACCGGGCCCCAGCAGTTTCTCCCGGCCGAGGGCCGCACCTCGGCGGGACCGTGGGAAAGTCCCTCTCCGGGGGAAAGAGAGTCTTGGCCTGGCTTCATTCTCGCTCGCCTCGAGCTTCAGTCGCCACCCGCGGGTTCTCCCCAGCGCGGCGGCCCGCCCACCCGTCCGCCCACGGGCCCTCGCGGCTCCCGGCACCTCCCCACCGCTCTTGGCGAGCCCCGGCGGTCCGCGGCCTGAGGGAGGTGCGGCGCGAAGTGCGCAGGCGCGGCGGGCCGATGGGCGGGGCGGGCGCGCGCGGGCGGGAAGAACGCCGAGCGACCGGGCGTGGGCGCCGGCGGAGGTCGACGTCCGGGCGGGCAGCCGGCAGTGGGCGTCGCTGCTGCTGCCGCTGCTGCCGCTGCTGCCGCTGCAGTAGTTGCTGCCGCCGCTGCTGCCTCCGCGTCATGGAGTGCACGGCCGTGGCAGTCTGCGAGGTGATGCCGGGGAGGGGGAGAAAAGAGAGGCGGACGCTCTGGGAAGGTTTTTGTGAGGGGACCGCGAAGTTTGGGCCGAGGGGTCAGGCGGTGCCTGAGGTGGGAATGAGGTGCTTCGGTGAAAGCCCGCCGGCCCCACACGGGGCTGTGAGGAGCAGATGAGGGAGCGCTTGGGCAGTGTGCAACCATTCCCTCAGTTGGGGGGAACCCCACCTGGCAGCCCAGAAAACCGAGGCCCCGGAGGCTCAAGTGTTTGCCAGGCGTTAGCGGACCAGGTTAGGGCCCGGAGACCGGCCGGGGGGGGGGTCCCCGCGGGCCGAGGGGGCGCGCAGGAAGGACGAATGGGCAGCCCCGGGCGGAAGGCGAGACCAGTGCGGGCGAAGTGGGCGTGAGGGAGAGTCGTGTGCAGCCGGCCAGTGGGCCACGGTGTGGGGCGCATTCCTGGGTCGGGCCCCGAGCAGTCGGGTGGTGGATGGCTGCGGTGCAGAGGCCTCCCTGAGCTCCGACCACCCCGCGGTCCGGGGAACCTTCCTGCCCTGGAGGGTGGGACGGAACGCCCGGCGCCGCCACGCCACGTGGGTTCAGCCGTGGCAGCACCCTCCCAGCCGCCCCCTGATCGAATTCTTAGGCCCTGGGTTTGTACGGGGGACTAGACAGAACAGAACCACAGGCCCGACGGGGTTGATCCTGACGGTCCTCTTGCCTCCTTCATTATCCTCAAAGAAAGTTGGAGGATTCGATTTTACAGACGACAGACGCTAGGCTAGAACCCAGAGCTTCTGACTCCCAGGCCAGTGTTCTTTTCCCAACTGCTCTCTCACGGGTAAAGACACTGCGGGAAGGTCTTAACGGAGGGGAGCGCCCTGCGTCGGAGGATGTGTGAAGGAAAGTGTTAGATTGTAGGAACGCCTGGAAACCATTTTTATAAACTCTCGTCCACATTAGGATCATCGTTCTCAAGTTCTCTTACTGAGATGAGATCTCTTTGCCTTTAAGAAAAGGGGTAGTAATTTTCCCTGTGGTACCTTAGTGTGGAAGTGAGAGTGTACTTTCATAAGTAATGGAATTAAATACAGTATATTTTAAATTTCCCTCATCAAGATCGAATGTTTTATCTAGACATCTTGGAACCTTAAAACTTAAAATATTGTGTGCAGTCTTCACTGCAGATGAACTTATTCGAAGTAAAAGCTAATGTCTATTAAGCATTTACTATTATATTTTCAAGGCACCGTGTTAAGCACTTTGCTCTTATTTTATTTACATTTCACAGCAGCCATAACTGGTGGTTTTGTCCTCATTTTGGTAAATGAGGAAGCTTAGGTAGAGAGGAGTTAAATAACTTGCCCAAGATCACATGGCACATCAGGGATTCAAACCCAGGCATCTGCCTCCAAAGCCAGTGCTCTTAACTATATTCTGATCCTCAGAAATGATGATTTAATGAAAGGTAAAGATGATTCATGGCCAGATGCCAGTCTTATTCATAATCTTCACATTGGTTTTTACTTGGGGAGAAAAAAAGAAACAGGAAAAACAAACTCCCACTTAATTTTTCCAAATTATTATTTCCAGATGAACTTAGCCTTTGAATAAAGCAATTTATTGTCTCCATTTCCTGTCTTGTTGGGCATTGTGTTAATTTCCCATGTCTCCCTTCTTATGTCACTTTTCTGGTTGTTTCTTCTGTGTAGACACAATGCTTTGTTCTGAACAAAATGTAAATCTGACATTTTGCAAGCAAGAATATTATTTTTTAGAAATTCAGATTGTTAACTATCATCTAAATTTGATATTGCCATGATTTCTAAAGATTTGTTTTCTTTGAATTGTGCCCTTTTCAGATTTTGAAATATTTAATAATTCACTGGAAGTGTGAAACAGGAACATCAAAGGGAGCATTGCTAGAAGGACAGCTAGTGATTTCCATGGAAGCATTAAATTCTAAGCATCAGGCAAATACTCTTCATTGTGTAACAACTAGTAAGTAGAGGAAGAAATACTGATTTTCTGTCTTTGTTTTGTTATGATTTGTTATAGTTAATTTAAAAATTTAAGTCATAATCTTTTATCATGTTATCACTCCAGGGTTATTCCATAGTTAAAAAAATTAAATAATTATGTAATAAGTATCTGGTGATAGATTCACAAATGTGTTCTACAGGAAAGGTGTATACAGTGACATCAGAGGATTATTTATTTTACTGGCTTAAGAATTCTCGGAAACAATGTCCTTCTTGCTCTTGGTTTTAACCTCCTCTTTCACGGCAAAATTACATTACATTGAATTTTATCTCCTTTTCCATGTCCAGCCTTTGATAGTTGGAAGAGAGCCAAAAAATAAAGGAAAAGGAAAAGAAAAAAAATGTGATAAATGGTGCATACTTTAATAATTCTAACTTGCAGTTAGTTTGAAAATAAACCTTTTCCATTTGGCTCTTACTCTCTCATTGTTTCTGCCTACACTGTTGAGGGAAAGCTGATGCATTGAGTGTCCCTGGAAGAACTAACTCTTTTATTGAAAGATTCCATTTATTTATTTAGGAGAGAGAGACAGAGATAGTGAGAGAGAGCATGGGTAGGGAGGAGAGGGAACCTGATGCGGGGCTTGATCCCAGGACCCTGCGATCATGACCTGAGCCAAAGGCAGAGGCTTAACCAACTGAGCCACCCAGGTGCCCCAACAACCTAACTTTCTTGAGCTTTTTTTTTTTAAGATTTTATTCTTTTGAGACACAGAGATACAGAGAGAGAGAGAGAGCATGAGCAGGGAGAGAGGCAGAGGGAGAGGGAGAAGCAGGCTCCCCGCTGAGCCAGGAGCCCAACGCGGGGCTCGATCCCAGGACCCCGGGATCATGACCTGAGCCGAAGGCAGACGCTCGACCATCTGAGCCACCCAGGCGCCCTTTCTTGAACTTCGAAGTGATAACTTTTTTGTTTGGTTGTGTGTGTGTGAGAGAGAAGAGAGTGTGTATGTGTGTGTCTGTAGGTTTACTGAAGGATACTTTGGGATAAAGTTATCCTGTCAGCCTTAGAGGAGTCATCCTGAGTCCCAGCTGAGACTGAATAGTACTTTAGGCTCTACAAGACATTGTGTCACTGAACTGGAAAGCCATGTCTTCTCTTTGGGTACCTAGCAGTAAACATCCTTGAGAGAGATATGACAGGTTGGTTTGCTATTACTGTGCGTGAACTCCATTCTGACTGGACAGAGTTCCCACAGTTCATAGGAGAGTTTTGGTTAGCTAGATGGCTAGGGTGATGCTGATCTGTATGTGGTTGTGTTAGTTTATGCATTGATTCTAATCCAATAAACTGGCCAAGGTAGCAGGATGGATTTCACTCAGAGTGGAGGACCTGAGCCATAGTAGCTTTTAGCAAAAAACCCAATTCCATAGGCATTTTGAACGTAATGGATTTGTTCAGCCCATGTGAAATATAGGGGCCTTTCTCTTCTCTTTATTGTCTCTGATCTTTATGTAATAATTTTCATAATTTTTTGGTAGAAGGAAGGGTGATACATGTTTATCATAAAACATTTGAACATTGCAGACACATATATTATGGAAAGTGAGACTTTCTAGTCATTTCATCCCTTGAGATAATTGTTAATTAACGTTCAAAAGCATTCTGCCAGATTTTTCTATGTGTAAATTCATAGCTTCTCACCAGGTAGAGAAAAAGCCAGATTGTGAGTGTTCTGGGATGGAGGGGTAAGAGAGGTATCTCAGCATTCAGTCTTTATGTTCATTCAGGCCAGTTATTTTTTTTTTAAGTTTTTATTTATTTATTTGACAGAGAGAGACACAATGAGAGAGGGAACACAAGCAGAGGGAGTGGGAGAGGGGGAAGCAGGCTCCCGGCCAAGCAGGGAGCCCGATGTGGGGCTCAATCCCAGGACACTGGGACCATGACCTGAGCCGAAGGCAGATGCTTAACGACTGAGCCATCCAGGCGCCCCAGGCCAGTTATTTTTAATACACCTTTGGTCCTCAACTCAAAAACCCATGCTTCTTCCTTTTCAGAGAATAACCCTTCCCCCACCCCCTGCCAAGGTTAGGAAGGGTCAGTCCCTAGAATGCTGAGTGGAGGAAAGCATCTAAAGACCTGACTACTTTTTTTTTTTTTAAGATTTTATTTATTTGACAGAGACACAGCGAGAGAGGGAACACAAGCAGGGGGAGTGGGAGAGGGAGAAGCAGGCTTTCCGCTGAGCAGGGAGCCTGATGCGGGGCTCAATCCCAGGACCCTGAGATCATGACCTGAGCCGAAGGCAGACGCTTAACGACTGAGCCACCCAGGTGCCCCTACTTTTTTTTTTTTTTAAGATTTTATTTATTTATTTGACAGAGACAGTGAGAGAGAGAACACAAGCCGGGGAGGGGGGGGAGGGCGGGGAGTGTGAGAGGTAGAAGCAGACTTCCCGCTGAGCAGGGAGCCTGATGCGGGGCTCCATCCCAGGTCCCTGGGATCATGACCCAAGCTGAAGGCAGACGCTTTAACGACTGAGCCACTCAGGTGCCCCTACCCGACTACTTCTTAAATTCATTTTCCAACTAACTCTCCTTATTTTAGCTCCTACCCCACCTCTAATTCCAAAAGTTCCTGATTCTACCATTCCTGAGTCTTTGGGGGATTTTGTTGCATCATTTGGGTTGTTCCTTGGCCTTTCCCTTTTCTGGATTATAATTCAATTTCTAAGGTCCCCTGAATCCAACCTACTAGTCCTTCTGCTTTTCAGTTTCTAGAATTTTACTATCATCATCTTTGTCTCTTCTCTGACCTTGTGGGTTTATTCCTCTAAAAAATAACCTATTGTTTTATTGCAATTTCAGGAGGTAATAATAATAATGGGTATGTTCAATCTGCCATCTTTTTTTTTTTAAGATTTATTTATTTTAGAGACAGGAGTTAGAGAGCTAGTGGGGGAAGGGCAGAGAGAGAGAGAGAGAGAGAGAGAGAGAATCTGAAGCAGGCTCCACGCCCAGCCCAGAGCCCCAAACAGGGCTCAATCTCATGACCCTGATCAGGGTCATGACCTGAGCTGAAACCCAGAGTCTGATGCCTAACGAACTACACCACTCAGGTGCCCCTCAGTCTGTCATCTTTACTTGAAAGTATGAAGTGATGTGGTTGGTCTGAAATCTCTGATGATGAAAAACAATGTATTAGTTATCTAGGGCTGCTATAACAAAGTACCACAAACATAAATTTATTCCCTCACAGGTTTGGAGGCCAGAAGTCCAAAATCAAGGTCTAAGGTAGGGTTGGTTCCTTCTGGAGACTGTGAGGGAGGAATCTATTCCATGCCTCTCTCTTTGCTTCTGGTAGTCGCCAGCAAGCTCTTGGTGTTGGCTTGTAGGCATATCACTCCAATCTCTGCCTCTGCCTTCATGGGATAGTCTCCCTCTGTGTTTATCTGTGTCCGTGTCTTCATGTAGCCTTCTTTTTTTTTTTTTTTTAAAGATTTTATTTATTTATTTGACAGAGAGAGACGCAGGGAGAGTGGGAGAGGGAGAAGCAGGCTTCCTGCTGAGCAGGGAGCCCGATGTGGGGTTCGAACCCAGGACCCTGAGATCATGACCTGAGCCGAAGGCAGACGTTTAACGACTGAGCCACCCAGGCACCCCATTCATGTAGCCTTCTTAAAAGGACACCAATTGGATTTAGGTCCACCCTAACCAGTATGTCCTCATCTTAATTTGATTACATTTGTGAAGACCCTATTTCCAAATAAAGACATATTCACAAGTACTGGGGCTTAGTTCTTCAAAATCTCTTTCAGAGGCACAAAATGCAACTCACAACACCAGCAAATTTTGTTACTTGAATGATCCATCTATGAGAAACTGAGAGATCACTATATAGTTTTTCCATCAGTAATTGTTGAAGTCTTTAACATACTGTTTATTGCAGTGTTTTTCATAGTGTTCTACAGTATGTTTATATGAGTTATGAGGAAGGAGTTAAGTAGTCATATAAATTTGGGGAATGCTGGTTAAAATCAAATGAGGGGTGCCTGAGTGGCTCAGTTCGTTGAGCAACCGACTCTTGATTTCGGCTCAGGTCATGATCACAGGGCTGTGAGAGTGAACTCTGCATTGGGCTCTGCACTGGGTGTGGAGCCTGCTTAAGATTCTCTCTCTCCCTCTGCTCCCCACCCTCCCTACTCACTCTCTGAAAAACAACATCAAGTGAGTTTCATTGTGTCTTCTCAAAACCTTTGATATGCCAGTGTAGACTATGAATCTTCAAAAATGGGCTGTAGTATACAGCATTTCCCAAACGTATTTGACCTCATAGCTCTTTTTTTAAAGATTGATTGATTGATTGATTTAACAGAGAAAGACACGGCGAGAGAGGGAACACAAACAGGGGGAGTGGGAGAGGTAGAAACCGACTCCCCGCTGAGCAGGGAGCCTGATGCAGGGCTCTATCCCAGGATCCTGGGATCATGACCTGAGCGGAAGGCAGAAGCTTAACGACTGAGCCACCGAGGCGCCCCCCCCTTTTTTTAATATCTTCTGTTCTTTAGAGGGAATTTTGGGGGATGCTGTTGCTTTAAAAATAATGTTTTACAAATAAGTCTCTACTGTTATCTTTGTGTTTGAAGGATAGCACTTTATTACTTTAGTACAGAGACATTAGAAGTATAGCTAAAAATTGGGGGCTGGAAGAGGTGTGGAGCACGCAGGATAATTGCTGAGTATGTTCATCAAAAATGACCCATTTTCAACAATTTTTTTGTTTTTATTTATTTTTTTTAAAGATTTTATTTATTTAATTGACAGAGAGACAGCGAGAGAGGGAACACAAGCAGGGGGAGTGGGAGAGGGAGAAGCAGGCTTCCCGCCGAGCAGGGAGCCCGATGCAGGGCTCGATCCCAGGACCCTGGGATCATGACCTGAGCCGAAGGCAGTCGCTTAACCAACCGAGCCACCCAGGCGCCCCGATTTTTTTGTTTTTAGATTTTTTTCATTTATTTGACAGAGAGATAGAGCAGGAACACAAGCAGGGGGAGTGGGAGAGGGAGAAGCAGGCTTCCCCCTGAGTAGGGAGCCCGATGCGGGGCTTGACCCCAGGACTCTGGGATCATGACCTGAGCCGAAGGCAGATGCCTAATGACTGAGCCACCCAGGTGCCCCTCAACAATTGTTGATACGGTACTTGTTAAAATTAAAAAAAGATGTATGAGGAAACAGTGTGACATACACAATTGAGAAACATCATGGACACACTGTGAGATATATAGGTTGTATTTTTTTTCTTATTAACGTTCAATTCTTCACTAATCACTAGTGTAGGCCTGCTACCACCTGCCATCCCTGTCCCAGTGACCCACTCTCCTTAAGTTAGAACCAGTGTATGCCTGTGAGGAATGTTAAGAAAAAGATGATTGTCTTTTTTTTTTTTAAGACTTTATTTGACAGAGCACAAACATGGGGAGAGGGAGAAGCAGGCACAGGTGGGGCTGCATCCCAGGATCCTGGGATCATGACCTGAGCTGAAGGCAGATCTTAACTGACTGAACCACCCAGTCACCCCAAGATGATTGTCTTTTATTGAATATTCTGTGTTACTTGGGCTCAGGCCTTTTGAAATACCATTTGTCTAGAATCATTCAAAATCTGGAAATGTAAAGCCCTGCTCTATTGCATTTCAGTAGAACTTTTTGGGATGATAGAAATCTCTGTCTGTGCTGTTCAGTACAGTAGCCATTACCCACACTTGGCTAATGACCACTTGAAATACGGTAGTGTGACTGAAGAATCTTATTTTTAATTTAATTTAATTTAGCTAAATTTAAATTTAAATAGCCACATGTATCCAGTGGCTACTGTATTTGGACAGCACACATTTAGAGAATGGTGTTGCCTCTCACTGTAGTTCAGTTATTCTCAACCTTTTCCCCCTGCCTGAGGAGTACACATTTCTAGGGAGAGAGACACATTTTCACTGGTTCCTGGGGCAGTGATTCTTAGATTCTTAACTATGGGTTAACCCTCTGGGGGAGAGATGTTCAATTTAAAAAGTCTCCAGGTGGTACTAATCTTTTTTCCCCTCGTAGGTGCCTGCTTCCTTCCTTACCCTCTTTCCCTGAAGAATCATTGCTCTAGGGGCACCTGGCTGGCTCAGTCAGTTGAGCATGTGACTCTTGATCTCAGGGTTGTGAGTTTGAGCCCCACATTGGGGGTAGAGTTTACTTAAAAAAATTTTTAAGAAAAAGATTGTTGGTCTAAATGTTCTTATGTTCAGAGTTAGAACTCTAGATATGAAGAATTCTTACCTGATAGTCTAATATTTTCTACTAGAGAGTAAATTGTTTAAAAGAAGGGCCAAAATTTTTAATTGAATCTTGTACTGGAATATGGGTTATTGGCATGATATATTCTGATTACTAGCTACAGTTTGCAGTCTTCCTATAATCCTTTTCTCTCAGGAATAGTAATACCTAAAGAAGCAGTCCTGGTATTGGATGTAGGTGAAAAGACTTGCCATTTACTTCTCATCTCCAAGAAGTTATCTGCTGCCAGAGAGTTGTTGTAGCCTCATAATGCTTCTTTGATGCCTCCATGTTTAGTAAACTCATTACAGAGTGGTCACCTTTTTTATGTTCTGTATCTATAAAGTGTTTTTAGGCTTCCATTAGATTCTTTAGATAAAATCTGTTTAATTGTTTGTGATATTTCTTTGTGTTCTGTTTCTTTCAGTTGCTTCTGCAGGAAGCATTTATGGTGGTTTGGTTCTCAAGAAGTTCCTAAAAGGTAAAGAAAGAATTGCTCTACTTTCATGAGATTAAGTCTCTTCCTGGCAGTGAATTTGGTATTTTCTAAAACAGACAAACTGAAAGATAGTGTTGCCAGATTTAGCAAATAAAAATATAGGATGCCCACTTAAATTTTAATTTCAGATAAACAATGAGTAATATTGTAGTATAAGTATGTTTGATGCAGTATTTTGTCCTGTATTTTATCTGGCAATCCTGCTGAAAGACGATCTATAAAATTGTATAGATACAGGAATGAACAAGATACCTAGGTCTCTATAGTATCTCTGAATACTCTCTGTACAACCTCAGGCAAAATTATCCCAGATAAAATAAAATTTTTGGTAAAGTATTTGTTTCCATCTGCCTCAAAGAAATAATGTCTGGAGGAGGCTTTACTGTAAATTGTTTTGGCTAGTATTAATATTGTATTCCACATGCCAAAGTTGGTATGGTTTAGGAGCTTTTGGTGACCTTGGTTTTACTTCTTCTTTCCTTTGACTTGAGAATATCCTTAAGCAAAAGGACATACATTATTTTAAGGAGATCAAAATGATCTGAGAAGTGTTGTGCTTTCATATTTATCTTCTGTAGTTGTGTGGTTTGTAAATTATCCAATGGCCCTGTCTTTTCCTAATGTGTGGTTAATTTACAGATTTTACAAAATATTTTTTAAAAGAAACCTCCAACTAAATTTAAAATATAAGTAGATTGTGGGTTTTTTTTAAGCTGTACATTTGTCATTAAAAAAATGTGCTGTGTGTTAAATATGGAAACAACAAAACTACATTAGAGCAGTGTAATATTATAAATGTTTATGAAATGTATTACCGTTGGACTATTTATCTATTTATTTATTTTACCATTGAACTTTAAAAAATGGCAGTGTTCCTTGTGCTTTTTAAAAGGCAATCAATTAAAAATTTTATTTAGATCCACATTTCTAGTAACCCAATTACTGCATAAACCAAAGTACCTTCCTTTATCTTGGTCATATAAAAGAAAAAGAAGAAACTATTTTTGCAACTCACAAGATGAGTGACCCTAAGGACATAAACATATAGGAAATAATTCTCCTTTTTGGAACTTCTTTTTTGAAGTAATTTTAATTTTTTAATTATTATTTTTTTAAGTTTTTATTTAAATTCCAGTTAGTTAACAGTGTAATATTAGTTTCAGATGTACAATTTAATGATTCAGCACTCACATATAACACTCAGTGCTCATCGCACTAAGTGCACTCTTTTTTTTTTTTTAAAGATTTTATTTATTTATTTGAGATAGCACAAGTGGAGGGCAGAGGGAGAGGGAGAAGCAGGCTTCTTGATCCCAGGACCCTGGCACCATGATCTGAGCTGAAGGCAAACGCTTAACCAACTGAGCCACCCAGGTGCCCCCCACCAAGTGCACTCTTTAAGCCCTATCACCTATTTTACCCATCCCCCCCACCCACCTCCCCTCTGGTAACAATCAGTTTGTTCTCTTCAATCTGTTTCTTGGTTTGCCTCCATCTGGTTTTTCCCCTATGGTCATTTGTTTCTTAAATTCTATATGTAAGTGAAATCATATGGTGTTTCTCTGACTTATTTTGCTTAGCGTAATACTCTAGTTCTAGCCACATTGTTGCAAATGGCAAGATTTCATTCTTTTTTATGACTGAGTGATATTCCTATATATATATATACACACACACACATACACACACTTCTGTAGCCATATATCAATCAATGGACATTTGGGCTGTTTCCATAATTTGGCTATTGTAGATAATGCTGCTATAAACACTGGGGTGCATGTATCCCTTTGAATTAGTATTTTTGTATCCTTTGGGTAAATACCTAGTACTGCAGTGGTTGGATCATATGGTAGTTCTATTTTTAACTTTTTGAGGAACCTCCATACTGTTTTCCAGAGTGGCTGTACCAGTTTGCTGAAGTAATTTTTAGTTTAAGCATGGGGATTTAAAAGTGTTTGCTTGCTAAATTAAGGGTCATCAGGTATATTTCCCTTTGCCTTTGAAATTGTCTTGGCCCTCTGAATCTACTTTCTGGTAATCTGTATCCTGGATTTTTTTTTTAAAGATTTTATTTATTTATTCATTTGAGAGAAGGTAGGGGAGGAGAAGAGGGAGAGGGACAAGTGGGCTCTGCACTGCCCAACACAGGGCTAGTGATCTCGACCCCGAGATCATGACCTGAGCTGAAACCAAGAGTCAGACCCTTAACCGACTGAGCTACCCAGGCGCCCCTGTGTCCTAGATTCTTAATGGACCTCAGCTTTTTGCTCTGTGATCCTAATCTTTTTCAAAAAGATTTTATTTGAGAGAGAGAGCGAGAGCATGCACGAGCCGGGGTGTGGGGAGGGACAGAGGGAGAGGGACAAGCAGACTCCAGCAAGCAGGGAGCCTGATGCGGGCTCAATCCCAGGACCTTGGGACCATGACCTGAGCCAAAGGCGGACACTTAACTGACTGAGCCACCCAGGCCCCCGATCTTAGGTTCTTCTTGGTGTGCACACATTTGAAAGCAGTAATTGTGGAGGAAAAGTAATAGCTCCATAACAGATATTCTGTGGGAGCTTGGTTAGAATGTTCTTCCTGTGGTAATCATCATAATGATTTATTGAGCGTTAACTATGCACGGAGCCTTGTGCTTGACATGGAGGGATTACAGAGATGATCAAGACAGATTTGGTTTCTCCCCTTATTGCATATACCTAAGATACTTTAATCACTTAATTCTACTGCCTCCCAAAGCCTATGTCTAGAAGAAAGGAAGAATCAGTTTATTGTCCTGGAGAGTTTGCTCTGATTCTAAGACTTTTGGGAAACCTGAGTCCAGCTTTAAGAATCATGAGTTGACTGCCTCAAAACCATCTAGTCTATTTATCAATCTTTAGTCCTCTTCTTTTTTGAATTCTGCCCTTTGGATGATCAAAGAATGGAAAGATCATTCCTAATGCCTCTGCTTTAGTTAATATATGTAAAAGTGCTTTGAAAGAAGTGAAAATCCACATAAATAACAGGAAGTATGTTATTATTAGCACTAAGGAGGAGATAAGAATATTTCCTGAAACATAAACCTATACTTACCATGCCTGTACAGTCAGTGGTCAGATCGTACATAATACAATTTCTTCAATTAATATTTGTGAAAGTGCTTTGAAAAAGGTGAAAACCTATACAGGCACAAGGGAATGGTTTTATTATCACTGTTAATACCTGGAGAGAATGTACTGAATTGAATTTAGGTTATGGAATAACCACCTGTTATTATGCTAATACAAAATTTAGACAGTTTGTGTCATGGTAACTTAGTTTTTTTTTTTTAATATTTTATTTATTTATTCGACACAGAGAGAGCAAGAGAGAGAACACAAGCAGGGGGAGTGGGAGAGGGAGAAGCAGGATTCCTGCGGAGCAGGGAGCCCGATGCGGGGCTCGATTCCAGGACTCTGGGATCACGACCTGAGCCGGAGGCACCTGCTAATGACTGAGCTACCCAGGCACCCTGGTAACTTAGTTTTAATTTAATTATTTTAAAAGCTCACAGCAATTTTATGCATATTTATCTCTTTTTATATCCTTACGGTAAGGTGCAGGTGGCTAACTTTTTGTACAAAGAAGAAGTACTGCATATCAAGTACACAATAAAAATTGAGTCATTTAGGGGTGCCTGGGTGGCTCAGTCGGTTAAGTGTCTGCCTTTGGCTCAGGTCGTGATCCCAGAGTCCTGGGATCAAGCCCCCCATCAGACTCCCTGCTCAGCGGGGAGCCTCCTTCTCCCTCTCCCTCTGCCTGCCTGCCTGTCTGCCTACTTGTGGTCTCTCTGTCTCTCTGTGTCAAATAAATAAAATCTTTAAAAAAAATTGAGTCATTTTATCATAGTCAATCACATTTAGTAGCCAACTTCAGTCTGTCTACTTTCCAGGCTCATACTACTATCCTCCAGTCAATAATACTATTTATTTTTATTAATTAGTAACAAAAATGACTCACTGAAACTCACAAAGGAAATTGTCCAAGTTTAAGATTTAAATCCCTTAGCTCCCTGGTTTATGCACCATTAATTATGCCTTTATTACTATCGTTATTTATTTAGCATTCTGTAACATTATTAACAAGCTGCTTTAAATTGGTCCATTCACAAATCTTTACACTGTTTAATTAGCTTCGTTAGGAAGTCTCTGGTGGCTGATTCATTAACCATCAGATTTCCAGATGTTAAAAAAAATTACTTATCTATACAAAATTAATAGTACGCCTCTGAATTCACTTTAACTATGTTGTTCTCTTCATTGCTTGGTTAATATCTCTCAGTGCCTAAAATAAGGTCTGATCTCTCTTTGGGGAACTGTGCTGTTGTTGAGCCATCCAGCTTCGATTTTCTTTACTCTTCAGTCTATTCTATCAGGATTGTATCAAGGTACTTTTTTTCTGGATCTGGAATACTTCAGATCAATTTGTATACAAACAGGCTCTTATTTTTGGGTGTTTTATTTATGTTGGATTAAGAAATAGTGACCAAAATAATCTCCCCATTTTACTTCTTCTCTAATGGTTTATGTTCTCTTTCTTGCCCACTTTCTTCTCTGGTTCCTAACTGTTCTTTCTTTTATCCAAAAAAAAACTTTAATTGAACCTCTACTTGCCACAGGAAGTCATAGGGAGAGGTAGCTCTGTAAATAAAATGTAATGTGATAAGTACTGTAATGGAGGTATGTATATTCAAGGTGCTTCTTTGGTAACCTGGAGGGTAGTCCTTAAAGTTCAGTTACCAATATGCCTTTCTTCCATTCATTATTCTGTATTATTATTCTTTTTTCTGGTAAAGATTTTATATTTATTTATTTGAGAGAGAGAGAGGGCACATGAGGGGGGGAGGGTCAGAGGGAGAAGCAGACTCCCTGCTGAGCAGGGAGCCCGATGCTGGACTCGATCCGGGGACTCTAGGATCATGACCTGAGCCAAAGGCAGTCACTTAACCAGCTGAGCCACCCAGGCGCCCTGTCTGTAGTATTATTCTGTATTTACTTCAGATAGCTTTTCTGCTTTTAATGTTTGAATATCATTTCTATGCTGATGAGACTTATTTTTTTCCTCTCTATCAGTTAACATGTTTCCAGCTTTGATTGTCAATTAAACTGTTCCATTTAAAGGTTCCATGGAAATATATGTGCAACATATCTAAAATGGGTTTCATTTTCTTGCAACTAACTTGCTCTGTCATGTCTCCATTTCTTTCAATGATACTAACATTCATAATTTTCCAGACTTATAAATTTTGAGGTTTTTTTTAGCATCCTCTCTTTTCTTTTCTCCATTATCTAATCTAATTGAATTTTTGTTAATTCTCCTTTTATTATATAGAATTATTTATTTATTTATTTATTTATTTTTAAAGATTTTATTTATTTGACAGGGAGAGACACAGTGAGAGACGGAACACAAGCAGGGGGAGTGGGAGAGGGAGAAGCAGGCTTCCTGCCTAGCAGGGAGCCCAATTTGGGGCTTGATCCCAGGACCCTGGGATCATGACCTGAGCTGAAGGCAGACGCTCAACAACTGAGCCACCCAGGCGGCCCTAGAATTATTATTTATTCAGTTATATATGAATTTAAATATATCTTTAAGTTCCTTCCTTGATGACTCCCAGTTGCTTATTAGGATAAGACACCTCAGACCAGATGTGAGGTCTTTTGTCAATTAGAATAACTTCTGTACTTTGAAGGATGATGTCCATTAATATAGATAAATTCTTATGTGTCTAAAAATTCTCATTGCTTCATATTAATATATGTACTATTATTCTGCATGATATGCTTATCCATTTATATAGAAATTCATTTTATACCCATTTATATATCTACTTACCCATTTATGTAGAACTGCTTCTATCATAAATATTTGGCAAAATGTGATGGTTTTAGTTTGTCCTTCTTGTCCAGATCTAGAAGCTACTACCTATTATGTCCTTACTCTGGTGAAAAGAAAAAAAAAAAGAAAGGGTAGAAGAGAGTGATAAGATGAGGGAATATGAGGGGCGCCTGGGTGGCTCAGTCATTGAGCGTCTGCCTTCGGCTCAGGTCGTGGTCCCAGGGTCCTGGAATCGAGTCCTGCATCGGGCTCGCTGCTCCACAGGAAGCCTGCTTCTCCCTCTCCCTCTGCTGTTCCCCCTGCTTGTTTTCCCTCTCGCTGTGTCTCTCTCTGTGAAATAAATAAATAAAATCTTAAAAAAAAAAAAAGATGAGGGAATATGAAAAAGGCCATGTTTATAGGTCCCTGTTTTGCTGTTTCTTTCTTGTTTCTTCCATTCATATTATTGTGATTTCTTTATCTTTTTATCTTTTTATTTTTAAAGATTTTATTTACTTATTTGACAGAGATAGAGAGTACAAGCAGGCAGAGAGGCAGGCAGAGGGAGAGGGAGAAGCAGGCTCTCCGCTGAGCAGGGAGCCTGATGCGGGGCTCGATCCCAGCACCCTGGGATCATGACCTGAGCTGAAGGCAGCCACCTAACCGACTGAGCCACCTAGGCGCCCCTCTTTTTTATCTTTTTAATTACCCCCTCCTCATTCCCATATTTATTGACATAATTTAACTCTTTTGTAAAATACAGTTTAACCAGTCATGTTCAAGTGTTTTTCCCAAGTCAGAAAACTTACAGCCCTTTTTTTTCCTTAGAAGACCAGATAAGAATACTAGCCCTTGAAAGTAGAGAAGACAGCCGTGCTATTGTTGTATGGTTATGATTATGATAATCTAGTTTTTGCCTCTTTGTACTCTACCCTTTTGCTATCAGGGAGAATTTACAAAAAAAGTTTAGTTTAATTTTGTCCTCTTTGTTAATTTGTTGTGAAAGGAAGTGGGGAGTCATGCTTTTTGTATGTTTGAGAGATTGATGGGTCCAGGCTTGCTTATCACTGAGTGAGAAATTCACAGTGGCGAACATCTGAAATTCTCATATTCAAAGATTAAATATCTATTATAATTTTATATCTTACAGGATCAGCAACTCTAAGACTCAGTAGTCTTTTTTTTTTTTTTAAAGATTTATTTATTTGTCAGAGAGACACAGCGAGAGAGGGAACACAAGCGGGGAGAGTGGGAAAGGGAGAAGCAGCCTTCCCACCGAACAGGGAGCCCAACATGGAGCTCGATCCCAGGACCCTGGGACCATGACCTGAGCCGAAGGCAGATGCTTAATGACTGAGCCACCCAGGCGCCCCAAGACTTAGTATTCATCTAACACTTTTTCCCCAGGAGCTCATTTTGTAGACATGATCTTATTCATTCTCCAGAGATAGGTCAGACTTATGTGTTATCACAATTTCTCTTTCCAAGATGAGGAAACTGAGCTTTACCTCAGCCTCATATATTAAATTAATTAATTAATTAATTAATTAATTTTTAAAGATTTTATTTATTATTTGACAGAGGGAGAGACAGCAAGAAAGGGAACACAAGCAGGGGGAGTGGGAGTGGGAGAGGGAGAAGCAGGCTTCCCGCCAAGCAGGGGGCCTGATGCAGGGCTCGATCCCAGCCGAGATCACTAACCCGAGCGGAAGGCAGACACTTAACGACTGAGCCACCCAGGCGCCCCCTCATATATTAAATTTAGAAGTAAGGGAAGAATTTGTGGGCTCCTAGGTCATTGTTGAGTCCACATTTAATCCTCAAACTTTGATATGTCCTAAACATTGTCTCTTGCTGCTAAATTTGCATAACACGTGGCAAGATTTTATAAAGAGAAGATTGATTGAAGATCAAGAGAAGTTAAGATAAATGAATTTGTTAGGATGCCTGGCTAGCACCGTCTGTGGAACATGCGACTCTCGATCCCAGGAATGTGAGTTTGAGCCCCATGTTGGGTGTAGAGGTTACTTAAAAAAATAAAATCTTCAAAAAAATGAATTTGTTTTCTTTTGCTTCCTTAATATTTCTTTACTCTTTTCCCTGTTAAATGTATCTAATCATACTTCACTATTGAGAATATGTTCAAGATTTGATGTGAAGGGAAAGGAAATGGAAAGGACATGAACATTGACATATTTCTCTTCCTTTTGAGGTTGGGTAGGTAGAGGAAGAAGAAAAGGAGAGCTCTTAACATCAGAGATCCTGGAAGTTGGCTCATCCTGCAGGCAAGTGGCTTTTATTCAGTAGTTAGTGGGAGCTACGCTGCATTGTACCTGCTTTGAATTAAAATCCTTGAACTGTTGTTACCCCTCATTGTGTAATCAACTGGGCACTTATTGCTCCAACTCTGGCCTCTTGGGTTATCATATCCCTTTCATTTCCATAGCAGACAATGTTAGCAGCCTATGGCAGTGATTTGGCTGGTATGGGAAGAAAGGACATTTTGAATATTATTTCCTGAGTAGACTTTATGGTTACCCACTTAGCACATTTAAAAAAGTCATATGACACTATATATAACAGTTAACTCAAAATGGATCAAAAACCTAGCTATAAGAGCTAAAACTATAAAACTCTTAGAAGAAAATATAGGTGTAAATCTTCGTAGATAGGACACTTAAAGCACAAATAACCAAAGGAAAAATAGATAAATTGGACTTCAGCAAATTTCAAAACTTTGTATTTCAAAGAACACTATCAAGAAAGTGAAAAGACAGTAATTAGGTGATGGGATGGAAGTGTTAGCTCAGGCTAAGGTAGTAATCATTTTGGAACATATAAGTATCAGATTTACAGGTTGTACACCTTAACCTTAACACACTGTTATATATCAATTGTACCTCAATACAACTGGGGAAAAAAAACTTTAAAAAAAGAGAGAAAAGACAACCTACAGAATGGGAGAAAATGTTTTCAAATCATGTATCTGATAGGATTCCAATATCCAGAGTACAAAACAACTTTTACAACTCAACAATAAAAAGACAACTAATTTTAAAATAGGCAAAGGATCTGAATAGATGTATGTGATGAATTTAATGTGTCCTCCCCAAATTCTTATGTCGAAGCCCTAATCCCTAGTGCAAGAGTATTTGGAGATGAGGCCTTTAGGAAGTAATCAGTGTTAGATTAAGTCATGAAGGTGGGGCCTTTATGATGGGATTAGTGGTTTTATAAGAAGAGGAAGAAAGAAATCTCTCTCCTAAGTGCACCTACCCAGGAAAAGCTATGTGAGGATGCAGTGAGAAGGAAGCTGTCTGCAAGCCATGAAGAGAGCTCTCACTGGGAACTGAATTGTTGGCACCCTGATACTGGACTTCTCAGCCTTCAAATCTGTATGAAGTAAATTTCCATTGTTTAAGCCACCCAGCCTGTGGTATTTTGTTATGGCAGCCTGAGTAGATGAAGACAACATTTATCCATATAAATGGCCAATAAGCCCATGAAAAGATGTTCAACATCATAGTTTTTAGGAAAATGCAAACCAAAACCATAATGAGGGGCGCCTGGGTGGCTCAGTCGGTTGAGCATCTGCCTTCAGCTTGGGTCATGATCCAGGGGTCCTGGGATTGAGCCCCGCATCGGGCTCCCTGCTTAAGTGGGGAGCCTGCTTCTCCCTCCCTCTCTGCCCCTTCTCCCCACTCGTGTGTGCTCTTTCTCTCACTGTGTTCTCTCAAATAAATAAATAAAAAAAATGAGATACCACTTGATACCCATTAGTATGACTGTAATAAAAAAAATAAGTGTTGGCAAGGATATAAAAAAATTGGGACACTCCTACTTTGCTGGTAGGAATGTAAAGTGGTGCAGACACTTTAGGAAAACAGTTCGAAAGTTCCTCGAATAGTTAAACATAGAGTTATCTTCACTCAGCAATGTCCACACAAAATCTCATGCACTAATATTTATGGCAGCATCATTCATAATATCCCCAAATGGAAAACAACACAAATGTCCATCAATTAATGGGTGAGATGTGCTCTATCCACACAATGGAGTAGTATTCAGCCATTAAAAGGAATGAAGTCTTGGTATATGTTACAACATGGATGAAAACTGGAAATATTATGCTAAGTGAAAGAAGCTGGATACAGAAGGCCACACATTGTATGATTCCATTTATATGAAATGTCTACAATAGGCAAGTCCATAGAAACACATCCAAAGGAGATTAGAGGGAGGAGGGAGGAATGGGGAGTTGGTATTAACGGGTATGAGTTTTCTTCTTGGAGTAATAAAAATGTTCTGGAAGTAGATAGTAGTGATGGTTGTATAACCTGTGAATATACTAAAAGTCACTTAGAATAGTGAAATTTATGGTGTGAATTATATATCAGGTTTAAAATAATCCCCCCCCCCCCGGGGTGCCTGGGTGGCTCAGTTGGTTAAGCGTCTGCCTTTGTCTCAGGGTCTTGGGATCGAGCCCTGCATTGGGCTCCCTGCTTAGTGGGGAACCTGATTCTCCCTCTCCCTCTGCCTGCCGCTCCCTCTGCTTATGCTCTCTCTGTCAAATAAATAAAATCTTTAAAAAAATAATTATTAAAAAAATATAAATAGGGGAGCCTGCGTGGCTCAGTCGTTAAGCGTCTGCCTTCCGCTCAGGTCATGATCCCAGGGTCCAGGGATTGAGCCCCACGTACAGCTCTCTGCTCGGCAGAGGCCTGCTTCTTCCTCTCCCACTCCCCCTGCTTGTGTTCCCTCTCTCGCTGTCTCTCTGTGTCAAAAAACAAATAAATCTTAAATATATATATATATATATAAATAAATAAAATAATTCCCCCTCACCAATGTTTTATAGCAGTACTATCCATGGTAGCCAAAATGTGGAAAGAGCTCAGATGTCCATTGACTGATGAGTGGTTAAAGATATGGTGTCCGTACACACACACACACACACACACACACACACACACACACACACACACACACACACACACACAGGAATATTACTCAGCCTTCAAAAAGAATGCAATCTTGCCATTTGCAACAACATGGATGGAACTAGACTGTATTATGCTAAGTGAAATAAGTTAGAGAAAGACAAATACCATAAGATTTCACTCATGTCAAAACAGATGAACATATATGGGGGAAGGGAAGGAAAAATAAAATAAGATAAAAACAGATGGAGGCAAACCATAAGAGACTCTTAACTATAGGGAACAAAGGGTTGCTGGAGGGGAGGTGGGTGGGGGGATGGGGGGTAAACAGGTGTTGGGCATTAAGGAGGGCACTTGTAATGAGCACTGGGTATTATATGCAAGTGATGAATCACTAAATTCTACCCCTGAAACTAATACTACACTATATGTTTACTCGTTTGAATTTAAATAAAATCTTGGAAGAAAAAAAAAGTGGTTTATGAAATTGAAGTTTTTTGAACTCTCATCTTCCCCTTTTCTTTTCTCCTGTTTATATTGACACTGCTTCTGGCCTCCCTACCCACGGATAATTAACCACTTGGCACAGTATAATCCCCTGCTGCCTTGACTTTCTATCTTTTCTTTCTTACAGTCTTCAAGCTTGGATAATCCCCACTGTTTGCTTTTTCCATTCTTATTTCCAAGCTGCCAAATGTTGCTAGTATAAATCATAACACTGGGCATTGGGCACAATACAAACTGAAGTAGAATTTCTAACTTTATTAGGATTGTCCAGTAATTGTTCTTTTATTTATTCTTTTATCTTTATTATCCTTTACATTTTTTTTTAAGATTTTATTATTTATGTGACAGAGAGAGAGACATAGAGAGGGAACACAAGCAGGGGGAGTGGGAGAGGGAGAAGCAGGTTTCCCGCAGAGCAGGGAGCTTGATGCAGGGCTCGATCCCAGGACCCTGGGATCATGACCTGAGCTGAAGGCAGACGCTTAACGACTGAGCCACCCAGGCGCCCCTCTTTATTATCCTTTAATATAATTCGAATAGTGTATGTTCCAACCTACCTGAACTCATCTAAACAAATTTCTTTATCTTCTGTTTTTACTGAGAAGTTTGAGATTGTCCAAGTGGTATTTCTTCAAATTCTCTTTGTAACTTAAATTTAAAATACTAAGTTGTAATGAAAATATCTGTCTCTTATTAGCTCCATGGCCTTAGACAAATCATTCTTATGGCAACTACTTCATTTGTAATATATATTTTCAGAAGTGTGACTATATGTAGAACCTAATTTGTAATTGTTTTATTATAAAATGCTTTTATATTACAAGAAAGTGTTTTTGATTGAGTAGATACAAGGTGTTTATAAAATAAACTTTCCTACAAAAAGGTCACAAACTTATCTAAATGTCTATACTCAGCATTAAGATGTAGAATAAATACTGAGGTGCCTGGGTGGCTCAGTTGGTTAAGCACCTGCCTTTGTCTCAGGTCATGATCCCAGGATCCTGGGATAGAGCCCCCCCCCCCCCCCCCCCCGTCAGGCTCCCTGCTCAGTGGGGAGTCTGCTTCTCCCTCTGCCCCTCCCCCGTTCATGTTTTTCTCTCTCTCTCAAATAAATAAATAAAATCTTTTTTATTTTTAAAGATTTTATTTATTATTTATTTGGCAGAGAGACGGCAAAAGAGGGAACACAAGCAGGGGAGTGGGAGAGGGAGAAGCAGGCTTCCCGCTGAGCAGGCAGCCTGACGCGGGGCTCCATCCCAGGACCCTGGGATCATGACCTGAGCCAAAGGCAGACGCTTAATGACTGAGCCACTCAGGCGCCCCAATAAATAAAATCTTTTTTTTTTTAAGATCTTATTTATTTTACAGAGAGAGATATAGCGAGAGAGGGAACACAAGCAGGGGGAGTGGGAGAGGGAGAAGCAGGCTTCCTGCTGAGCAGGGAGCCCGATGCGGGGCTCGATCCCAGGACCCTGGGATCATGACCTGAGCCGAAGGCAGACGCTTAACGACTGAGCCACCCAGGCGCACCCCCAATAAACAAAATCTTAAAAGATGTAGAATAAATTTTGAAGAATATGGGTTGTAGTCCTGACTCTGACATTAACTACTTGGTGTGATTTTGGTTATCTTGATCTTTTTGTACTTGGGGTTCTCAGAATGTAAAACATAGGGATTCACTGTATAAAAAACTTTCAAGATCCAATTTTAAAATTCTGCTTTACATCTCTGTACCTTAGTTTTCTGATAGATAAAATGAAAAACATGGTCTCTTTTACAGGTAGCTTTGATTTTGTAATGAGAAAACAATTTGAAAAAGTATAAAGCACCATGTAAATGAACATGAACAAATTTTATATTTCCAGAAGGATTTCTCATCCCATAAAAAGGATACATGTGCTATTTCTCTGGACTTTCGTCCCTTCCTGTTGAAGCTATGTCACATCAGTTTTGCTATTTAAATCTTTGCCTCTGTTATACTGGCTTCTTTGCCCTATATGCATATGTTACCAAGTCTTTTCCAGTCTTACAAAAGAATGAACAAAGACAACCAATCCTCAGTTTTTCTCCTTTCTTACATAAATTTCTTAAGGGAGCAATCTCTACTCATTTCTCTTACCTAGTCTTGTTCACTCAATTCCCTAGTCCCTTATAAGTTGACTCTTCACTTTAACCATTCCATTGAATTAAAGTTATATATTTATTGTAGAACTGCAGGTAAATGTAGTAAAATATAAAGAAAAAATAAAAATCATTCATAAGTCCACCATTCAGAAATAATAATTTTTAACATTTGATGGTTTTTCTTCCAATCTTTTTTCTTTCGTTTTTTTGTTTGTTTGTTTGTTTTTTAAGAGAGAGTGAGTGTGCATGCACGTGAAGAGGGGATAGGTGCAGAGGGAGAGGGAGAGAGAATCTTCCAGGTTCCACACCCGGCATGGAGCCTGATGTGGGGCTCAATCTCATGACCTTGAAATCATGACCTGAGCTGAAATCAAGAGTCAGATGCTTAACCAACATAGCCAGCCAGGCTTCCCTCCAGTCTTTTTATAGTAATAATTATACACAAGCCCAGACAATATATCAACACAAGTAATATGTTTTTTAAACAAAATTGTAATCAAACTATATAAAGAGCTTTGAAACATACATTTTTTTTCTGTTCTTGACATTATATTGTGAACATTTTCTATTACTTTTAAAAATTGCTCAACATAGAGTCTTATTGGGCGCCTGGGTGACTCAGTTGGTTAAGCGACTGCCTTCAGCTCAGGTCATGATCCTGGAGTCCCGGGATCGAGTCCCGCATCAGGCTCCCTGCTCAGCGGGGAGTCTGCTTCTCTCTCTGACCCTCCCCCCTCTCATGTGCTCTCTCTCTCTCTCATTCTCGCTCTCTCAAATAAATAAAAATCTTTTAAAAAAATAGTCTTATTTTGAATTTTTGTACCTTTCATCATGCTTTGTATACAATTAGGTAGTCAAAAATTATTTGTTGCATGAATAGATAGCTTAAAAACCAGAGGAGGAGCTTAAAATTTAGAGGAGGAGCATATGACTGTACGATTTAGTCATTCTGGTTAGCCATTTACTAGCTTTGTGATTATGCACGAGTTTTATAACCTCCTTGCATCTCAGTTTTCTCATTTGTAAAGTGAGAATAATGACACTTAGGGTTGTTAGGAAGATTAAGATTGAAAAAAAATATTTAAAATAATTTCAAAGCATCTAGAATGTGGAAGGTGCTCAAGGCTTCTGTTTATGCCTTTGACCACTCCATCTCCCTTCTCTGTATTGCCAGCCTAGATCTATTCCCTAAGCTTCAGATCTGTTCTCTATATAGCAGTCTGAGTAATCATTAAAAAAATATAAATTTATTATGTTATTCTCCTGCTTAATACCCATTAATACTTTCCATTGCAGCTGGGGAAAATCTATATCTTCTCATCATAAACTGCAAGACTGAGTGATCAGACTCATTTCTGTCTCTCCAAACCTTATCTCAAACAATTCTTTAAAAAAAAAGATTTATTTATTTATTTGAAAGAGAATGTGCATGCGCAAAGCAGAGGGGAGCAGCTGGCAGAGGGAGAGGGAGAAGCAGGCTTCCCGTGGAGCCCGTGCGGGGCTCAATCCCAAGACCCTGAGCCAAGGGCAAATGTTTAACCAACTGCACCACCCAGGCACCCCTCCACAATTCTTTTCTCAGTTCACTTGTTCTCCAGCCACACCGACCTAGGGAACAGAAGTTCCTTTACACACACCACACTCTCTCATCTCTGAGTCTTTGTACTTGTTCTCATTACCAGTAATATTCTTCCCCTAGTTTTTCATGTGACTGGTTGGCTCACTTCCATTTCTATTTCTCAGCTCAAATGTCACCTCCCCAGAGAAGCCTTCCCTGACTACCCTATTTAATGTAGTTTATCTTCCTCCTCTGCTTATTTCTTTCACTGTACCTATTATGTCCTGTAGGAATCTTGTAGGGTTTATTGTTTTGGTATTTATTGTCTTTTTCAATTGGAATGTGAACTCCATGAGGAGATGGGTATAGTCTGCCTTAATCATCCCTGTGTTTCCAGAACCCAGTACAAGGGCACATAGCAGGTGTTGAATAAATACTGGTTGAGTCACTTTAACTTCTTTCTCTCTCCTTTCTGATCGGTCTGTAACAGAGGTTCTTAACTTTAGGTCACTGATCTAACTAAAATTTGGTCAGTTTTGTGTTTATGTGTCTCTATCCCTACAATGGTCCTAATTCAGAATCTCATTATTCTTGCCTATAATAATTTCCTAATTGGTCTTCTTATCTCTAGTGTGGCCCCTAAAATTAATTTTCTTTGAAGTTGCCAGACTCCCAAGTCTACACTTTTAGCCACTAATCTATAATTGATTCTCTTATTAAAATGATCTGTTAATGCATCTGTCTCCCTTACTAGACCATGAATTTCTTGAGGGTAAAAGTTTTGTCTTAATTATACATGTATTCCCAGTGTTAAGCCCAGTGCTGGCCATACAGTGGATACTCAGTAAATGTTTAAAAACACCCCAAAAATGTTTAAAATATGAAATATTTGCTTAAATACATGAAATAACAAAGGATAATATAAATAATTATACTCATTACACAAAATGAGCAGATGCTGAGATTGTGATACATTTTCTTCAAACTTTTTAAAAATGATAACATATTAAACATAAAGTTCTCTACATGTTTAAGTATACAATTTGATAAATTCTGAAATATGTGCTTATTTGCCATCCATGTGTTTTCTTTGGTGAAGTGTATAGTCATATCTTTTGCCCATATTTTAATTAAGTTCGTTGTTTTCTTCTTACTGAATTTTGAGAGCTTAAAAAAATATATTCTGGATAAACCAGATATGTGGTTTGGATATATTTTCTCTGAGTCTTTGGCTTGTCCTTTAATTCTTTTAAGTGTCTTTAGAAGTTCTTAATTTTTATGAAGTCAAATTTATCATTTTGTTTTTTATGGATCATGCTTTTGGTGCCATAACTAAGGAAATGTCACCTAACCTAAAGTCACACAGGTTTTCTTCTCTACATTCTTCATAAAGTTTTGTAATTTTGGGTTTTACATTTAGGTCTATGACCTATTTTGAGTTTTTTTTTTTTTAAGATTTTATTTGTTTATTTGACAGAGAGAAAGCATGAGAGGGAACACAAGCAAGGGGAGTGGGAGAGGGAGAAGCAGGCTTCCTGCTGAACAGGGAGCCCGATGTGGGGCTCGATCCCAGGATCCTGGAATCATGACCTGAGCTGAAAGCAGACGCTTAACAACTGAGCCACCAAGGTGCCCCTTGAGTTATTTTTTTATATATGATGCAAGAATTGAAGTTTTTTTTTTTTTTTTGCATATGGGTATCCTGATTGTTCCAGCATCATTTATTGTAAAAGCCTCTCCTCTCTCCACTAAATCGCTTTTGCACCTTTGTTGAAAACTGATTGACCATACCTGTGTGGGTCTATTTCTGGACTTTGAATTCTGTTACTTTGGTCTATTTGTCCATCTTGATTACTGTAGCTTTAAAATAGGTTTCTAAGTCCTCCAACTTTGTTCTTTTTTTCAAGTTGTTTTGACATTCATGTTTGTTGAAGGCCCTTGGCATTTCTCTGTGTATCTTTATTTTTTTAAAGTTGGGGTGCCTGGATGACACAGTTGGTTAAACATCTGACTCTTGGTTTTGGCCCAGGTCCTGATCTCAGGGTCGTGGGATCTAGCCACGCGTCGGGCTCTGTGCTCAGCAAGGAGTCTGCTTGGAGTTTCTCTCTCCCTCTCCCTCTGCCCCTCCCATAAATAAATAAATCTTAAAAAAATATAAAGCTATTAAAATCTCCTCTGCCATAGGTGAACATTTATTTTTTTCTTTTGATTTCAAGTTTTTATTTAAATTCTAGTTAGTTGTCATATATGGTAAAATTGGTTTCAGGTATAGAATTTAGTGGTCATCACTTACATATAAGACCCAGTGCTAAAAAAAAAAAAAGACCCAGTGCTCATCAGAATAAGTGCCCTTCTTAACACCCATCCCCCATCTAGCCCATCCGCCACCCACCTCCTCCATCAACCCTTAGTTTGTTCCCTATAGTTAAGAGTCTATCTGTATGGGCGCCTGGGTGGCTCAGTTGGTTAAGCGACTGCCTTCGGCTCAGGTCATGATCCTGGAGTCCCGGGATCGAGTCCCACATTGGGCTTCCTGCTCGGCGGGGGGTCTACTTCTCCCTCTGACCCTCTTCCCTCTTGTGCTTTCTATCTCTCATTCTCTCTCTCTCTCAAATAAATAAATAAAATCTTAAAAAAATAAAGAGTCTATCTGTATTTTAGAATCTACTTGTCAATATCTACAAAAGACTGCTGGGATTTTAATTGAGATTGTATTGCATCAATAGCTCAATTTGGGGAGAATTAACATCTAAGCAATATTCAGTGTTCTGATGCATGAACACAGTATATCTATCCATTTCTTAGGTCTTCTTTAATTTCTCTAAACGTGGGCGCCTGGGTGGCTCAGTTGGTTAAGCGACTGTCTTCGGCTCAGGTCGTGATCCTGGAGTCCCGGGATCGAGTCCTGCATCGGGCTCCCTGCTCGGCGGGGTGTCTGCTTCTCCCTCTGACCCTCTTCCCTCTCGTGCTCTCTATCTCTCATTCTCTCTCTCTCAAATAAATAAATAAAATCTTTAAAAAAATAATAATTTCTCTAAGTGTTTCGTAGTTTTCAGTGTACAGATGTACCTTTTTGGTCAGATTTAACACTAAGTGTTTAATATTCTTGATACTACTGTAAGTGATATTTTTGAAATTTTTAACTTCCCATTGTTCATTGCTAATATTTGAAATACAGTAGATTAAAAATTGTCTCAACCTTGCTAAACTTTCAGTTCTAATAGCTTTTTTGTAGATTCCATAGGATTTTCTACAGTGAGGATCATAGCATTTGCAACTAAAGAGTTTTACTTCTTCCTTTCCATCCTGGATACCTTTTATTTCTTTTCTTCCCTAACTGAACTGGCTAGATCCTCTAAGTAAAATGTTGAATATATATGGTGAGTTCAGACTTCCTCACCTTATTCCTGACCTTAAAGGGAAATCGGTTTTCATCATTAAATATGCAGGTTATCTATTTTTTCTTAGTGTGGGTAGTTTGTGTCTTTCAAGGAATTTGTCCATTTTGTCTAAGTTGTTGGATTTATTGGCATAAAACTGTAATATACCCTTATTATCTTTCCAAACTTTGTAGAATCTCTAGCAATATCACCTCTCTCACTCCTGGTATTGGTAATTTATAGTTGTTTGTTCTCTGCTTTCCCTCCTTCCCTCCCTCCTTCTCTTACCTTAATCTGTCTGGCAAGAATCAGGTTCTTTCTGTTGTATTCTATTTAATTGATTTTCACTCTGATCTTTTATTCTTTTTTTTTTTCTGTTTGCTTTGTGTCTCATTTGGTCTTCTATTTCTGGCTTTTTATTTTTTTTATTTTTTTTAAAGATTTTATTTATTTATTTGAGAGAGAGAATGAGAGAGAGAGAGAGAGCATGAGAGGGGGGAAGGTCAGAGGGAGAAGCAGACTCCCTGCTGAGCAGGGAGCCCGATGTGGGACTCGATCCCGGGACTCCGGGATCATGACCCGAGCCGAAGGCAGTCGCTGAACCAACTGAGCCACCCAGGCGCCCTATTTCTGGCTTTTTAAAGTGGAAGCTGCAATCATTGATTGACACCATTCTTTTCTGCTGAATCATGATATTCTTTAATATAGTTCTTTTAATAGTTCTAAAGTTTCAAATTTGTATTTAATTATTAAATTATTGCAATTAGTTTATTTTTATTTATGATACAAGTTAGGAATATAATTTAAATCTTGTTTCCCCCAATAATTTGTATTCCTATCCTATCATATACTAAGTTTCTGTATATGCCCTGTTTCTGGATGCCCTAGTCTTTTTTTTTTTAAAGGTTTTATTTATTTATTTGACAGAGAGAGACACAGCGAGAGAGGGAACACAAGCAGGGGAAGTGGGGGAGGGAGAAGCAGGCTTCCTGCAGAGCAGGGAGCCCGATGCAGGGCTCGATCCCAGGACCCTGGGATCATGACCTGAGCCGAAGGCAGACGCTTAACGACTGAGCCACCCAGGCACCCCAAGGATGCCCTAGTCTTTATGTCTGTTCCTGGGCAAGTACCAGAGTCTTATTTCCTAATGCTTTAGAATAAATCTTGCTATGTGTTAAGGAAAATCTCACCTCCTTGTTGTTTTTCAGAATTGTCTTTGGTTTTTATTTTTATTTTATTTTATTTTTTAAAAAGATTTTATTTATTCATTTGAGACACAGAGATACAGAGAGAGAGAGAGAGAGCATGAGCAGGGAGAGAGGCAGAGGGAGAGGGAGAAGCAGGTTCCTCGCTGAGCCAGGAGCCCGATGTGGGGCTCGATCCCAGGACCCTGGGATCATGACCTGAGCCAAAGGCAGACGCTTAACCATCTGAGGCCACCCAGGCGCCCCAAGAATTGTCTTTGGTTTTTAAAACTGTTACTCTGGCCAAGAATTTTATAATTTAAGTTCTATAAAAAATCTTAATTGTTATTTTACTGAATTTATAGATTAATTTGGTAACTGTTAGTATTTTTATACTATTAAGTGTTTCTATCTATGACTTTATCTAGCTTGTCATTTATTTAGATCTTTTTAAAAATGTTACTTAATTTTTTTTTAAGTTTTGTATTTTTTTAATAATCTCTACACCCAACATGGGCCTCGAATTCGTGACCTTGAGATCGAGTCACATGCTCCTCTGACTGAGTCAGGTGCCCCAAAAATGTTACTTAATTTTAATTGTCACAACTAGGAGATAGACACCCTAATCTCCAATATAAGGATTCTACAGGAAAATAAGGAGCTTTCCCAAGAGCACATGGCTAGTAAAGCCAAAGGTGGCCTGACTCCAGAGACCATTTTGCTAGATTTTATTATTTGTTCAAAATATTTTCTTCCTGTGGGAGAATTATACTTCTTGCCCCATTGATATAAAGCTGGGCCATATTAACTTGTTTAGGCCAATGAAATATGAGGAAGTGATATGGGCCACCTCCCAGGAGAAGCTTTAAGGGCCAATGTGTATTGTTTTTAGCGCCTTTTCTTCTGTTGAGAGGATGTCTGAGACGGAAGATACTCCTTTAGCCTGGATCCTGCTCTGAAGTGGCTCTTTTTTGCACTTACCTGGAGTTCTGGTTTCTTAATTCTCACAAAGGCAGTTTGGTATTGTTAAGGCAGTATCTCCAAGGGGGAGCAAGGGCCTGGGACTTCCTCTTTTGCCATTTTGCTGATGACACTCCTATTTAGATCCTATTTTATGTTAACAGTGTAATTCTTCTCATAACAGTCTTAGACAATATTTTATATTTAACCCTAGTGTCATAATTTTTGTTGCCATTGTTAGTAGTCATTGTTTTTTCAACATTGCTGAATTGAATTGTTAATAGTTTTGGTAGTTTATCTGTAGATTCTCTTGGATTCTCTATGTGGGCACTCAGAGCATCTCTAAATTATGACAATTTTGTCTTTTCCTTGTCACATATGGCTTCTTTTCCTTGTCATATTGCATTGGATAGAACAGTACTAGTACTGGTTAAAAGAGTAAGGGTGATATTAAGTATCTGTGTCTTGCCTTCCTTTAATGAGATTACTTAAAATTCCACCATTGAGCACATTTACTGTAGTTTTTTGGCACTTGCTCCTTGTCAGGTTAAGGAATTTCTCTTCTTAATTTGTCAGTAGTGTTTGTTATGAATGAGTGTTGTATTTTCTAAAACTTTTTTTTTTTAAAGATTTTATTTATTTATTTGAGAGAGAATGAGATACAGAGAGCATGAGGGGGGGAGGGTCAGAGGGAGAAGCAGACTCCCTGCTGAGCAGGGAGCCGGATGCGGGACTCGATCCCGGGACTCCAGGATCATGACCTGAGTTGAAGGCAGTCGTTTAACCAACTGAGCCACCCAGGCACCCCTGAGTGTTGTATTTTCTAAAGTGCTTTCTCTACATCTTTTGGGATTATGATATGGTTTTTAAAATCTGTTAATATGATGACTTATAGTGGTAGACCTTTTTATGAAACATTCTTTTTTTTTTAAGATTTTATATATTTATTTGAGAGAAAGAATGAGAGAGAGCACATGAGAGGGGGGAGGGTCAGAGGGAGAAGCGGACTCCCCACCGAGCAAGGGAGCCCGATGCGGGACTCGATCCCGGGACTCCAGGATCATGACCTGAGCCGAAGGCAGTCGCTTAACCAACTAAGCCACCCAGGCACCCCTTATGAAACATTCTTATGTTTTATCATGTTCCATCACAGTTTTATCATGAAGTTTTGTATAGCCTGGATTTAGTTTTTACATCTGTATTCTCAGTGAGATTGGTTTCTGTTGTCCTTGTCCTGTTTTGGTAGTAAGATCATATTAGTTTTGTGAAGTGAGTTAGATAGGTTTATCCATTTCTGTTGTGGAACTTTTTATATCTGTTCTTCGAAGATTTGGTAAAACTAACCTGTAAAAAAAAGTCATCTGAACCTGGTATTTTGGGGTGGAGGGAGGTGAAGAGGGAAATATTTTTGATAACCAACTTGTGTTCTTTGATGATGTTTGGTTTAAATTTTCTATTTCTTCCAGAGTCAATTTTATAGGTACATATATATCTTTATTATTTATTTATTTATTTTTTTTAGAGTAAGGGAGGGGCAGAGGGAGAGGAAGAAAGAGAATCTTATGTAGGCTCCACACTCCGTGCAGAGCCCGATGTGGGGCTCGATTTCACAACCCTGAAATCATGACCTGAGCCAAAATCAAGAGTCACGTGCTTAATTGACTGAGCCACCCAGGCACCCTGAGATACATATGTATCTTTTAAAAAAAATACACAAACATACACAAATTATTTCTTACTCCCTTTCAGTCATTCATCCAGGACGTATTTATTGAGCAAACTGCTATGTGTTAAGCATTTCTCTTTTCAAATTAATTGATACATTTTTATGATTTAAAAATATTTGTATTCTTATCTCTTTGGGATTTCTTATGTTGTTTTGTGCCTTTTTCTTAGTGGTGGTGATCATAACACTAATAGCCAACATTTAATTTTATACATGAAAGGGTTAAGTAACTTGTTCAAAGTCACAAAGCCAGTAAGTGGTTGAGTGGGTTGTATGAACCTAGACAGACTGGCTCCAGAGACTGTCTTAACCACTATTCCATAGTATTTCTGTTTACTGTAGAGTATACTGTTTTGCTACAGGTCTGCCTATTAGCTTTTCAGATAACCAACTCTCATTTATGCTCAATAAATGAACAGATATTAATTTCTCTCTTCCTTTGACAACTTTTTACTTTACTCTTACACCACAAGTTGAAGAAATCTATAGCCTGGTATCACATTTAGTGGTCGAGTTGTTGAGGTTGTGTGAAGAGGCAGGTATACATTTGGAAAAATGACCAAGTTTTTTCTCCCTCCATTCTCAGTTTACATCCTTTTGGTTGGGGAACCAGTAGTCGTATGAGGCTCGGGTGTATATTCCTTTGTTAGAGACTTGAGTGATCACATCTTTCCTGCCTGGCTTGCTTGGCTGGATGAGCCCACTGAATATGCAGCAGTGGCTACTAGTCTCCCTGCTTTCTTTGAGGGAGTAAATGAAGATTTGACACAATATTTTTGAAAGGTTTCTGATCCTCCATTAAAATGTTCTGTTTTCTATTTTCTTTCTCTAAAGCATGTCTGGGGGACGTCTGGGTAGCTCAGTTGGTTAAGCGTCTGCCTTCAGCTCAGGTCATGATTCCAGGGTCCTGGAATTGAGTCCCACATCAGGCTCCTTGCTCAGGGGGGAGCCTGCTTCTCCCTCTGCTTGCCACTCCCCCTGCTTGTGCTCTCTCTCTCTGGCAAATAAAAAAATAAATAAAGCATGTCTGGGGTTGTTTAATAATGTGGAAATAATTAGCCAATTTAACTAATGGCATCAAGCCACAGAGCCAACCAAAGAACTTTTCATCTTTTGGCTTAATTAGCTTCCTTCTTTAAAATGCTTGATATGGCTGCTTTATTTACTGTACATTACTTGCTAGCATTATGATAAAGCTATGTTAAAGGACAGGAGTCAGGCCAAGTGAGACCAAATAGTTACTGGTTTGCTGAGTCTCTTGGAAAAATAAAACAACATGTAGCCAGATCTCAACTTTTGCCCCCATCAAATAAATTATTTTTAAAAGTAACTTTCTGGGGGTGCCTGGGTGGCTCAGTCGTTAAGCGTCTGCCTTTGGCCCAGGTCATGATCCCGGGGTCCTGGGATCAAGCCCCGTGTTTCCGGCTCCCTGCTCAGTGGGAAGCCTGCTTCTCCCTCTTCCACTCCCCCTGCTGGTGTTCCCTCTCTCTCTCTCTCTCTCTCTCTCTGTCAAATAAATAAAATAAAATCTTAAAAAAAAAGGAACTTTCTGTTAATAGCAATATTACCCATTTTAGAATATTAGAAAAACAGAAAAAGAAAACACTTCTTGCATGATAAATGTTGGCATTTTATTATAGTCTCTGCAGACTCCCCCCCACGGATTTTTAATGCAGTTGTAATCACAGTATATACAGTTTTGTCCTACTGCTTTTCTTAACATGTAAGCATTTTTTTCATGTTATGACATAGTCTTCTAGTCCTTATTTTTTTTCTGCTTCTTTTTTTTATTATGTTAATTCTAGTCCTTATTTTTAATGGGTAAGTTGTCCATAAGATATATCGTTTTCATTTTGTATCATTAATCATTTTAATATTTTAATATTAATCATTTTAATTTAATCATTTTAATAGTTTCATTTAATCATAATCATTTTAATATTTTTAGGCATTTAAGTTTAGTTTTTCCTTCCATTATTGTGAATAGCAGTGTATTGCAGTGATTAGGAACCCATAGGTGTGTCCTTGAGCAAGTTATTTGATCTTTTGAAAGAACCTACCTCATAAAGCTGTTTTGGGGATTAAATGAGGTAATACACATAATGCATGTAGCATAGTGGTTATTCTGAGTACGTAGTTCTCAAATACTTATGTTAATGTCACTGGGATGAGTATCTTAATGTATATAGCTTTTTACTTAATTGAGAAATTTAGGGTTAATTTCCCTAAGGTAGAATTAACTTAAAGTCTGTGTATATTTTTATGGGTCCTGAAATTGCTTTTAAAAAAGTTGTGTCATGTAATGTAGCATTTGTAAGGGAAGATACCAACTTCCTATACTTTGCCAGCCTTAGGAATTTCAATTACTTAAAATATTTTAGCCAATTTACTAGTTAATGAAATGGTATATAATTTTAATTTGTATTTGTTCGAACCTATTTATAAATGTTTACTGTCTGTACTTTCTTTTTTTCTCAACTTTCTCCATGTCTTTAGGGCTAAATTTCTAATGTGAAATTTAGAATAAATTTGGTCATTAGCTGTGTGCTATGATCAGAATGTCCCCAAACATCCATATGTTGGAATCCTAATGCTCACTGTGCTTGTATTAGGAGATATGGGACCTTTGGGAGGTGCTTAGGTCATGTGGATGGAACCCTCACAAAGGGGATTTGTACCCTTATAACAGAGACTTCACAGAGCTTTCTAGGTCCTTATGCCATGTGAGAATGCAATGAGAAGTCTGGACCTGAAAGAGAGTCCAGAATCCGATAAAGCTAGGACCCTCATCGTGGCTTCCAGCCTCCTGAACTGTGAGAAATAAATATCTGTTGTTTATAAGCTACCCAGTTCTGTGCTTTTTGTTAAAGCATCCCAAATGGACTAAGATACTATACAATTTGTATTTCTAGGCTTGACATCGTGATCTACGAATTATTAAGATTCATTTCCCTATTGTAATGCCATTTTGTTTTAAGGTACACAGTTGGCTATGGGATGATAGGTCTAATGTAATGATTTCCCAGATCTTATTTTCTTCTAATATTTTACTGATATAAGAGTATCACTGTGGAAGTACTTGAAGAACTAGAATATTATTTTAAAATGTTCTTTAAACAACAGCTATTTGTATGATGATGTTCTTTTCCAAAGAGATTAAAATGATGTTTCTGCTGTGTTATTTACACTTACTAGAATTTATTTTACTCTCTAAAGAGGTATGTATAGTGATTAAAAACACAGGCTTTAAAGTCAGGTCAATGCTAGAGCCCTAACTTTTACATGTGATGTAACATTTGAAAACCAGTTTTCTCAGTTGTAAAATGGGGATAATAAAGGAATTTCTATCTCATAGAATTAAATTAATTTAGTTAGGTAATATTATAAAGTGTTAGTATAGTGCCCAGTACATAGGAAATGTTTAAATAAATATTACCTGTTATTAATAATAATAATAATTGATAATATTTAGTTTTACTTTGAGTAGTCAGGCTAAATGTTGACTAAATAGTTGCTCTTTATCTTGCTCCAAACTTTCTGAAAGGATTTCTTGAATATAAATCACTTGTTTTGGGGAAGCTAAAAAACTAAATGGCACCAATTTTTTTTTTAAGATTTTATTTATTTATTTGACTAAGAAGGAGACACAGCAAAAGAGGCAACACAAGCAGGGGGAGTGGGAGAGGGAGAAGCAGGCTTCCCACAGAGCAGGGAGCCTGATGCAGGGCTCAATCCCAGGACCCTGAGATCATGACCTGAGTCGAAGGCAGACGCTTAACCACTGAGCCACCCAGGCGCCCCCAATTATTTTTATTTATTAAAAAAACCCGTAACAAGAAAAAAAAAACACTTCGATTTCTCCATGCCTTTTATTCTGACTCAAAAAGGAATAATTTCTTTGCATATTAATTACCAGATATAAAGAGCATAAGCTGTATAGCCTAATAATTGGCAGGAATTTTATTTTTTGAGGTATTCTAGACTTTATTTATTTGATAAGTCAAATCCAAGTTCTTTAGTATTTAATTACTCTGTGGGCATTTAAAAATTAATTTTTTCTTATTTATGAACTATTTTATATGTATGATATAAAACAGAATAATGAAACAAATATCACCCATACTTCTAGAGATAATTACTATTAACATTTAAATATTTTTCCTTAAAGTCTTTTTTCCCTCTACCTGTATATTTACATAAATACCATTTTCTATAGTATATCTTATATTTCTCACTTATAGTAAAGCATTTTCTTATTTCATAAGAAATCTTTGAAAATATAATTTAAAAAAATATCACAGTGGAGGTCCTAGCTAATGTAATAAAGCAAGAAAAATAAAAGGCATAGAATTTGGGAGGCATAGGTAAAAGGCATAAGTAAAACTGTCTTTATTTACAAATGAAATGATTGTTTATGTACAAAATTCTAGGGAATCTGCAAAATAAGTATTAGAAGAAATAGGTGTATTTAGCAAGGTCACAGGGTATAAAGTCTATAAACAAAAAAATTATTTTGATATACTAGCAGCAAACAAGTAGAAAATAAAACTTAATAAAACTGCTTCTCCCTCTGCCTTTGCCACTCCCCCTGCTTGTGCTCTCTCTCTGTCAAAATAAATAAATAAAATCTTTAAAAAAAAGAAGTTCTCTATGTTGAAAATTACAAAACATTGTTGAGAGAAATTAATGGAGATATATATTATTGGAAGATAGGAAGATTCAGTATTTCTAAGATGTCTGTTCTTCCCAAATTGATCTATGAATTCAACACAAACATAATAGTAGTAGGCTTTTTGTAGAAATTGACAAACTGGTCAAAAATTTTGGGGGACCATATATAGCAAGGCGGCAGGCTATAAGGTTAATGTACGAAAGTTAGTTGGTTTTTTATATGCTAGCAATGAACAAGTGATTTTTTTAAAGATTTTACTTGTTTATTTCACAGAGAGAGACACAGCGAGAGAGGGAACATAAGCAGGGGGAGTGGGGGAGGGAGAGCAGAGAGCCGGATGCAGGGCTCAATCCCAGGACCCTGGGATCATGACCTGAGCCGAAGGCAGACGCTTAACGACTGAGCCACCCAGGCGCCCAACAAGTGATGTTTTAATTTAAAAACATATTACTGCTTACATTAGCACCCCCAAAATGAAATACTTAGGTATAACGTAAAAAAAAGTCCAAGATCTATATGAGGAAATCTATAAAGCTTTGATGAAAGATATCAAAGAAGAACTAAAAAAGTGGAAGAGATATTCCATGTCATGCATAAGAAGATTCAATATTGGCATGACATCTGTTATTCCCAACTTGGTGTATAGATCCAGTGCAATCCCAATTATAATCCCACAAATTATTTTGTGAATATTGGCGAACTGATTCTAAAGTTTATATGGAGAGGCAAAAGACCCAGAATAGCCAACTCAGTATTAGAGGAGAAGAACAAAGTCAGAGAACTGATACTACTTGACTTCAAGACTTAATATAAAGCTACAATAATCAGGACACTGTTGTGTTGGTGAAAAAAAAAATAGATCAGTGGATCAATGGGATAGAATAGGGAGTCCAGAAATAGAGCCCAGAACAGAATAGAGAGTCCACATAAATATAGTCAACTGATCTGTGCAAAGGAGTAAAGGTGCTACAATGGAGCATAGGTAGTCTTTTCAACAAATGGTCCTGGAACAAATGGATATCCACATGCAAAAACATGAATGTAGACAGATATTACACCTTTATAAAAATTAACTCAAAATGGATCGTAAATGTAAATGTAAAATACAGAACTATAGAACTCGTAGAAGAGAAAGTAGGGAGAAATGTAGATGACCTTGGATATAGAGATGACTTTTTAGATACAACAACAAAGGAATGATCAATGAAGGAAATAATTGATAAGCTGGGCCTTGTTAAAATTAAAAAGTTCTGCTCTGTGGAGGATAATGCCAAGTGAATGAGAAGGCAATCCACAGACTGGGAGGTAATATTTGCAAAAGACACATCTGAAAAAGGACTGCTATCCAAAATATACAAAGAAATCTTAAAACTCAACAGTAAGAAAACAACCCAGTTAAAAAATGGGTAGAAGAGGGGCGCCTGGGTGGCTCGGTCATTGGGTGTCTGCCTTCGGCTCGGGTCGTGGTCCCGGGGTATTGGGATCGAGCCCCGCATCAGGCTCCCTGCTCAGTGGGAAGCCTGCTTCTCCCTCTCTCACCCCCCCTGCTTGTGTTCCCTCTCTCGCTGTGTCTCTCTCTGTCAAATAAATAAATAAAATCTTATCATTAAAAAAAAAATGGGTAGAAGACCTGGATAGGCATCTCACCAAAGAAACAGATTGCAAGTCAACACATGATAAGACGCTCTTTATTATATGTTATTAGGGAATGGCAAATGAAAACAATGAGATATCACTCCACACCTGTTAGAATGGCCAAAATGAGAACACTGTTACCAAATGCTAGCAAGAATGTGGAACAATAGAACTCTAATTCTGTTGGAGCCACTTTGGAAGACAGTTTGGCAGTTTCTTACAAAACTAAACATACAGTATGATCCAGTAATCATGCTCTTTGTTATTTACCCACATAAAAGCTTCTCCATGGATTAGCAGCTTTCTTTGCCAAAATTTGGAAGCAATCAAGATATCATTCAGTAGGTAAGTACATAGATAAACTATGTATACCTAGACAATAGTGGCTTTACTGGATAATATGGTAATTCTATCCTTAATTTTTTGAGGAAAATCATCTGTACTGTTTTCCACACTGGCTGCACTAATTGGCATTCCTATCAGCAGTGCATGAGTTCCTTTTTCTCCACATCCTCACCAACACTTGTTTCTTGTGTTTTTGATTTTGATTCTGACAGGTGTGAGGTGATATCTCGTAGTTTGGATTTGTATTTCCCTGATGATGAGTGATATTGAACATTTTTTTCATGTGTCTGTTGGCCATTTGAATGTCTTCTTTGGAGAAATATCTGTGCATGTCTTCTGCCCATTATTTAATTGGATTATTTGTTTTCTTGAGTGTTGAGTTATATAAGTTCTTTATATATTTTGAATACTAACCCTTTATCGGTTGTGTCATTTGCAAATATCTTCTCCCGTTCAGTAGTTGTTTTTTAGTTTTGTTGATTGACTTCTTTGCTGTGTAGAAACTTTTTATTTTGATGTAGTCCCAATAGTTTATTTTTTGCTTTTGTTTTCCTTGCTTCAGGAGACATAAATCTAGAAAAATGTTGCTATGGCTGATGTCAGAGAAATTACTGCCTGTGCTCTCTTCTAGGATTTTTATAGTTTCAGGTTCTTAAACCATTTTGAGTTTACTTTTGTGTATGGTGTAAGAAAGTGGTCCAGTTTCACTTTTTTGCATGTAGCTGTCCAGTTTTCCCAACACCATTTGTTGAAGAGACTTTTTCCTATTGCATATTCTAGCTTCCTTTGTTGAAGATTAATTGACTCCATTTAATCATGGGTTTATTTATGGGCTTTCTATTCTGTTCTATTGATCTGTGTGTCTATTTTTGTGCCCATACAAGACTGTTTTCATTACTACAGCTTTGTAATATAACTTGAAGTCTGGAATTGTGATATCTCCAGTTTTGTTTTTCTTCTTCAAGATTGCTTTGGCTATTCCAGGGTCTTTCATGGTTCCATACAAATTTTAGGATTATTTGTTCTAGTTCTGTGAAAAATGCCTATGGTATTTTGATAGACATTGCATTAAATCTGTAGATTGCTTTTCATAAGATGGACATTTTAACAATGTTCTCTCAATCCATGAGCATGGAATATCTTTCCGTTTGTGTCATCTTCCATTTCTTTCATCAGTGTTTTATAGTTTTCAGAGTATAGGTCTTTCATCTCCTTGGTTAAGTTTATTCCTATATGTTTTATTATTTTTGCTGTAACTGTAAATGGGACTATTTTCTTAATTTCTCCTTCTGCTTCATTATTACTATATAGAAATGCAATGGATTTTTGCATATTGATTTTGTATCCTGTGACCTTACTGAATTCATTTACCAGTTCTAGTAGTTTTTTGGTAAAGTCTTTAGGGTTTTCTAAATATAGTGTATGTCATCTGCAAATAGTGAAAGTTTTACTTCTTCCTTACCAATTTGGATGCTTTTTATTTCTTCTTCTTGTCTGATTGTTGTGGCTAGGACTTTACTATGTTGAATAAAAGTGGTGAGGACGGACATCCTTGTCTTGTTCCTGATCTTAGGGGAACAGCTTCAGATTTTTTGCCATTGAGTATGATGTTAGCTGTAGATTTTTCATATATGGCCTGTATTATGCTAAGGTATGTTCCATCTAACCCTACTTTGTTGAGGGTTTTTATCCTGAATGGATGTTATACTTTATCAAATGCTTTTCTGCATCTATTGAAATGATCATTTAGTTTTTATTCTTTTTCTTGTTGATGTGATATATCTCATTGATTGATTTGTGAATATTGAACTACTCTTGCATGCCAGGAATAAATCCCACTTGATTGTGGTGAATGATTTTTTTTAATGTATTGTTGGATTTGGTTTGCTAATATTTTGTTGAGAGTTTTTATATCAGTGTTCATCAGAGATATTAGCCTGTAGTTCTCTTTTTTTGTAGTGTCTTTATCTGGTTTTGGTATCAGGATAATGCTGGCTTCACAGAATGAATTTGGAAGCTTTCCTTCTTCTTCTATTTTTTTGGGAATAGTTTGAGAAGAATAGGTATTAACTCTTCTTTAAATGTTTGGTAGAGGGGCATCTGGGTAGCTCAGTTAGTTAAACATCTGCCTTCAGCTCAGGTCATGATCCCAGGGTCCTGGGATCGGGCCTCTCATCAGGCTCCCTACTCAGTGGGGATTTTGCTTCTTCCTCTCCCTCTGCTCCTTCCCCCCACTTGTGCTCTCTCAAATAAATAAATAAAATCTTAAAAAAAAAATAAATGTTTGGTAGAATTCACCTGTGAAGCTGTCTGGTCCTGGACATTTGTTTGTTGGGAGTTTGTGGATTACTGATTCAATTTTATTGCTGGTAATCAGCCTGTTAAATTTTCTATTTCTTCCTGATTTAGTTTTGGGTGGTTATGTTTCTAGGAATTTATCCATTTCTTCTAAGTTGTCCAATTTGTTGGCATGTAATTTTTCATCATATTCTCTTATCCTTTGTATTTCTGTGGTGTTGGTTATTTCTACTCTTTCATTTCTGATTTTGTTTGAGTCCTCTCTCTTTCTTGCTCTCTCTCCTTTTTTTTTTTTTTTTAAGATTTTATTTATTTGTTTGACAGAGAGAGACAGCGAGAGAGGGAACACAAGCAGGGGGAGTGGGAGAGGGAGAAGCAGGCTTCCCACCAAGCAGGGAGCCCGATGCAGGGCTTGATCCCTGGACCCTGGGATCATGACCTGAGCCGAAGGCAGACGCTTAACGACTGAGCCACCCAGGCGCCCCTTGCTCTCTTCTTTTTTTGATGAGTCTGGCTAAAGTTTTTTTTTTTTTTAAGATTTATTTACTTATCTGACACAGAGCACAAGCAGGTGGAGTGGTGGGCAGAGGGAGCAGGGTGAAGCAGGCTCCCTGCTGAGCAGAGAGCCTGACCTGGGGCTCAATCCCAGGACCCTGGGATCATGACATGAGCCGAAGGCAGACGCTTAACTGACTGAGCCACCCAGGCACCCCTCTTTTTTTTTTTTTTTTTTAAAGATTTTACTTATTTATTTGAGAGAGAGAGCACACGTACGAGCAGAGGGAGAGGGAGAAGCAAGGAGCCCAACTCGGGGCTTGATCCCAGGACTCTGGGATCATGACCTGAGCTGAAGGCAGATGCTTAACTAATTGAGCCACCTAGGAGCCCCAAGTCTGTCTAAAGTCTTACCAATTTTCTTGATCTTTTCAAAGAACCAACTCCCGGTTTCATTGATCTTTTCTATTTTTTTAGTTTCTCTTTCATTTGTTTCTGCTCTAATCTTTATTATTTCCTTCCTTCTACTGGTTTTGGGTTTTGCTTGTTCTTTTTCTAGTTCCTTTAGGTATAAGGTTAGGTTGTTCATTTGAGATTTTTCTTGCTTCTTGAATAGGCCTGTATTGCTATAAACTTCCCTCTTAAAACAGCTTTTGCTGCATTCCAAAGATTTTAGACTGTTTTTTCATTTTCATTTGTCTCCATGTATTTTTTTAAATTTCTCTTTAATTTCTTGATTAACCCGTTGATTGTTTAGTAGCATGTTATTTAACCTCCATGTATTTGTGTTCTTTCCAGATTTTTCCTTGTGGTTGATTTCTAGTTTCATAGCATTGTAATCAGAGAAGATGGAGGTATGACTTCAGACTTCCTGAATTTGTTGCGATTTGTTTTGTCCCTAGCATGTGATCTATTCTGGAGAATGTTCCATGTGCATTTTGAAAAGAATACGTCTTCTGTTGTTTTAGGGTGGAATGTTTTGAATATTTCTGTTAGATCCGTCTAGTCCAGTGTGTCTTTCAGAGCCACTAATTCCTTGTTGATTTTCTGTTTGGATGATCTATGCATGGATATAAATGGGGTCTTAAAGTCCCCTACTATTATGGTAATACTATAGATTACTTCTTTTGTGTTTGTTATTAGCTGCTTTGTGTATTGGGGTGCTCTCATGTTGGGTGCATAAATATTTGCAGTTCTTACATATTTTTGTTGGATTGTTCCCTTTGTGGTTTTATAATGTCCTTCTTTGTCTCTTGTTGCAGTCTTTTGTTTAAAGTCTATTTTGTCTGATAGAACTAGTACTACCCTGGCTTTCTTTTCACTTCCATTTGCATGGTAAGTGTTTTTCTATCCTTGCACTTTCAATCTGTCTATGTCTTTAGATCTGAAATGAGTCTCTTGTGTGCAGCATACAGATGGGTCTTGCTTTTTTATCCATTCTGTCACCCTGTGTCTTTTTTTAAAAAAGATTTTATTTATTTAAAGAGAGCAGGGGGAGAGGGCAGAGGGGAAGGGAGAGAATCTCAAGCAGTCTCCACACTCAGCACAGAGCCTGACATGGGGCTTGATCCCAGGACCCCAAGATCATGACCTGAGCCAAAATCAAGAGTTGGACACTTAACTGAGCCACCCAGGCACCCCACCCTGTGTCTTTCTTTCTAATGGAGCATTTAGTCCATATATATGCAAAGTGGTTATATATAGGTATATATTTATTGCCATTTTGTTCCTTCTTTTATGGTTGTTTTTGTAGTTCTTCTCTGTTCTCTTGCTCTCTTTTCTCACAGTTTGCTTGTTTTCTTTAGTGATATTCTTTGATTCCTTTCTCTCTCTTTTTTTTTTTGTATATCTCTTACCAGTTTTTGATTTGTGGTTACCATTAAGTTTATATACAACATCTTACGCATATAACAGTCTATATTAAGTTGATGGTCACTTAAGTTTGAGCCCATTCTTTTTTTTTTTTTTAAGATTTTATTTATTTATTTGACAGAGAGAGACACAACGAGAGAGGGAACACAGCAGGGGGAGTGGGAGAAGGAGAAGCAGGCTTCCCGTGGAGCAGGGAGCCTGATGCAGGGCTTGATCCCAGGACCCTGGGATCATGACCTGAGCCAAAGGCAGACGCCTAATGACTGAGCCATCCAGGTGCCCCAGTTTGAACCCATTCTAAAAGCACTAAATATTTACTCCTTTCCTTCCCTGCTATGCATTTAGGTATATGGTGTTACATCCTTTTATTTTGTGAATCTTTGGTTGTTATACATATACTTAATTTTATTTTGGTGCTTCCTACTTTTCTTACTCCTGCTTAGGATCTTTCCATTCAAAGAGTCACCTTTAACATTTTTTGTAGGGCTGGTTTAATGGTGATGAATTCCTTTAACCTTTGTCTGGGAAACGCCATCTCTCCTATTCTGAATGATAGTCTTGCTGAATAGAGTATTCTTGGTTGCAGGTTTTTTTTTCTTTTAGCACTTTGAATGTATCATGCCACTGTTTTCTGGTCTGAAAAGTTTCTGCTGAAAAATGAGCTGATAGCCTTTATGGAGTTTCCCTTGTGTGTAATTGTTTTGTTTTGCTGCTTTTAAAATTCTTTATCACTACTTTTTGCCATTTACTATGTGTCTTAGTGTGGACTTCCTTGGGTTGATTTTGTTGGGTGTGGGGAGGAGGTCTCTGTACCTCCTGGATCTGGATTTCTGTTTCCTTCCCCAGATTCAGGAAGTTTTCAGCCATCATTTCTTCAGATAAGTTTTCTGCCCCCTTTCTCTCTCTTCTCCTTCTAGGACCCCTGTAGTGCAAATATTATGCTTGATGGTGTTGCGGAGTTCCCTTAAGCCTATTTTCATTTATTATTATTTTTTCTCTCTCCTGTGCAGCTTGATTGCTTTCCATTACTCTTCCTCCAGGTCACTGATCTATTATTCTACTTACTATAGTCTACTATTTATTCCCTCTAGAATATTTTTAATTTCAGTTACTGAGTTCTTTGTCTCTGATTGGTTCTTTTTTTTGTTTTCTTTCACTGCTGAGGGTCTCACGGAAGACCTCCACTCTTCTCAAATCCACTGATTATCTTTATGACCATTATTTTATTTTATTTTTTTATTTTTAAAAGATTTTATTTATTTATTTGACAGAGACACAGCGAGAGAGGGAACACAAGCAGGGGGAGTGGGAGAGGGAGAAGCAGGCTCCCCGCTGAGCAGGGAGCCCGATGCAGGGCTCGATCCCAGGACCCTGGGACCATGACCTGAGCCGAAGGCAGACACTCAACGACTGAGCCTGCCAGGCACCCCATATGACCATTATTTTAAATTCTCTATCAGGTGTATTACTTATCTCCATTTTGTTTAGCTCCTTTGCTGTGATTTTGGCCTGTTCTTTAATTTGGGACATATTCTGATGTTTCCTCATTTTGTCTAATTCTCTGTGTCTGTTTCTATGTGTTAGGAAAGTCAACTATGTCTCTTGCTTTTGAAATTAGTGGCCTTATGCAGAAGAGGTCCTGTAGTACCCTGCAGTGCAGTATCCCCTGTTCACCAGAACCTGGCACTTCAGGGGTGTCTCCTACGGGTGTTGTGTGTGTCCTACTGTTGTTGCTGAGCTGCATTTGCCTTCAGTCCAGTCTTCTGCAATGGTTCTCTTTGCCTGTTGTAGGCAGTGTTTGGTTCCTGTGTTAATGGGCCAGGGTGGGGCCACCTTGGGTTTTAGTTGAGTCTGACCAGGCATTTAGAGCTGTGGTAGCCCCGAACTGTAGGGCAAGTGCTCTGTGTTGTCCTGAGAAGTTTTTGTTGGTGAGTGGGACCTGAAGTCAGACCACCTGCAGTCAGACTGGTGTGTGTGGTTATCTTCCCCTCTCTTCAGGGCAGGAGTCACTTTGGAGTTGTGCTAGCCCCTCCAGGAACTGCTTGCACACTGCCAGGGTTTTGGCACCACTCTGGATGGGCTCCTGCCAAGGATGTGTTGTTGAAGGGGGGGTGTGTGTCCACAGGAGAATACAGGGGCAGGGCCCATGGTGCAAGCAAGGTCTTCTGGTCTGCTGTAAGAAGAGACCTGCAGCCACTTTGAAAAACTCCTGCCCAGGCCAGGATGGAGGGGGGCACTTCAGCAGGAGAATCCTGGGGGTGAGGCATGCTGTTAGCAAGCTAGGTGGAAAGTGTTTGCTCTCTGCTGGTTCTTGCAGGAGTCTCTGTATTTAGGCTGGGAGTTAGGGGAGGGAAATGGTGCCTGCCAGCTCTTTTATTCCTTTTTTTTTTTTAAAGATTTACTTATTTTAGAGAGAGTGTGAACAGGGGGAGGGATGGGGAGAGTGAGAGGGAGAAGGGAGCTCAATGTGGGGCTCAATTCCAGGACCCTGAGATCATGACCTGAGCCGAAGTCAGACATTTAACCTACTGAGCCACCCAGCCCACCCCAGCTCTTTTATTCTTGGAGAAGTCTCAGGTGTTTTTCAAACTGCTATTTCAGGGGCACCTGGGTGGCTCAGTCATTAAGCCTCTGCCTTCAGCGCTGATCACGATCCCAGGGTCCTGGAATCAAGACCCACATCAGGCTTCCCTGCTCATCAGGAAGCCTGCTTCTCCATCTCCCACTCTCCCTGCTTGTGTTCCCTCTCTGGCTCTCTCTCTCTGTCAAATAAATAGATAAATAATCATTAAAAAAAAAACAACAAAAAACCCTGCAGTTTCAGTGCTGTATCTCAGCAGGGCTATTTGTTGTGCTGTCTCTTTAAGGATGGGAACTCGGATTCCTATCCCTTTCAGCTCTCCCAGAGCTCAGCTGCTGATTTTTAAAGTTCCAGGCATTAGGCCCTACAGATTGTAAGAACTTGTGAAATTAGGCCCCTCTGGTTTTCAAAGCCAATTGTTACAGGGATTTGTCTTCCTAGTGCAGGTTGCCTGTGCCTGGGGTGCCTGGGGTGCCTGGCGTGGGGTCTTCTCTCCCCTCTCTATGCCTTGGTGTCCCTCCTTCCCGTGGACAGTCCTCTGGGTCATTTTAGGCTCTCAGCCTTTTCTGCCCTTCCTACCCTTTTTGATGTGGTGTCTTTTCTACATTTAGCAGTCCGTGCTACCAGTGTTCAGGTCATTTTCTGGGTTATTTATACTGATGTGGGTGTTATCTAGGTGTATCTTTAGGACAAGGTAAGCCTAGGATCCTCCTACTCTGCCCTCTTCCCCAGAATCTCCAAAAGTTATTAATTTTTTAAAAACAAGGAAAATAAAGAATCTGGGTGGCTCAGTTGGTTGAGCATCCAACTCTTGATCTCATTTCAGGTCTTGATCTCAGGGTCATAAGTTCAAGCCCTGTGTTGGGCTCCATAATGGGTGTGGAACCTACTTAAAAGATAAATAAAGGGCACCTGGGTGGCTCAGTCAGTTAAGCATCCGACTCTTGATTTCTGCTCAGGTCATGATCTCAGGGTGGTGAGATCGAGCCCCGTGTCAGGCTCTGCACTCAGCGGGGAGTCTGCTTGAGATTTCACACTCTCTCTCTCAAAAAATAAATAAGTAAAATCTTTAAAACAAAACAACAACAAAAAAACGGAAAATATATGTAAATGGAAAGGAGCTAAAATAAAACAAACTTGAAAAAGAACATTACTGGAGGGCTTAACCTATCCTGCAAAGTACTTTCTGTAAGGCTACAGTAATTAAGACAATGTCGAATTGGCATGAAGACAGAACAGTGAGAAAGAATAGTCTAGAAATAGGCCCATTCTTATGTGGTTACTTGATTTTTTTTTTTTATAAAAGCACCAAAAACAATCCAATGATGAAAATTTTTTTAATTGAGGTATAATTGATGTATAACATTATATTTGTTTCAGGTATACAACATAATGATTTCACATTTGTATACATTGTGAAACGATCACTACAATAAGTCTAGTTAACATCCATCACCATATATATATAAAAATTTATCATAATGATAAGGTCTGTTGTTTTAGCAACTTTAATATGTACAGTACAATATTAACTGTAGTCACCATGGTGTACATTACATTCTCTTGACTTATTTATTTTATAACTGGAAGTTTGTATCTTTTGACCCCCTTACCCCCTCCACAGCCCCCTCCTGGGAACTATCAATCTGTTCTTTGTATGTATAAGCTCATGTTTTTCTTTTTCTCTTTTTTCTTTTTAAGATTTTATTTATTTAGTTGAGAAAGCGTGCACAAGCGGTGGGGGGGGGAAGGGCAGAGGGAGAGGGAGAAGCAGACTCCCCACTGAGCAGGGAGCCCAACATAGGGCTCCATCCCAGGATCCTGGGATCATGACCTGAGCCAAAGGCTGACCCTTAACCTGCAACCACCCAGACGCCTCTCATTTTTTTCTTTTAAGATTCCACGTATAAGTGAGATCATATGATATATTTTTTTAAGATTTTATTTATTTATTTGACAAAGAGAGACACAGCCAGAGAGGGAACACAAGCAGGGGGAGGGGGAGAAGGAGAAGCAGGCTTTCCACTGAGCAGGGAGCCCAATGCGGGGCTCGATCCCAGGACCCTGGGATCATGACCTGTGCTGAAGGCAGACCCTTAACGACTGAGCCACCCAGGCGCCCCAATATTTGTCTATGTCTGACTTCACTTCGCGTAATGTCCTCAAGGTTCATCTGTGTTGTCACTAATGGCAAGATTTCATTTTTCTAAAGGCTCAATAATATTCCAGTGTATATGTGTGTGTGTGTGCATGTGCATGCGTGCATGCCACGTTTTCTTTATCCATTCATCCACTAGTGGAGACTTAGGTGGTTTCCGTGTCTTGATCATTGTAAATAATGCTGTAGTGAACATGTGTGTGCATTTATGTTTTCAAATTAATGTTTTTGTTGTCTTTAGATAAATACCCAGAAGTGGAATTGCTGGATCATATGGTAGTTATATTGTTAATTTTCTGAGGACTCTTAACTCTTTTTCATAGTGGTTTCACCAATTTACATTCTCATCAGTAGTGCCCAAGGGTTCACTTTTCTACATATCCTTGCAACACTTTATTATTTCTTATCTTTTTGGTAATAGCCATTCTGACAGGTGTGAGGTGATATCTCATTGTGGTTTTGATTTGCATTTCCCTGATGATTAGTGATGTTGAGCATCTTTTCTTTTCTTTTTTTTTTTAAAGATTTTATTTATTTATTTGATAGAGACACAGCGAGAGAGGGAACACAAGCAGGGGGAGTGGGAGAGGGAGAAGCAGGCTTCCAGCCAAGCAGGGAGCCCGATGCGGGGCTCGATCCCAGGACTCTGGGATCATGACCTGAGCCGAAGGCAGACGCTTAATGACTGAGCCACCCAGGCGCCCCAAGCGTCTTTTCATGTACAATAATTATTGGCCATCTGTATGTCTTCTTTGGAAAAATGTCTAGTCATATCCTTTGCCCATTTTTTAATCAGATTGTTTAGGTTTTTGCTATTGATTTTTTTTTTTTTTAAGATTCTTCCCATTTATTTGACAGAGAGAGCAAGAGAGCACAAGCAGGGGGAACAGTAGAAGGAGAGGGACAAGCAGGCTCCCTGCCAAGCCTGATGCAGGGCTTGATTCCAGGACCCTGGGACTATGACCCAAGCCGAAGGCAGACACCTAACCATCTGAGTCACCCAGGAGCCCCTTTGCTTTTGATTTGTATGAGTTCTTTATATATTATAGATATTAACACCTTATGAGATATATGATTTGCAGTTTTTTTCCTCACATTCAGTAAGTTGCCTTTTCATTTTGTTCATAGTTTCCTTAGCTCTGCAGAAGATTTTAGTTTGATGTAGTCACACTTGCTTATTTTTATTTTTATTGCCTTTGTTTTTGTTGTGAAATCCCAAGAAATAATCCCCAAGACCAATATCAAGGAGCTTCTGTTTTCTTCTAGGAGTTTTATGATTTCAGGTCTTACATATAGGTCTTTAATCCATTTTGAATTAATTTTTGTGTATGGTGTAAAATAGTGGTCCAGTTTCATTCTTTTGCAGAGCATTTACATTTTTCTAGTATTTATTTTTTTAAAGATTTTATTTATTTGACAGAGATGCAGCAAGAGAGGGAACACAAGCAGGGGGAGTGATAGAGGGAGAAGCAGGCTCTCCGCTGAGCAGGGAGCCCGATGTGGGACTCTACCCCAGGACCCTGGGACCATGACCCGAGCCGAAGGCAGATGCTTATTGACTGAGCCACCCAGGTGCCCCAAGCATTTACATTTTAATTTGAAAATAATTTTAGACTTACAGAAGAATTGCAAAAACAGTACAAAGAATTCTTATATACTCTTCATCCAGCTTCCCCTACAGCTGATACTTTAAATACCTACAGTGCAGTTATTGAAGCTGAGAAATTAACATTGGTAAAATAGTATTAACTAAACTACAGACTTCATTAAGATTTAACTAGTTTTTCTATTAATATTCTTTTTTGGTTCTTTGGTCCATTACAGGATCTCACTTTGCATTTAGTTGTTATGTTTTATTAATCTCTTTTAGTCTGTGACAGTTTCTCAGTCTTCCTTTTTCTTTCATGACCTTTATACTTTTGAAGAGTATTTATCAGGTATTTTGTAGAATGTCCTTCAGTTTGAGCTTTTGTGATGTTTTCTTATATTAGATTGAGGTTATACATTGTTGGGAACAATACCACAGAGATGCTGCATTCATTTCAGTGTATCATATGAAGGAACAGATGATGTTGATGTCTTTTTATTAGTAAAATTAACCTTGATGACTTGGCTAAGGTGTTATCTGCCAGATTTTTTCGAAGTGGAGTTACTTTTTGTGATTTTTAAATATTTGGGGGAAGTAGTATGAGACTTTGCAGATAACTTGTTTTTCCTTAAATGTTTGTCCACTAATTTAGTATTCATTTGTGGATCTTGCCTGCAGCAATTATTACTGTAGTATTTTGTGATTTCATATGTCCTCATTTCTTAAGGAAGAGCTATTCCTTCTTTACCTTTTATTTATTAATCCAGTTATTTATATCAAGATGAGCTTGTGGATATTCATTTCTTTTGGGGTGTTATAATTCAGTACTATTTTCTGCCCTATTTTGAGTGTTTTCAGATGTTATAATTCCTGTCTTACAATGTTATTATTTTTGCTTTAAACTGTTAGTTGTATGTTAGGAAAAATATGAAATGAAAAAAGTATCTTTTGTATTTACCCACTTATATATTTATGGTGCTCTTCACTTCTTCCTTCCTTCTGGGTTTTCTTCTTCAGCCTAAAGAACATCCTTTAACATTTCTCGTAGTCAAGACTTCTACCAACAAATTATTTAATCCTCTGTTTATCTTAAAATGTCTTTATCTTGGGGTGCCTGGGTGGCTCAGTTGGTTAAGTGTCTGCCTTCAGCTCAGTTCATGACCTCAGGGTCCTGGGATCGAACTCTGCATCAGGCTCACTGCTCAGTGGGGAGTATGCTTCTCCCTCTCCCTCTGCTCCTGTCTCAGCTCATGCTCTCTCTCTCTCTCAAATAAATCAATAAAATCTTTTGAAAACCTAAAAATTAAAATGTCTTTATCTTACCCTCATTTTAAAAGGATATTTCAGTGGATTTGAAATTCTAGCTTAACAGTGCTTTTTTTTTCCTCAGAGATTTTTTTTTTTTTTTTTTTGACAGAGAGAGACACAGTAAGAGAGGGAACACAAGCAGGGGGAGTGGGAGAGGGAGAAGCAGGCCTCCTGCCGAGCAGGGAGCCCGATGCGGGACTCAGTCCCAGGACCCCGGGACCATGACCTGAGCCGAAGGCAGACGCCTAACGACTGAGCCACCCAGGCGCCCACTTAAGAGTGTTTTAAAAAATGTCATACCAGGGCGCCTGGGTGGCTCAGTTGGTTAGGCGACTGCCTTCAGCTCAGGTCATGATCCTGGAGTCCCGGGATCGAGTGCCGCATCGGGCTCCCTGCTTGGTGGGGAGTCTGCTTCTCCCTCTGACCCTCCCCCGTCTCATGTGCTCTCTCTCTCTCTCTCTCATTCTCTTTCTCTTTCAAATAAATAAATAAATAAATCTTTTTAAAAAAATGTCGTTCCATTGTCTTCTGGCCTCCATTGTTTCTCAGAAGAAGTCACTTGTAATTCATATTATAGTTCCTCTGTATGTAAAAATGTGCTTTTTTCCCCAGCTTGTTTCAAGATTCTTTAGGGGCACCTGGGTGGCTCAGTCGTTGAGCGTCTGCCTTCAGCTCAGGTCATGATCTCAGGGTCCTAGGATTGAGCCCCGCGTTGGGCTCCCTGCTCTGTGGGAAGCCTGCTTCTCCCTCTCCCACTCCCCCTGCTTGTGTTCCCTCTTTCCCTCTGTCTCTCTGTCAAATAAAAAAATATATGTATCTTTGTTTTTTTTTAAATCATTTCATCCATTATGTTCTTAGGTGTGATTTTCTTTGCATTTATCCTGCTTGAGTTTGCTGCGCTTTTCACATCTTAATAGTTTTCATGAAATTAAAAAAATTTTATCCATGAGTTTTTCATATTTTTCCTGTCCCATTCCACTTTCTTTTCCTTCTGGAACTTGCATTATACATGTTTGTGACTGGTTGGTATTGTTCCATAGGTCTTTAAGATACTATTCAGTTTTCTTCAATCTCTTTTCCTCTCTTGTTCAGATTGGATAATTTTTGTTCTTTGTTTTCAATAATTTCACTGATTCTTCTTTTATATCTAATCTATTAAAACTGTCCAGAAAATTCTTCATTTCAGTTATTGAACTTTTCAGTTGTAGAATTTCCATTTGGTTATTTTTTTACAGTGTACATTTCTCGGCTGACATTTCCTATTAGTTGACTCATTTAAGCTACCTTTGTCTTTGAACATATTTATACTAGTTTGTGCTTTAAAGTCTCTCCTAAATATAACATCTATTACAGGCTTGGATTTTTTTTTACTGCTTTTTTTTTCTTGCAAGTTACATTTTTTTTCTTTGCATGTCCAGTAAATCCTTATTTTATATTGGGTAATGTGTTCATATTTTATATTCTGTTTTACCTCTGAAGAGTGTTGGTTTTTGTTCTAGCAGGCTAATCACCTTAACCCTGTGTTGGCTTGTTTTTGTACATTTTATAGAGTTGATATGTAGAAACCCAAGTCATTCCAAACTCCTCTAACTTGATACCACTCAACCTCCAAATTATCTTTTCTGTGGATCTTGTTGAGGCTTGTCTTTTGTTTTGTTTTGTTTTGTTTTTTTAGGGTAGATCAGGAGCAGATTTCCATCTACAAAAAAATTTTTTTTTTTTTCCTTCTAAAGCCTTACCTTTTTGGCCTCTTAGCTGGATACCATCAGTTTTATCAAGGTCTCTCCATTCTGGTTGGACCTGAAAGCCAACATTTTCTAGTACTGCTTGACCACTTATATCTTGTTCCATTCTCAACTCCACTGCAGCTGCTCTCTGGGAAATTTTATATAGTCTCACCTGTACGTGCATAGTCCACCTTTTGGCCAAGGACTCATGGGGAGCTCCCACACAGACTTTCAGTACCCACTTCTGCATAGGTCCCTCCCCTCCAGTGCCCTGCTTTATAGATTGCAGGTACTTTGGCAACTCTTAACTCTGTTCTGTGTCTCCTCAGCTTAACTGGAACCACTGTACTCTGCTTGAATTCTGGGTCCCTGCTCAGTGGATAAGAAAATTTCCACAAGTAGACATCCAGGGCAATCCTATGATTCACCTCAGGAGTTTTTCCTTTGTCAGGGATCACAGTCTTGGGCTACATCTTATCCAGTGCCTGGAAACAGCTGACTCATATGTTTTATAGTAGCTTTTGGTGGGAGGGCTGATTTGGTACCTGTTATTTCATCATTGTTGGACAGAGAAGTTTCAGTATATTGTTTTGATGTATGTTCACATTGCCACATGATTGAAATTTTGCTACTTCATCTTTAACAGTTGAGTTAAGTGAAGATATCGTTTGATATTGTTGATGATATAATTATTTCTTCCTTATCCCCACAGTATCTCAGCAAAAAAGGTACAAAAAATTTTTAAAGATTTTATTTATTTATTTGAGAGAGAGAGAGAGAGAACATGAGCAGGGGGGAGGGGCAGGGGGAGAAGGCAAGGCAGACTCCCCACTGAGCAGGGAGCCCAATGTGGGGTTCAATCCCAGGACCCTGGGATCATGACCTGAGCTGAAGACAGATGCTTAACAGCCTGAGCCACCCAGATGCCCCCAAAAAGGTGCAAATTTAAACTCGTTTTTGAGTGGTCATGCTGGTTTATTTAGTTTATTTAGTTCTTTCTTCATCAAGAACTTGTAGAACATAACATTTAAAATTTCTCAGTCTTTAATGATTGATTCTCTTTTTTTAACTTTTTTTTTAATTTATTTATTTGAGAGAGTGAGAATGAAAGAGAGAGTACATGAGAGGGGGGAGGATTAGAGGGAGAAGCCGGCTCCTCGCTGAGCAGGGAGCCCAATGCGGGACTGGATCCCAGGACTCCAGGACCATGACCTGAGCTGAAGGCAGTTGCTTAACCAACTGAGTCCGCCCAGGTGCCCCATAAACTTTTTTTTTAAAGATTTTATTTATTTATTTGAGAGAGAGAGAGAGAGAACATGAGAGGGAGGGGGGTCAGAGGGAGAAGCAGACTCCCTGCTGAGCAGGGAACCTGATGCAGGACTTGATCCCGGGTTTCCAGGATCATGACCTGAGCCGAAGGCAGTTGCTCAACCACCTGAACCACCCAGGCGCCCCGATGGTTTGATTCTCTTAAAAGTCCAGATTCAAAGTTAATTTTTTTCTGGTCTTTGACAATAGTACTTAATTTTCTGGCATCTAGTATTGCCAATAAGTCTAACTCATGTTTCTTTGGGATAATTTCCTTCTCTTTTGTAGAGTTTAGGATTTTCTCTTTATCTTTGTTATTCTGGGTTTCATTGTGGTATGTTCAGCTCTGTGACTTTTTTGTGCCTTTTTTATTTTTTATTTTTTTTAAAAGATTTTATTTATTTATTTGAGAGAGAGAGAATGAGAGACAGAGAGCACAAGAGGGAAGAGGGTCAGAGGGAGAAGCAGACTCCCCGCTGAGCAGGGAGCCCGATATGGGACTCGATCCCGGAACTCCAGGATCATGACCTGAGTTGAAGGCAGTCGCTTAACTGACTGAGCCACCCAGACGCCCCTGTGCCTTTTTTAAAAAAGAAAGTTATCATGCCTGGCATTTGGTAAATTTATTCAAACAGTACTTACATCGGTCTTTGTTAATGTTTTGGTTTTTTTGTTTTTTTTTTATTCATGAGAGTCAGAGAGAGAGAGAGAGAGAGAGAGGCAGAGGCAGAGGGAGAAGCAGGCTCCCCGCCCAGCAGGGAGCCCGATGCGGGCCTCGATCCCAGAACCCTGGGATCATGACCTGCGCCGAAGGCAGACGCTTAAGCATCTGAGCCACCCAGGCGCCCACATCGGTCTTTGTTATAATTCTCAGTTGTTATTCATTCTGGACCTATTTTTTAATTTAAATTTTTTAGTGTTTTATGTCCTTTTAAAATCTATCCTTAATGTCTTTATGGATTTGCCTATTTTGGACATTTCCTATAAATGAAATAATACAATATGTAGACTTTTGTCTGTCTGTCTTTGTTTCTTTGTTTGTTTCTTTCTATTTTATTTATTTATTTGACAGAGAGATAGAGCTAGAGAGTACAAGCAGGGGGAATGGCAGAGGGAGAAGGAGAAGCAGGCTCCTGTCTGAGCAGGGAGCCTGATGCAAGATTCAGTCCCAGGACCATGGGATCATGACCTGAGCCGAAGGCAGACGCTTAACCAACTGAGCCACCCAGGCGCCCCTTGTCTAATGAATTCTTTCATTAAGCATAATGTTTTTCAGATTCATCCATGTTGTAGCATGTAACAGTACTTAATTTATTTTTATGGCTGAACAATATTGCATATTTTGTTAATCTGTTTATTTTTGATGGACACTTAGGTTGTTTCCACTGTTGCCTACTATGAATCATGCTGCTATGAAAGATTGAAGTACTACCTTCTTTTAAATGTGTTCTTTTACAGTCACTAATCTGCCTTCCATAACATTTTCATTTCAAATACTGTATCTTTAATTTCTAAAATTTCTACCAGGGTTTTCCCCCCTTAAACTTTCTGTTTAATCGCTGGCAGTATATTCTTTTTCAAAAAACTTTTTTGAGTATAGTTGACACACAGTGTTACATTAGTTTCAGGTATACAGCATAGTGACTCAGCATCTGTATATGTTATGCTATGCTCAGCACAAGTGTAGCTACCATCTGTCACCATACAACACTATTACAGCATCATTGACTATATTCCCTATGCTGTGCCTTTTATTTCCATAACCTATTCATTCCATAACCAGTAGCCTCTAACTCTTATTCCCCATCACCCATTTTGCCCATCTCGCTTCCCCTCTAGCAACCATCATTTGTTCTCTGTTATTTATGATTCTTTTTGTTTGTTCATTCGTTTTTTTAGATTTCAGTTATGAGTGAAATTTATATGGTATTTGTCTTTCTCAGTCTAAGTTATTTGTTGTCACAAATGGATGTGATTTTTATGGCTGTGTAATATTCCACTGTGTGTGTGTGTGTGTGTGTGTGTGTGTGTGTGTGTGTGTGTACCACATCTTTATTCATTCATCTATCAGTGGACATTTGGGTTGCTTCTGTATCTTGGCCATTGTAAATAATGCTGCAGTAAACATAGGGGTGCATATTTTTTTTAATTAGTTTTTTCCTTTTCTTTGTGTAAATACCCAGTAGTGGAATTATTGGATCATATGGTAGTTCTATTTTTAATTTGTTGAGGAAACACCATATTGTTTTCAACAGTGGATATACCAATTTACTTTCCCACAAACAGTGCATGAGAGTTCCTTTTTGTCCATATTCCTGCCACATTATTTCTTATTTTTCATTTGAGCCATTCTGACAGGTGTAAGGTGATATTTTATTGTGGTTTTGATTTGCATTTCCTTGATGATGAGTGTTGTTGAACATCTTTTCATGTGTCTGTTGGCTATCTGTATGTCTTTTTTGGAAAAATGTCTATTCAGGTCTTCTGCCCATTTTTAATTGAATTATTTGTGGGTTTTTTGGTGTTCTTTATTTATTTTGGATATCAACCTGTTATCAGGCATATCATTTGTAAATATCTCCTTTCATTCAGTAGGTTGCCTTTTTAATTTAATTTTTTAAAGGTTTTATTTATTTATTTGACAGAGTGAGAGAATACAAGCAGGGGAACAGTAGAGGGAGAGGGAGAAGCAGGCTTCCTGCCAAGCAGGGAGCCTGATGCAGGGCTCGATCCCAGGATCCTGAGATCATGACCTGAGCCGAAGGCAGATGCTTAACCATCTGAGCCACCCAGGCGCCCCTAATTTAATCTTTTTTAATTTTTAAATTTTTTTAATTTAAATTCTAGTTAGAATATGTTGCCTTTTGGTTTGTTGATAGTTTCCTTTTCAGATTGTTTTGTTAATTCTGTTTCCTCATGTATAAGTTGGGTTTTTTTAAAGATTTTATTTATTTGTCAGAGAGAGCACACACCAACAGGGGAAGGGGCAGGCAGAGCAGGCAGAGGGAGAAGCAAGCGCCCGGCCGAGCAGGGAGCCTGATGCGGGACTCGATCCCAGGACCTTGGGATCATGACCTGAGCCGAAGGCAGACGCTTAACCAACTGAGCCACCCAGGCGTCCCTCCTCATGTACAAGTTTTATTAGTATCAGTGTCACATTTTTCATGGTATTGATCTTTGTTGGTTGGTAACTTTTAGTTAAGAGTTAATTGTCCATTATTTATTTGTTTTGAACACATCCTGCATTGACAGGCTTCCAGTAGGAGGTTCTCTGTTACGTGAGCTCTAATCTTGCAGTATTATATATAATATATATTATCTATCTATCTATATGTATATGTATATTAGATTAAATTTTGCTTGAGTGGCAAGATGCAAAGCTCTTGCATCTTAATAGATTATATAGTTCTGAGTCTTTTTCCATTTGTATGACATAGCTGTTAAGGCCCTCAACTTGCATCATTGATGTTGCTACTAGCATCACTTGGCTTTAACCAACTCTCTGGTAGGCAGGTGAAAAATCTCTGGCCTTTGTTCGTGTTTTGGTTCTTTGTTTAGATCTCCTATGTGTGGCCTGTGTGGATCTTGCTCTTAAATCTGTGGCTGTTCCAATATTAGCCCCATGTTTTTTTCCCTAGTCCAAGCCCCAAATATGGTGTGCATCTTTGGTCCTTTCCTACCACTGTAGATTCTCTTTCTTTTTCCTTTCTGAAGATGAGGGAAATATACCTCTCCATTTCTGGTCTATAAAGATTTCTCTGTTTTTCTTACCTTGACTATGTATTTATTAAGTTTTAGAAATACTCGTTTTAAAGGTGATGGGGATTAAGGACCGCACTTGTGATGGGCACCGGATGATGTATGGATGTTGAATCACTATATTGTACACCTGAAACTAATATTACACTGTATGTTAACTAACTAGACTCTAAATTAAATACTTAAAAATATCTGTTTTATCCTTTTATGTGTTTGAATGGGAAGATGCAGTTTCAACATATGCTCAACTTATCTTGAAATAGGCTTTTATTTAGTTTTATTGTTCTGCCTTTCACATTTAACTCTAGTCAATCCATCTGGATTTTGATTTGTGTGTATGTGTGTATGAAGAGAGGCAATTGAAATTGATTTCCCTCAAATCACCACACATTTAAATTGTTGTTAAGATTTCTGGAGAATTTAGTTATTGACAAGACTTTTTCTCACATAGCTACATGTTTTCCCCATACTTCACTGTATCAATACTTCAAAGACAAGGTAGGATTCAGGAACAAGTTTTTTCTTATTTCACAGGTAATTTAATCACAGTAAAAAGGGGGTCACCTAAGGTCAGAAAGTTGGTAAGTGGTAAAACTGAAGACTGATGCAAGGCATCTTGGTTCAGTGCCAAGTTCACTCAACTTCAGTGTAGCATAACCTTGCTGCTATATTATCCCATGCTTTATGACTGAATTATATTTGAAAAACAAATAATGGCAAGAAAAATACTACCCATTATGATTGATAGCTAGTACTTGATCTTGTTAATGTCCATACTTTTTGAGATGGTTAAAGCTTTATTAGATATGTAGTATGAATGCTATAGGAGAAAGTTGTGCTATTAGGATGTATTTTGTTAGGTTTCTAAAGTTGAATTCTTATATAATATCAGAATTGTCAACCTCATTTACAAGGTAGAGCTTGCAGAGACTGGAAGCTCTCTTTATTCATCTGCAATTCTTTATTATAATAGTACTTTAGGGGGGAAATAAGAGATAACATTTTATAGAATGGGAGATTTGTTTTTTTCCTTTATGAGTGCCAAGGTACAGAAAGGAACATGATGCCAATTTTGATGATTCAGGACCCGTTGGTGCTTTGTGGAAAGATAGTTCTAAGTCCACGTATGTAAATACACCAAATGGTTAACTTATGAATTAAATTAGCAAGAATTTGCTTTACTTTGTTAAAGACTGCCTTTACTTTGTTAAAGTCTGCCATAAATACAGTATGTTGTTAGCAGACATACTGTATTAGGTAAATGCTTGAGAGGGTCATTCTTGAATTTTTCTGCTTTCAGTTCTAAATTAGCTCACTTACTGGATTTGTGTTTATTAAATAATGAGGTAATTTATTAAAAAATACAAGAATATAAGCTAGAGGTATCAGCTTTGAAGATTTCTGGCTTTGGACATGACCTTGTGGAAATTAACTGAACATACAAATTGATTTAGCAAATGTGAAAAATTGAAAACACGAGATCAAATGTCTTAACCACATAAAGTAATTCTAAATGTTCAAGCAATTTGCTGATGCATAGCCACTTCCAGTCATATTTTAAATTTTGCACATAATCTTTTCATCAGGGAAATGCTTTCTTGGCTCATCAGTTTAATAAACAATTCCAGAAATTCTGGTGATTATCCAAACTGCTTTTTCTTTTTGTCGCCATTTCTTCCTACACAGAAATACAATCTATACTGCCCGGATTCTCTGCAAAACTGAATTGGACTTCAGAGGAAGCCAGCTGTTCTCAGGACATATCAGGGGTAACACCATTCCAGATGATTTTTGAGGCAGGTTTTATTGTGGTTCTGTAAATTGCTGATGTCTTAATTTTTAATCTTATTTTTCTACAAATCCAGTAAAGCCTAGGTCCATCACAGTTCCAAGTTGAAATGAAATAAGGCATTGGTTCCCGAACTTCTCTGTGCAGATGTTAAAACACTTGGTAACTTCCAAAATACTGGTATTTGTGTCCCACTCCAAGAGGTTGTGATTTAATTGGTCTAGGGTGCTGGATTAGTTTGCTGAGGTTGTCATTAAAAAACAAAAAACAAAAAACACGGATTGGGTGGTTAAACAGTAGAAACTTATTTCCTCGTAATTTTGGAGGCTAGAAGTTTAAGATTAAAGTGGCTTGTCATTGTTCCCTCACATGGCCTTTCCTCTGTATGTGGAGAGAGAGCTCTGTGGTATCTTTCTCTTCTTATAAGGACACCTGTCCTATCAGATTAGGGCTCCACGTTTATGACCTCATTTAATATGTCTTTAAGGCTCTCTCTCCAAGTACAGTCACATAGGGGGCAAGGGCTTCAATGTGTGAATTTTGGGAGACACAGTTCAGTCCATACTGATGTGGCCTGGGCTTTGGATATAATATTTATATTATATCCAAATATATAAGAATAAATATTCTTTGGAATATTTTTGAAATCCCAGATGGAAAAAAAATCCCAGATGATTCCTAATATGCAGATAAATTTGAGAACCACTGAAACAAGCCATTATTTGAATTTGGATCTCCTGAAAAAGAAAATAAAAATGGATTCTCAGTGCAGATCCTATTTGGATACATTTTTATTAGGTTGGTTTAAAGATCTTTGATTTATCTGTAGCTCAGATTTATGAGAGTGACAGTTAAGTTCTCCATTCCCTTTAACAATTCTCTGATCCCCTATCTTTCTTTCCTTTGAGTCTGTGGAGACATAAAGAATTAGAATATTTTATTTTTTTAAGACTTTATTTAGGGGCACCTGGGTGGCTCAGCCGGTTAAGCGTCTGCCTTCAGCTCAGGTCATGATCCCAGGGTCCTGGGATCAAGCCCCGCATCAGGCTCCCTGCTCAGTAGAAAGCCTGCTTCTCCTTCTCCCTCTGCTGCTCCCCCTGCTTGTGCTCTCTCTTCTCTGTCAAATAAATAAATAAAATCTTAAAAAAGAGAGAGAGATTTGACAGAGAGCACGGGGCAGGGGGCTGGGGTTTGGGCAGAGGGAGAGGGAGAAGCTGACTCCCCGCTGAACAGGGAGCCCAATGAGGGGCTTGAGCCTAGGACCCGGAGATCATGACCTGAGCCAAAGGCAGTTGCTTAACTGACTGAGCCACTCAGGAGCCCCAGAACCAGAGTACTTTAAACATTCTCCCAAGAAGCATTTGGGAGGCCTTTCTTTGTGTTTGGACAATTATATGCTCCTTGTCAAAGGAAATGGGTGCAGTACTGCGACAATAGATATCCCTGGCTGTGCCTTATCTTCTTTAGGGAAATGATGGGTAAAAAATCTGGAGCAATTAATGGTTAGTCAGCTTTGAAACTATTAATTTCAAGTAGCACTTAAAAAAAAAGGCTGATTTCAGTGAACCAAGGAAAGCAGTTCTAGAAAAGGAGATCATGTGTTTTAGCCAGTTTAAACAAAGAATAATTTTTATGACTAACATTTATATATATTATTTAAGGCTCCAGACAACTCTATGAAGTGGATAGAACAGGGATTATCACCCCATTTTACAGATATAAGAACCCTGAGATTCAGAGAGTTCGATTGACTTATCCAAGGTCATATGAAAGTTAAGTGACAGAATTAGAATTTGAACTAAAGTCTTACTCATTTTAATCAGGTCTGTTTAAATATTTATTCACTCATTCAGGAACCTGTGTTTGTTCAAGTCGGCCGCACTGTGCTAGATGTTGAAGGTACAGAGTCCCAAGACACATTACTTGATAAAAGATAAGCATACAAATAATTACAATACAGTGTAATATGTATCATGATAGAGGTAGGGTATATAACATAGAGGAAGGGTACCTAACACAATGGGAAGTGTCCAAGGTCTGGAGGTCTTGTTGAGACTGAAAACAGATTTTCTGGATATAAGGGGTTCAAAGACTTGAAAGAATAGGAAGTTGTCTTCAGACTTACAGAGTTTGTCTTATTTTTCTCCTTATTGAAAAAGCTCCTGTTTCCCTCAGGAAAATCAAAGAGAGCATTTAGAACACAGATAATTTGATTTTTTTTAAAAAAGATTTTATTTATTTATTTGACAGAGAGAGAGACAGCGAGAGAGGGAACACAAGCAGGGGGAGTGGGAGAGGGAGAAGCATGCTTCCCACTGAGCAGGGAGCCTGATGCGGGGCTCGATCCCAGGACCCTGGGATCATGACCCAAGCCAAAACAAAAGCAGACGCTCAACGACTGAGCCACCCAGGTGTCCCAGATAATTTGACTTAATTGTGGTAGCCACTGTTAACATCTTGGTGTGCGTCTTTTCACATAAGAGTGAGGCATTTCAGTTGCAGGTTTTTAGAATGGTACAGTTCCAAACTATGGCCATGGAAATAGGTGGCTGGAAATGCATGGATGTCAAGGTCAGTGGAGTTGAAGAGGTCAGGAAATTGTGAGACTAAGTTGTTCCTTAGGCCATCAACTTGGATGTGGAAGTAGCCCAGTTGATGGCGGGTCTTAAAGTGCTGAGGAAACGTGAGCTCATTGCCTGCTGAGCAATAGATGAGAAGTGGCAAAAAGCAGTATGACCTTAAAGGAACAGGAACAAGAGTTCCCTGAAAGTGCTTGTTCCATTACATCTCATTGTCTCTGGTACTTTGTAGCTATTTAAAAGATATTTGAATGAAGAGAGTGAGAAGTGAAGGGGGAGATTGTGAACAAGTTCATCATATATACCTCAAATGGGGAGAAGAGTCAAGTAGCAAGGTTCATAGTGGAAGCTAGTGAATGGAGACATCCATGAAAAAGCTATAATAAATGATCCACTGCTTTGGGCATGTAAGGAGAGCCTATCCCAGGGAATACTGAAGAGAACTTCATTTAGGAGAGATGCAAGGTCTTGTGTTTATGCTCAGAGTCAGTCCTGCATCTTGGGGTCCAACTGGCTGGGTAACACGTCCCTCCAAAAACAATTTGATTTTACAAGATCTTGAAAGCTTTATCCATTTTTATATTTATTTTTGTCGTAAGTGATAAAATTGGTGGAGGTACATGTATTTCTACAAACATATCTTCATATTTATCTCTATTTCTCTGTATACCTATTTAACTAGAGACAGGAAGAGACAGAGGCACAGATTGACTTTCTTCTGGACAGTCATATAGGGCCCGTGACAACCTAAGTTCAATTTGAAAATAGAAAACAGCTCTGATATGGGCGCCTGGGTGGCTCAGTCGTTAAGCATCTGTCTTCGGCTCAGGTCATGATCCCAGGGTCCTGGGACTGAGCCACATCGGGTTCCCTGCTCAGCAGAGAGCCTGCTTCTCCCTCTCCCACTCCCCCTGCTTGTGTTCCTGCTCTCGCTCTCTCTCTGTCAAATAAATAAATAAAATCTTAAAAAAAAAAAAGCTCTGATATTATCTGTGATATAATTAGATTTGTATTCTAAGGTGAAAGCTGGAACATATGATTCAGTAATGGTTTCTGCTGCCCAGGGCTGGCAGCATCTATGTTTTCCTAACAACACTTAAGTAAATTCACTGCTTCTATATGTATGTCAGGCTGGGGTACTGGGTTTCTAACACCCAACTCTAAAAGGCTTTAAAAGACTTTGTAGACGTAGACACATACATTTTCGTTCTCTTTCAGTAATTTATGAATAGATTTTAAAAGGAGCTATTTGCTTTATGTTAACTATCCTCTGCTGACATGGTATTCGGTCACTTTATCTTCTCAGTCTGGATTAGGTACCAGTCGTTCTTGTGTGTTTCTTTAGCATTTCTTAATATATGTAAATCATAGGACTTTCCACATTGTCATATACATTATTTATTTGTCTTTCTCTTCTACTTAACTGTGAACTCTTCAAATTCAGATTGTTTTATTTACCTCTGCAGGCCCAGGTTACATAATAAACTCCATTAAGTGTTTTGAGTGGGTAATTCAGTAGTTTGCATAAGCATTGCCTGTCAGCCTCCATAAAAGTGATGATAGATTACATAACATCCAATTCTGAAAGCTATATGCACAGATAATAAACTTCCTTGGAGAGACAGCATTGCGTGGGCTTTGAAGTTAGATTTAGGTTTGAATCCCAGTTCTGCCACTTAACTAGCTATGTGTGACCTTGGACAAATTAAACAGCTTATTTAGTCTCATTATTCTCATAAATAAAATGGGGGATATTTCCTACTTGCATATAAACTGTTTGGCATGTAGCAGGTGTTCAATAAGTGGTAGCTCTCATCATTATTAATTGTAGCCCCTCTCTGGTAGCCGCTCAAGGAATTTTCACTTGGTTGCTTTACTGCTAGATTTAATTAGCCCTTTCTGTGATGTACCCTATAATAACCAAGGCTACAGAAGTTTGAAACTGTTCCAAGAAGTTGTTTTGTAAGTGCTAAGTACAGAAAATGCTTTGAAGAGATCATTGCTTTTCTACTATTTGAACATTTTATAATAAAGTTTTTTTTTTTTTTTAAGTAGGCTCCCCACCTAGCATGGAGCCCAACACAGGGCTTGAACTCACGACCCTGAGATCAAGACCTGAGCTGAAGGATGCCTGGGTGGCTCAGTTGGTTAAGCGTCTGCCTTCGGCTCAGGTCATGATCCCAAGGTCCTGGAATCGAGTCCCACATCAGGCTCCTTGCTTGGCAGAGAGCCTGCTTCTCCCTCTACCTGCTCTGCCTGCTGCCCCCCCTGCTTGTGCGCTCTCTCTCTGACAAAAAAATAAATAAAATCTTAAAAAAAAAAAAGACCTGAGCTGAGATGAAGAGTCGGACACTTTTAACCGACTGAGCCACCCAGGCGACCCTATAGTAAAATTTTTTAAATGAAGGATGTGACTGATATGTATGCTGCAGTTACTGTTTAATCACTACTATATACATGCATGAATAATCCTAAATCTGTTTCCAGAATTTTCTAACAATTCTCATCTACTTTTCTGATAATTTTTTGTAATGATTCTATAATCTAATTTTCCCCACTCATTGCATACTTCTTGATCTCATTTTCAGTGTACTTACAAACAGTATTATAGTAATTTGTTCTTTCTGTTTCTTCCTCATTGTGTTATGATATGTTGAGGTCTAGGACCATTTTTTTCTTTAATGTGTTCCTACTACATGGCTCTGTATTCTCGGAGCCACCAATAAGAACTTACTGATTTTTTTACTCTATTTCTTCTCATTTTCCTAGACTCTCCATTTTCTAAAAGACTCCTTATAACTTTGGTTTTAGGGACACTCTATTAAATATAGTGAGTCATTATAAGAGAGTGGTTAATACTAAAGCTTTGGAGCCAGATTTGGTAACCTTGAGAAAATTGACCTCTTTGAGACTCATTTTTTTTTCATCCATAAAATGTGGGTTATATGTACCTAATAGGGCTTTTGTGAGGGGTAAAGGAGGTAATATAAGTAAGATACTTTAGCTCCATTCCTGGAATAGAGAAAGCCCTCATTAAATTATAAATTTTATTATATTTGTAGGGAGGTACCTGGGTATATTGGAAAGAGTATGGACAATTGGTATTAGACAGACTTAGGGTCAAATTCTGGCTCTATCACTGAACAGCTGGGTAACCTTAGGCAAGTTGCTTAACTTCTCTGAGTCTTGTTTAAAAAAACAATCTACAAAGAAAGGATAGTAGTACCTGCCTCCAGGATTGTTGTGAGGTAATGTTGATATAAGACCTGCACAATGCTTGCTACGTAGTAGGCATTCAACAAGTGATATCTACTATTGTTGCCATGTATAATATATACTTAAAGATTATTACCTGATCCTTAAAACAGTTCTGTGAGGTGGAATGGGTAACTTTTTCTTTTTAAGATTATTTATTTATTTATTTATTAGAGAGAGAATGCACAAGTGATGGGGAGACACAGAGGGAGAGGGAAAGGCAGACTCCCTGCTGATCAGGAAGCCCAACATGGGGCTCAATCCCAGGACCCTGAGATCATGACCAGAGCTGAAGGCAGACGCTTAACTGACTACGCTACCCAGGTGCCCCTAGAATGGGTAACTTTTATCGCTGTTTTACAGATTAGTAAACAAAATTCAGAGCAATTAAGTGATTTTCTTTTCATGGTCACTTAAGTAACTTTTATAGAGCCAGTACTAGAACACAGGTCTTCTGACTTGTGAGCTTTTTGCTTTACAGCTTTTCCTAAAAAAAAAAAAAATGATTAGCTAAATGGATTGATGTTAAAAAATAGTTCCTTTTAGTGTCTACTCCTTTCACTCCATTCTTAATACAGATCAACTCACATCAGGTTGGTAGAGCTAAGATAGAGTTACTCTTCTTTGTTCCAGTCTGAATTACTTCTATATTTGTTCCAAAAGGTGGTTTTGAATTGTGGGTTTTACTCTGATCTTTGTTCATGTGTCTCCTGAAGTTCCATGAAATAGTTTAGTCCAAGAAAGGATAGCTAATTATTAGATTGCCTTTTATGTCCAATTCTTGGATCCAAAGGTGTTTCCCCTTGGAAGTCTGAAAAGCTTTCTGAGGGGTAAGTTACCTTTATAGGAAGAAATACCACTATTTATTTATTTAAAATTTTATTTATTTATTTTAGAGAGGCAGGGAGGGGCAGAGGGAGAGGGAGAGAGAATCTTAAGTAGACTCCACGCGGAGCCGGACATGGGGCTTGATCTCACCACCCTGAGATCATGACCTGAGCTGAAACCAAGAGTCAAATGCTCAACCGACTGTACCACCCAGGTGCCTCAAGAAATACCATAATTTAATTCATTTGTGCTCCTGTGTTTGTGTATTTGTGGTGGATGTTTTTGTTGTATTGTTACAGGTTGATGAAAAGCCCAGAACTTTGATGACAGATAGTTTGGTGATAAAGAATTTTTTACATAAAATTGTCATGGTACACCCTAAGGTAAGCTGTTCTTTTGCACAGTGATGCTTCTCTTGTCATATGTTTTCAGGAGACCTCTACTCTGTAGGACATGAAAGGATATGGTTGGTCCTCTTTCTTTTCATGATAATGATTACAACTTTTAATATTGAATTGATTTGATTTCTTTGTCCCTAACACAGAGTTGATGTTGGTCATGTGACATAGCTAAGAGCCCTTGGAGATAGAGCTTTCTTTGGGTTCTTGTTTTTACTTCCTTACTGTTTTATTATATCAGTTTCGATACATTTTTTTTAAGATTTTATTTATTTGACAGAGAGAGACACAGCGAGAGAGGGAACACAAGCAGGGGGGTGGGAGAGGGAGAAGCAGGCTTCCAGCTGAACAGGGAACCTGATGTGGACCTCCTTCCCAGGACCCTGAGATTATGACTTGAGCGGAAGGCAGACGCTTAATGACTGAGCCACCCAGGCGCCCAGTTTAGATAACATTTTTTTTCTTCCTCTGTGCTTCATTTTTCTATTAAACCTGGATAATAAACCTTGCTGACTATCTCCTTCTTCTCCAAAGTGACTAGAAGAGCACATCAGGAAATTTTGATAAAGTACTTCAAACTTTGGAGAGCTATAATTTTTGTTATTAGCTATAGTTAGGTATGTTTATAGGAATGCACACCATTAAGTATGCTTTATAACTTCTCTTTTTTTTCTCTTGCTAGCTTTCTACTTTTTCTGTCTTCAGCAGGGTTCACTGCTTATTATGCCAGTCACTATTCTGAGTGCTTTCCACACACTCACTTACCCCATGCAACAGCCCTTGTGAAGTAGGTTTTATCATCATCATTCCCATTTTATAGCTGAGGAAACTATGGTACAGAGGTTAAGTAACTTGCAGAGCAAGGGTTTGAATTCAGGCAGTCAGGCTCTAGAGTCCTTTATTACCCGTTATGTTACATAGAAAGAAAAATGTAGGTCAAAGGTAGGAAATAATTAGGACAGTGAAGTAAATTGGAGGGAGGACAAAAGTCATATGGGGGCAGGGGAAGAAAAAGCAAAGAAAAAAGCATGGAGTGTTCTATGTACAAAAACAGTGGAAAGAATAGAGAGAAAAATTGATAGTTCCTTTAAGGGGGAGAAGAAATAATATTGGGAGAAGAGCAGAGAACAAAGGGTAGGATTTACTGATAATCTATGGCCACTTGGAATTGAAGTATATTTAAGATGCAGAATTTGAGCACAGATAAATGTTAATGTGTTAATTATGTTTAGGGAAAGTACAAGTGAAAAAAAGGGGGATGTAAAGAATATCTTCCCCTTTGGGAATTAAGTATGGAAGTTTTTAATCTCTGTCCTGGTTCATGTTAAATCTCATACCGCATTTACTTTGCAGATTAAATTTAATTTCACTGTAAAGGTGAATGGAGTCCTTTCCATGGAAGTCTTTGGGTAAGTCCTTAAATCCATGGCTTAAGTTTATGCTGTGGCTTTATAGTTTTTCTCAGTCATTATTGTCCTGTTTCTAGTAGCTTCACAGTTTGAATTTTTTTTAAGATTTGTTTATTTATTTTAGAGAGAGTGAGAGCTCACGAGCCTGTGTGTGGGAGGGAGGGGCCGAGGGAAAGAGAAACCCAAGCCGACTCCATGTTGAGCGCAGAGCCTGACACAGAGCTCCAGGAAAGTCTCAATCTCATGACCCTGAGATCGTGACAGGAGCTGAAATCAAGAGTTGGATACTCAACCAACTACACCACCCAGTTGCCCCACTGTTTGACTTCTTGACCCAAAGTCACCCTGAAACTAGTTTTGAGACCCCCCACATTTTCTTATTCTATGTTAGCTTTAATTTTTTTTTTCAGATTGAATAGATTTCTTTTCCTATGTTAGCTTTTAATGAGCCAGTAGATTCATCTAAACATTTCACATCTTTTCCTCTCACTAGAGTGGGTGATCTTAAAAGTTGCCATTTTCCCCTTGGTTAATTGGTTATTGAATTCTAGTAATCTTTGAGGGTGGTGGTAGTCATGGGCCAAAATTTATATCAGGTAAAGATTGGTTTTAGAATCTCTGACATATGGCTTTTTCTTTGCTTTGCAGGACAAAGAATGAACCCACTTTGAACCTATCGAATGGAATTGCTCTTGTTATAAATTGTCAGCATTATGTGAGGTGAAGGGTAAAAGCATTGTGGTCCCTCTCCATGTTTTAATCTCCTTTTATGAGTATGAATGTGGGTAGAAATTGAAAGTAGCCTCACTTATCATTTCTTAGTGCCAGGTATCAGATTCTGTCAGAAAAGTGGAAGTAAAACTTTGAAGCTATTTTTATTGAAAACTCTTATTATTTCTGGGTCCTTGAATATATTCTAATTGACCCAAGGACATGTGCCTTCTCTTTCCCATCTGTAAATGAAACAAAACAAACCCTGCTAATTTCAATCTTGTTTACATATGAGAAGGGAGGAATGACTTTAGATAGTTACTTGAACTCTTGGCTAGAAAGATACTATGAATACAAAGGAATTCTTTTGCATGTTATTTTTTGTGTATCAACATTTTGCATATGTTCAGAAATCATTTCTCTCTCTACCTCCACCTTCTTCAGACTACAAAAAAAAATCCATGGAGAAGATGGTAAATAAATGGAATAGAACCCTCTGCCTTGCTTTCCTATGCTGTCCACCTGCCACAGAATCCAAAATGAACATGCATTATAGCAAGAAAAAAACTAATTTATTATTAAGTCCGGTTGATTTATTCTTTATTCAGTAGTTTTCCACTCCGTTTGTGTGCCCTGAATCGTCACTGGTAGTCACAGGATCTTAAGGCTCGAAGAGATTGCCCGTGGCTTTTTAGTCTGTTTTTTCACTCTTAGAATTACAATTCAGATTAGATTTTTTTTTATTCTTTAATATGTGCAGGAAACAAAACCCCCACCCCTTATCTTTCTTTAGTAGTCCTCTGCTGTCATACAGTCTTTTCAGATAGCTCATTATCACAGATTTCCTGAAAAAGTTTAAGCCTCTGAGCCAGTGTTTGTGGACATATCTTCCTGGATGACCTGATCAGTTTAAAGAGAGGAAAAGCTTCGTTGGGTGTGGAGCTTGCTTACTTACTTACTTACTTACTTACTTATTTACTTACTTACTTACTTACTTATTTATTTACTTACTTACTTACTTACTTATTCATTTTTAAAGATTTTATTTTAAGTAATCTCTACACCCAGTGTGGGGCTCAAACTCAAAACCCCGAGATCAAGAGTTGCACACTCTTGATCTGGGTGAGCCAGCCGGGTGCCCTATTGTGGAGCCTACTTTAAAAAAAAAAAAGGAAAAAAAATAATTTCTTAAGAAGCAAAAAAAGCTAAGTTTGTCTTACCTGTTTTTTGACAGGAGACCACGATTTGGTACAGCTGAATTACTCTGCGGCCGAATCCGCCCTGTCCTCGGACCTCCAGTAGTGCTCTGCATCCCCGGTGACATGGCTGGCCCGGGCTTGTCGGGAGAGCTGACACTGACTCCAGCCGCTGCTCTGTGTCCCTGCCCAAAGGTCTTTTCCAACCAGCTGAATGGGATTTCTTCGGTTTCCATATCCTTTCGATGATAGAGTCCATCAAAATCTTCAAATTCATTGTCTTGAAAAATGAATTTTTTAAAGATTTTATTTATTTATTTTAGAGAGACAGTGAGTGGGGGGAGGAGCAGAGGGAGATGGACAAGCAGACTCTGAGCTGAGTGTAGAGCCTGATGTGGGACTCAGTCCCATGACCGTGAGATCATGACCTGCACTGAAATCAAGAGTTGGATGCTTAATTGACTAGGCCACCCAGGCACCCTGAAAAATAAATTTTTATATCTCAGTTCTAGAAAGGCCTTGGCGTATAAACTCTGTGCCTAGAAGCCAGTATGATTTGTATAAAAACAAAAATCCAATATGAAAGCCAAGCTTGAGAATTTTTCCAAAAAATTGAAAACATGTGCCACATGCTTTTCATGTAATTTAGTATGACAAGCATGGAATGAATAGTGCAAGCAGGAGAGATGAGGCTGGGAAAGTAGTTGGAGTTGAACATGGCTCTTGTGTGCCACACTAAGGAGTGTGAACTTCATTCTCTTTATAGTGGGAAACCATTGGATGTTTTAGGAGTCTCAGGCAGCATTATACTGTGGGGTAGGAGAGAGAAGTCAGCAAACACTAAGTAAATAAGTAAGTGACCTGGCAAGAGATAATGCTTGCCTGAGTTAAAAGTGTGATGAGCATGGAAAAGAGAAACTTACCCCTCGAAGGAATCAACATAATGAGGCAACCAGTTCATTGTTAGGGTAGGGAGAGATTGGGGGAAGGGAATAGCCAAAGTTGATGTCAAGATTTCTACATCCAGAAGAGGCAAATCTATAGAGACAGAAAGTGGACGGAGAGGGATTTTTTGGGGAGGGACAAAAATGTTCTAAAATTGTTGGTGGTGATGGTTGCACAATTTTTTGAATATACTACCATCTATTTGTGCACTTTAAATGGGTAAATTGTATGTTATGTGATATGTTTAAAACTCAGTAAGCTGTTTAAAAACATTTCCATAGATGGCTGATAGAATAATGATACTGTCAATTAGATGCAAATCATAAATGGCAGATTTGGAAGGTAAAGAAGATTAGCTTAGCTTTAAACATCTTAGGTTTATGGTTCCTGCAGGATGTCCCTTGAAAATGGCAAGCAGCTACATAGAAATTTTGGTCTGGAAATTGGAAATGATCAGATTTAGAGTTAAATTTTAGAGCCTCAACATTTCCCCCCATGGATTTAGTATAGCATAGGGCTTTGGTTAGAGCATGGCACAAGAGTGTAAATGCTGGATTCACCACTAATTGGCTGTGACTTTATGCAGCTTACTTAACCAGCCTAAGCTTTTATTTCATCAGCTTTAAAACAGAGATAATAATACTTCATAGATTTATTTATTTCCCCTTGCAAAGGTTTTGTTGTTGTTATAGCTGTTCTTTTGGGATTTGTTTGTTTTAGGATTGATTATTTTTTTTTAAAAGATTTTATTCATTTATTTATGAGAGAGCAAGAGAGAGAGAAACAGCACGAGAGGGGAGAGGGTCACAGGGAGAAGCAGGCTCCCCGCTGAGCTGGGAGCCTGATGTGGGACTTGATCCCAGGACTCCGGGATCATGACCTGAGCTGAAGGCAGTCGTTTAACCAACTGAGCCACCCAGGTGCCCCAGTTTTAGGATTGATTATGTACTAATCTATGTGAAGCTCCTAGCATACTGCCTGACATATAATAAGTTCAATAAATATTAGGTATTATTGTTATATGAATGAAGCTATAAGAGTAAATCTAGTTATATATAGTAGAGTATAAAGAATAAGAACAGAAGAAGGCCAAGGCCAGTGTCAGCTGAAAATATCATTAGGGAGGAGGAAGGAGCGGGATGGTGATAAAGACTATGCATGGACTCTTGGATTTTAAAATCTTAATATCTAGGTCATATAGAAGAGTATAAAGTAAAATATAAAATTTTCTCCTTCCTCCTCATCCCATTCCCCAGAGGGAATAAGGCACATTTTTTCTATCCTCTTGAAGTTTACATTTAGTGGGACATGTTAATAAATAGATGTCAGATAGTGGTAAGTAGAGTAAAGATAAAATAAAGCAGGTAAAGAGATAATGATAGGGAAGTTATTTTAAATATTATAGTCAATGGAGGCTCTAGGGAGGTGATGTTTTATTTAGTGAAGAGAAAGAGAGCTAAGAAAACTCTGGTAGGATTTCAGTTTCTGAAAATGGCAAACTAGGTAATTTAGACCCACCCTCCCACTGAGGACAAATGCTGGATGAAACGTTAAAACATCATAAAAAATTCTAAGAGCTCTAGTGAGGAGGAAGGAATTTCTGGGCCAACATAGGAAAAAACAGGAATAGCAGAAAGCTTGAGCCCAACACTGGGGGCTGCTTTTGCCCTGAGGTCATTTGCAAATTAGAGCAAGCAGCCAAGAGGCTAAGATGCACTTCTGAATCAATATAGGACAAGAAGGCCAAAGAGTTTAGGGCCTGCTGAGCTGGGGTGCTGTTAAAAGCACCTCTTGTTTTGGGTAGGGATAACTAAAAGGTTACACTTTAAGGAGTAAGGTGAACCTGAAATAAACCATCCTTCACATGAACTCATATATTTTTTGGGTCACCTGGAAAGTCCAGAAAATTTTAAACTTTCAAAATGGATTAAGATGATTCTAGATTTCTAATTCTCCCAGATGTCTTGTAGAAGCAAACAAAAATTCTTTCTAGGTAGATAGATAACCACATCTGTGCTTCAGATTATTTAACAAATACTTTCTCAAAATGTCCAGCTCATGTGCATATTTCCCTCTCTCTCTGTCATACACACACACACACACACACACACACACACACACACACACACACACCCTCCTGCCCCCACACCTAGATAAAAGAGTGGACAAGGTAACATGAATAAGAGCTAGCAAAAACAAGAGCAACAGAAGCACCCAGTGGGACTCCAGATGTTGGTAATATCAGACATTGATTTTAAAAATAAAAAATTATGTTTACTGTGCTTATGAAATTGAAATTCAAGCTTAAAAATCTTGCCAGGGAACTGTGAACTATAAAATGTGACATAATTTTTAAAAAAAACAAATGGAAATTGTAGAACCAAAAAATACAATGACCTGTATTGAAATTAGGTAGGTTTAACAACCGATTAGATATAGCATAAGTGAATTTGTGAAGTAAAAGGTGAGGATAGCAAAAACTTAGTAAAATAAAGCAAAGAGAGACAAAAGTATGGAAAATACAGAAGAGAGGTTAACAGGTGAGAGGAAACAGTGAGACCATTTTAATGTACATTTAATTCATGTCCCAAAGGAGAAGAGAGAAAATGGGGCAGAAACAGTCTTTGAAGAATTAATGGCTGAAGCAACTAAGACAGATTTCAGAGCTTAATAATCAAGCAGGATAAACAAAAAGATATCTATACCTGTAGAAAATCAAAAACAAGGAGAAAAATCAGCTAAGGAAGATGGATTTTCTTCAAAAGAGAAACAAATTGACAGCTGACTTCCCCATACCAACAGGATGTAGTAGTATAATAGTATTAATGTCCTGAAACTAAAAAATCAAGCTAGAATTCCATAAGCAGTAAAAGTATTTCTCAAGATAAAAGATAATGAACTTACCTATATAGATTAATGTCATAATTCATACAGTAAGAAGAATTAATTCAACTGACTTTAGAACATAGTGTTTTGGTGTACATTCTTGGTGGGATATACTCTAAGGATGAAGTGAACTATAAAGCACTCTTGAAATTCATTTAGTGGTCTTGATTCTTTTTTTTTTTTTAAAGATTTTGTTTATTTGATAGAGACAGAGTGAGAGAGGGAACACAAGCAGGGGCGGGTGGGGGAGGGAGAAGCAGGCTCTTGGCAGAGCAGGGAGCACGATGCAGGGCTCAATCCCAGGGCCCTGGGATCATGACCTGAGCCAAAGGCAGACGCTTAATGACTGAGCCACCCAGGTGCCCCTAGTGGTCTTTGATTCTTAGTAATAACATTGGTATTATACTGAAATTATTGTATACATACTTATTGTAAAACAAGTAATTATATTAACATTGTTGGGAACCAAAATTTTTAGAATAAGATATAGGAGTTTAAATTCAAAGAAATATTTTTATTTTGAAATAAAAAAATATTTTTAAGTAATCTTAAAGTGGAATTGAAGATACCAATATGTACCCCCAAGTTTTCTGACTTTTGAAATTATATATTTCTTAGCTTTGTCTGCTAAACAAACAAAAAACAAACAAACATAGGAACAGTGAGCACTCCTAGTACCCAGAATGTGTTCTCTAAATGTCATTGCTCACTAAAAAGGAGGAATGACTGATTCCAGGTCTAAAGTAGAAGATGAGGGGCGCCTGGGTGGCTCAGTCAGTTAAACATCTGCCTTTGGCTCAGGTCATGATCCCAGGGTTCTGGGATCAAGTCCTACATTGGGCTCTCTGCCCAATGGGAAGTCAGCTTCTCTCTGCCCCTTTTCCCCTCCACCTTCCCCCTCCCTCACTTCTCCCCCCACCCCACCCCCGCTCATGCTCTCTCTCAAATAAATAAATAAAATCTTAAAAAAAAATGTACAAGATGAGCCTGGGTATCTTATGTTGATACAGAAAGCAAAGAAGGTATCAAAGTCCATGAGATTATGTCAATTTCAAGAAATTCTGTCTCCAGCCAAGAACAAGTAACAGGGACTGGATCCAACCTCCTACCTTGAACAATTTAAAAAAATGGACAAATTATATAAACAACAGATAGTATAGGACAGTAGGTGTAGAGAGAGGAGAAACAAATAAACCCTGTGTTGCAGCACTGTACTACCTAGAGAGAAGTTCATGGGGAGGGCATATCCAACTAGAGTCTAGTGGATCTCTCTGAGTTGAGAAGACAAAGTTCAGAGTTTAGGGAGGTTTGGGCAGCTAGAACTTATAGAGTACCAAAGAGGAGATAAATACACAGAGAGAGCTCCAGACAGAGGAGAATTCCTGGGGAACACACAGAGCTAGGAATGGTTTCTGTTCCTACCACGCAGGATAGAAAACCTCGTATTTCATAAAATATCAGTTGGAGTCCTAAGAAGGGTTTGCCTGAATATAGTGGAGGAGTTAGCCCTAGCCCTAGCTTCCCTGGTCCCACCTAACAAAGCTTAAAACTAAGACTCAGAAGACTCAAACTGTTACACTCAAGTAACTTTATAGTGTCCCAGAAAAAAAGTTCAAGAACATTTACAGGAATGCAAAATGTCCTGCCTTCGACTAGATAAACTTTGCAATGCTGGGCATCCAATAAAAAATTACTTGGCATGCAAACAAGCGGGAATATAAGACCCATAATGAAAGAAAAAAAAATCGGTCAATGAGAACTGTTTAGAAATGACATAAGTAATAATTAGTAAACAAGGACATTAAGACAGGTATAACTGTACCCATATATTCAAGGTATAAGAGGAAAAAATTGAACATATTAAGTAAAGACACATCTAAAAAAACACCCAAATTGAATATCTAGACATAGAAATTAGAATTTTTAGGATGAAAATAGACTGGATGAGATTAGTGACAGATGTACACATTGCAGAGGAAAAGATTAGTGAGCTTGAAGACATGGCAGAAGAAACCAAAATGAAACAAAAAAAGACTAAAAAAGTGAACAAAGCTTCAGTGAACTGTGGGATAACTTCAAGTGGTCTAATTCAGGGACATGTGATTGGATTCCTGCAGGGGGAGGGCAGATAAAATATTTGAGGAAATAATGTCCCCCAAATTTCCAAATTTGCTATTAAGTATAAACCTGCAGATGGAAGAAGATAACAAACTTTAAACATAAGAAACTTGAATAAAATTATATCAAGACACACCATAATCAAATTGGTTAAAGCCGATAATAAAAAACCTTAAAAGCGGCTAGAGGTAAAAAGACATTTTAACATACTGGGGAACAAAGATGAGAATTAAGATTTCTCATTGGAAACTGTAATCTAGGAGAAAGTGAAGCATTGTTTTTATTTTTTATTTTTATTCTTTTAAGAGAGCCCGTGAGTGGGGGGTGGAGGGGCAGAGGGAGAGGGAGAATCTTTTTTTTTTTTTTTTTAGATTTTACTTATTAGAGAGCACATGAGAAGGGGGGAGGGTCAGAGGGAGAAGCAGACTCCCTGCTCAGCAGGGAGCCTGCCGAGGGACTCGATCCCGGAACTCTAGGATCATGACCTGAGCTGAAGGCAGTCGCTTAACCAACTGTGCCACCCAGGCGCCCAAGAATTGACTTTTAAAGCAAAAAAAAAAAAAAAAAAAATGCCATCAGTATATAAGATTTATAACATATGTCGAAGTAAAATGAGTGACAATAGCACAAAGACCAAGAGGGGAGAAATGGAAGTATATTATTGCAGGATTCTTATACTTTATGTGTGTGAACTGTTATAATATCATTTAAAAGGAGATGGTGATAAAGTTGTATACTATAAAGCCTAAAGTTTATACTATAAATCGCTGTTTCTACAACAAAGAATTATGAATAAATCAAAAAAGGGGATAAAATGGAGTTACAAAAAACACCCAGTCCAGAATAGAATCCAAAAATAGGAAAGAGGGAAATACAAGGAACAAATGCAAACCACGTAACAAGATGGTAGATTTAAACCCAACCATAGCAGTATTTATATTAAATGTAAATGGTTTCAACAACCCAATTAAAAGATAGTCACACATTTTGACTTTTGAGACATTCCACTCTTACTGAGTTTGCAGTACCTCAAAGCTCCCCTGGCTCTAAACAGTGAATGTGTTGGCCTTAGCTCCTGTGTAAATGTCTTGGATTTGTGATGGAGACTTCATTTATGGGTACTGTCTCCCTTTGTTCTGCTGTGACTTTTCATAATGTCCCAGTGCCTACGGGTGAGGATTTTAATCTTCACACTTAATGCTTCATATTTACCCTATTAAAAAGAGGATGAAAACAAAAAAAAAAGATAAAGGAAAATATATTTCTGGCTTCTTTAGCCTTGGTTCAGGGGACAAAAAGGGTTAAATATTAGGTTTTGTTTTGTTTTGTTTTTAAGATTTTATTTATCTTAAATAGATACAGCGAGAGAGGGAACACAAGCAGGGGGAGAGGGAGAGGGAGAAGCAGGTTTCCTGCTGAGCAGGGAGCCCGATGCGGGGCTCCATCCCAGGACCCTGGGACCATGACCTGAGCTGAAGGCAGATGCTTAACAACTGAGCCACCCAGGCGCCCCTAAGAATTGGTTCTTAACTGGATAATTTTGCCCTCAGAGGACATTTGGCAATGTCTGGGGACATTTTTTGACTGTCATGACTCAGGGGGAGGGTGCTACTGGCATCTAGTGGGTAGAGGTCAGGGATACTGCTAAACATCCTACAGTGCACAGGACAGCCCCTACAACAATTATCTGGCCCAAAATGCCAGTAGTGCTAAGGTGGAGAAACCCTAGGTGAAAGGGAAGGCGAGGGTAGGAGTGAACTCAAGAAAAGGAAACCATTTCAGAGGTCTGGCCGCCTTGGTCTTGGTTAGAGAATAGGGTTAGAGGAGGTAAGGAGTTTCCTTTTTCATCTGAATATACTCAAATACTTACTGAAAGATATTTTTGTATATACTTCTAGCATGTATCACACTGTGTTTTACTGATTTTTACCTGTATCTCTAGTCTAATATATATGATAAATTAAAGGTAGGTATTAAATCTGGATATTCATCTTTGTATTCTCTGAACTTAATATGGTGTTTAGCCTGTAGTACCACTCAAACCTATGATGGAATGAGTAGGATGAATATATAAACTAATTGCCCCAATACTATACCTGTAGCACACACTTCTTAAACCCAGAATAAATTTCTAGGAATTCTAGTGGATCTATCTCTGGTGCCTCACACCTATATTCGATGTGGAAAGGTTTAATACGTAATCATCTAGCACCCTAGTTTATTTCTGGGAGTGTGAACCAGGTCAGTGTTATGTTTGTTGTATGCAAATGAATACATAGTCATAAAAAACTAAAATTTGGTAGTTTTCTTTAGCAACTATACATATTTCTATATGGACCTTCAGGTCTGCCCCTGATATTGCCAAGTCAGGAGCCACCAACTACTACTGTCTTCAAAGATACCTCTTATTTCATTGACTGGAAGAAATACCACTTGCGTATGGTGCCCAATTTGGATCTCAGTTTGGATAGAGGTATATCTCCCTCTCTTTGCACAGGAATAAAGAAGCCTGGAGAATATTAGAGAAATGCAAGGAAATATAAATAGCAGGTGTACATAAAAAATAGGACACAGTGATCTGATGGTTTAGGTTGGGGGCCACTGGTGGGGGTCTGGCTAAGTTTGAGAATCTACATGAAGTGCAGCAAACAGGTCAATAGTCAAAGCCGCATTAGAGCCTGTTTCGGTATTACATGTTAATGCTGGTTTTCCTCTCATTTCCTCTACTGCCTCCTCTCTTCCTGGTCCTCTTGAGATAGTCAGTAGACCTCCATCTTGTAAGGACTTGTTTGGAGGGTTTCTTTTGTACCTTAATCTGTCAACTCTGGGGTTTTAGAAAGGTTAGTAATATCATTGAACTATTATGGAAAAGAAATGTTTCCTAATGAAATGAGAAAATGCACATAAAATTACTTACAAAAATTAAAACACCATATAAATTCAAAGCAGGAGTATAAACCATGTTAGTAATCAACCTAGGAAGCTGGCTGTAGTATTCATGTAGAGCATAACCACATTAACTTTGGGTGAATCACACTGAGAGGTGGATGCTTAATAACTGGACCAAAAAATAAAACTGGAAAGGGGATATGCAACCATGAGGTGATATCTAAGAGGTTTACAATCTTTTTTTTTTAAGATTTTATTTATTTATCTTATAGAGAGAGAGAAAGAACAAGTAGGGGAGCAGCAGAGGGAGAGGGAGAAGCAGGCTCCCCGCCAAGCAGCAAACCCGATGCAGGGCTCAATCCCAGGAACTTGGGACCATGACCTGAGCCGAAGGCAGATGCTTAACCAACTGAACCACCCAGGCTCCCCCATCTTTTTTTTTTACCCACACATCCTTCCCCTTTATCAGTCTCTCTACTGGAATCTTTCATCAGCATTTAAATTGGCTCATGTCTTCCTCATTTGTAAAATAGAAGAGAACTCCCTCTGCCCTCCCATCTACCCCCATCTATACTGTCTACGCGGAGTGCATCCCTTCCCCTGTCTCCACCTCTCCCCAGGGAGCCCCACAGGCACCACCTCACTGCACACTTGGAGAGGGAGTCAGGGGTGGGTGTAGGAGGTTTACAGTCTTGAGCTTGACTGTTGTTTGCTAGAATCCTCTGAAATTTAGAAAGTGGTCTGGTAAACTGGATGCTGAGGAAGGTGACCAGTGGGGAAGAGGCATTCTAGAGCTGTGACTGGTATGAGAAGACTGAAGCCTCCTGGGATGGAGAAGTATCTCAGGGGGAATGATAGAATCTTCTCTAGGAAATAAGACTCAGAGTAAGGATTTTTTTTTCTTGAGTAGGTAGTTGTTACAGAGGGTGCAATGAAAGGAGGAGGGTGTCTTTGAACAGGGTCTGTGGAGGTGAATGGTTTTGTGAAGAAAGAGTGCCTGGTCTTAACAGGTGGGATGTCATGCCTTTAGAATGTTTGAATCTCTAGGGCTCTCCATATCTCCTTTTCTCTTTGAATTTTTATTTTCATGCTTTGTTGGTTTCCTTCATTTTTTGCCAATTCGTGATGCCTGAGCTTGTTCAGTTTACTTTGGAAATGAGTAATATAGAAAATGTCCCCTCATCTCCTTCCCTCCCTCATTACTCTAAAGGACATAACCAGAATCCACATGGAGGTACTTCTCCGTATGGATCTGGGTGGAATTTAGGACTATCATGATTGTATTCTAAAGGATCAAGGTGCTAGAAAGTGACTGTAGGGCATCAGATTACCTGGGAATACAGATATAATATGGTAATGTGGTTAAGAACACAGATTTTGAGTCTGTCTAAAACAGTTCCACCACTTACTGCCTCACGTTGGGCAATGTATTTAATCTATTAGTGCCTTTTTTAAATCTGTAAAATAATATAAGAATAGGTCCTATGCCATAGTGTTGTTGAGGAGTCTATGTTTAGATAGTCCATGTGAAGAATTTAACACAATAAGTGGCATATAGTAAGCATTTAATACAAATTAGCTGTTGTCATTTTCATTACTCAGGTTTGACTCTGACCTCTGCCTTTTACTAGTGATAATCTATCTTAGAAAGTTGTATGGGGAATCAATAAATGTTTCTCAATAAATTCTAAGGAGTGCTGTTTGATTTGCATTTTGCACACCCAGTTGTTATTTTGATGTTCCTTTTGTCGCTATTTCCTTCCATCATGTGGATAGAAAAACAGGTTCAGGAGGAGAAGGGAGTGTTCAAATTTAGATTTGTCTCAGATCCTTCTTTGTTTGAGGTATAGGTTCTTTATTCACATAGCATTCTGAGGGCTTTACTTATCTTAGAATACTGTGTAATATCTTGTCCTCTAGATTTGGTGCTTCCAGATGTGAGTTATCAGGTGGAATCCAGTGAGGGAGATCAGTCTCAGAATATGGACTTCCAGGGACAAACTCTGCTGCTTTTTCTCTTTGTGGATTTTCACAGCGGATTTCCAGTCCAGCAAACAGAACTGTGGAGTAGGTATAGGGGCTGCCAGTTTGGGTGTGCTTAAATGTTAAGAGAGTAAAGAAAGGGAGATGTTATTATGATGCACGTATCTGAATTACATATATTTCTGTAGAATAATGAATTTTAATGAGAAACCTTGCCTAAATAAGTTAAATTATATGCTTTATGGAAAAGATATGTATCTCGAAACATCACTTAAATGATGACGTTCCCAGATTTAGTGGGCCAGAAATTAGTGGATACTTCCTATAATGGTCTCTACAGAGTCTATACCTTAGATGAGTGGTTCTCAACCTTAGCTGCTGATATATTACCTGGGGAGCGTCTATAAAATGCCGAGACCTCACCCCCAGGGATTATGATTTCCTTGGACTGAGGCAGGATTCAGATATCAGTATTTTTTTTTTAAAGATTTTATTTATTTATTTGAGAGAGAATGAGAAATAGCACAAGAGGGAAGAGGGTCAGAGGGAGAAGCAGACTCCCCTCCAAGCAGGGAGCCCGATGCGGGACTCGATCCCGGGACTCCAGGATCATGACCTGAGCTGAAGGCAGTCGCTTAACCAACTGAGCCACCCAGGCGCCCCAGATATCAGTATGTTTTTAAAGCTCGGGCCTGAGAACTGTCCACCACATTATCGCTTTTCCAGGTGGAATCAAGAAACATTACCGGCGTTGCTTGGCCTTGATGCAGCATCTCTCTCAACCTCAACATAAGGAGGTGTGGGAGTGTATTGGTATGAATGACTTTATGTGATTGCCACATAGACCTCTGGAAAGGGAGAAACTGTCCTTGTTCAGGCATACAAAGGGGGGCCGTTACAGTTTATCTAACAAATTGGTGATAACCTGTTATCAGAAAGGTTCTCTCTGGTGGTCCACGAAACAAATGCATCAAAATCACCTGCAGTATTTGAAAATGAGCTGCTTCCTGAGCCAGTGATTAACTCATTGTTTTGTTATAATGTAGAAATATGGTATGGCTCAAGAATCTGCATTTTTGACAAGATACTCAGGTGATTTTTAAATATAGTAAAGTTTGAAGACCACTGAGTGTGAGTGGGAGTTGGCATATGTGTTTAATCCAATAAACACTGAGATATAAATTTAAGTGTTTCTTTTTTTAAGATTTTATTTATTTGAGAGAGAGTGTGAGCAGGGGGAGGGGCAGAGGAAGAGGGAGAAGCCAGCTCCCTGCTGAGCAGGGGGCTTGATCCCAGGGCTCAACCAGGGATCATGATCTGGACTGGGCCCAAGGCAGACACTTAACCAACTGAGCCACCTAGGGGCCCCAAATTTAAGTGTTTCTCAATGCCCTCCTAAACTTATAGGGAAATAGCAAGAAGTGGAGCTTATAAATGTCTGGGGAAAGGTTCATAAGCCTCTCTTTTGGTGCTCCTGATATGTTTCTGTGTTCTCTGTGATCCAGTGTTTTTTCTTGGGACTCTACTCTCCAGCCATTCCAGTGCTTGTTTGGTGTGGCCCTGCTCCCCCTGAGTCATGAGAGAAAGGAGACATCTTACATTCCCAGATCAGAAGAGCTTATGTTTACTGGTGCCAACTATTTATTGAACAAACAGTTGTCAGCTGTGGGATTCTTCCTGCTGCCTGCCTTCTATGCGTCTCCTGTCTTTTCCCAGTATCTATATGTTGTTTAGGGGAGAAGCACACTGCTTTCCTGGGCTCTGGCTTGCAACTCTTCATTTGAAGAGCTGTTGTTGTCTGGTGCTCCACTGTTCCATTCATCAAGGCCCTGGAACGGGAGCATAGAAGTGACCCACACTAATGAGGCTTCCAGCAGGGAGGACAAAGTGAGGATGCCTAGGGTTGTTACCTGGCCTGCACTCATATGGACAGAGGCTGATAAGAGAAGCATCTTAGTGGGAAGGACTTCAGGGTAGAATCAAGAAAGCTGGGTTTAATTTTAGTTCTACCAAATTCCTCAGTGATTTTTGGGAAGCAAGTCACATAAATCATCTGATCTTCCCTTTTCATATATTTAATTTGAGATTGTTAGACTAGGTGCTATCAAAGGCCCTTCCAAGTCTAAAGACCCATTAGACTTAAGATCTACTGTCTTGGCAGGGCTTTTTGGTTGGTTGTTATTTGGTTTTGGTTTTGTTTTGTTTTTTTTTTAAGATTTTATTTATTTGAGAGAGCGAGAATGAGAGAGAGAGCACATGAGAGGGGGGAGGATCAGTTTTTGTTTTGTTTTGTTTTGTTTGAGGTGTGCTAGAGGGATTACCACATTCAGTCTTCCCTAGGATGACATAAAGTCTCATACCATTTTCTGAATCCTATTGAACACACCTGAAGAACTGATTCCTCAAAAACCAGTGTTTCCTGTCATTCTTGTAGTAATGTGATAGTTTATACATTTCTGTTAACTTGACTCTGAAGGCCTGTAGCATCTCAGGTAGTGACATTCGATATTGGCTTCAATAGAAATTCATCACTGCATTAGTAAACATACTAAGTTTCTTTTTTTAAAAAAAAGATTTGAGAGAGAGTGGGGAGGGGCAGAGAGAGAATTTCCTGAAACAGACTCCCCGCTGAGCATGGAGCCAATGATGATGATGCTGGGCTTGATCCAGGAGTCCGAGATCATGACCTGAGCCGAAATCAAAAGCTGGCCGCTCAACTGACTGAGCCACCCAGGAGCCCCCATACTACGTATCTTTTTAAATTTCCTTACACATCTGGTAGTTTAGGACTAGCCTTTGGAAAAGGATATATGGTGAAGGTAGGTAGATATAGATAAATGGATAGAGATACAGTAATTTTATCTTCTTTTTCCCTTATTCTTTCTCATATCCTTGAAAGCTTTTTCTAGAGCTACTTTTAGGAAACAGATTGTGCAGAACTACAGTCTGTTTCCATGTGTCTTAAAAAAATCACTTAACTGGCCTCCTGCCCACCTTGTCATGGTAACTTTTCTATGATTAACTCATTATTTTGCTACAACGTTAAAGGCATCTGGTAGTATCAGCAGTTTTGGGGAACAAACTTGTAGCTTTTTAATTAAATGTCTGCTTTCAAAAGGGGCCTAACTGATTTCTTGAGGCTATTCTTAGCACCAAACAATAGAAAACAGTAACCCATACGATTTCATCATAGCAATAGCGATATTTTCCCTTTGAATATTGCAATGTACATTTCAAAACACTTCATATGTATTATCCCAGTGTATCTGCACAACATGCCTGTGAGAGCAGGTGGTATAAAGCCAATTTTAGTTTTGAAGTGAGAAAAGTGAAGGGACTTGGTCACCACAAGTTAGTGGTAGAATTCACTCTAGAATCTGTGTTCTCCAGATTCCAATTTCAGACCCCTTTTGAGCAGACCACATTTTACCTTCCTTTCTGGGAAAGCATCATGGCGCCTTGTGGTAGAAAATGTACCTTCTGGTTTGCATTTTTAATGCAGTCCTGAGACAAGCCAGCCAGCTGTAGACTGCTTCACCATAGTGCCTTTGAACAGACTATTCAGGGAAGAATAGAAAAACACTGAAAAAGGAAAGGTTAATTAAGGAGTATTTTCTCAAGTGTAAAGTGAATTTGTCTTCCCGTGTCTGTTGTCTCCAGGTCATCAATGCTAGCCTATTGTGGCTGACATATTTTGCCTATCACTCTTACCTGTTAGCTTTTCTTCTGAGCAGTAGTGCCTATGGTTACTTTATCAGAAATAGCCCCCATTTAAAAGGACCCTTATACCAGCGGTCTCAGAGTCATCATTGTGAGTGTTAACTTTTTCTGTATCACGCCATATGTGAAAGGATTGAGACCCTGACAGTAACAGTGGCTCACCACAACAGTGATGCTCACACAGGAAGGGTGTAGGGTAGACACTCTCCAACAGGCCTTTCCTTTTTCTCTTCCTCCTCCTCCTATCCATTGGGAGTCACCAGTATCATTGTTTATAGTATGTGGTATATATTTCTGTTTCTGATATGAATTAAACAGGATCCCTCACTTGTTTCTTCAAAAATAATGTCAACCTTCACATTTAATTTTTGAAGTCTCTTTCATTTGTAAGTGAAATTGGGTGAGTTTTTAAGTTGCTGGGTTTTTTGGTCTAAAAAAGTAATTATTTTTGGATAGGCAAAAGTGGCCTCTTCTTCCAAAAAGCCTCTTTCACTCAGAGTGCATAACAGCAGTCTTGAAGTGGCCATTCTCATTCAAGGTTACCAGTATTTTCCCTCCCTTTAGGAGTCCACACCTTGCTTACCACTCATCTCAGTGCCATCCTCACGGAGAGCCACAGCGTAGTGCAAGATTCTGTCCAGGTTGCCGTGGACCAGGCCTTGGAACAGCATCACCAGGCTACCAAGGTAATAAGAAATTCATAAGTCCTTGTCTCCTACTCTAAGAAAAAGAACTAGAGGATATGACAGAGCCTGAGGGCCCTTCCTCCCTTAATGCCTCTTCCTCTTTTGTCACCTTGGCTGATCCTTACATTGCCTCTAACCTAGGAACTCAAATTTTAACTTAGGATATGTCACTGTAACCAGCTTGCATAGTCTTACCTCCTAATAGGTGAATTTGAGTAAATAGGGACAAAATAATAGAGAAAAATGACTAATAATGAGCCTTTTCCTTATCTGTCTTCTCTTTCCACACATACTTCTGGAGCTACTGCTTCACTAAATCTTACATTCTTCCCTCATTTCTAATGCTTTATAACATCACTTTCTCTCTCTCTCTCTTTTAAAGATTTTTATTTATTTGAGAGAGTGAGCAAGAGAGAGCAAGCGAGCATGAGCGGGGTGGGGGACGGGGAGCAGGGGAGAGGGAGAAGCAGACTCCCGCTGAGCAGGGAGCCTGATCCAGGGGCTCCAGGATCATGACCTGAGCTGAAGGCAGAGGCTTAACCAACTGAGCCACCCAGGCACCCCATCACTTTCTCTTTTTATCTGACTTTCTGATTTCCTCTATCCTTTATACTTTTGGTAACATATTTCTTAACTTCATATAGCCCCCTTTTCAGGGGAAAAAACCACACTAAGAGAGCAAAGTTTAAAGCTTTTTTTTTTTTTTTAAATAGAAAGCACATCTTGGGTGCCTAAAAACCACACTAAGAGAGCAAAGTTTAAAGCTTTTTTTTTTTTTAAATAGAAAGCACATCTTGGGTGCCTGGGTGGCTCAGTCATTAAGCGTCTGCCTTCGGCTCAGGTCATGATCCCAGGGTCCTGGGATCGAGCCCCACATCGGGCTCCCTGCTCAGCGGGAAGCCTGCTTCTCCCTCTCCCATTCCCCCTGCTTGTGTTCCTGCTCTTGCTATCTCTCTCTGTCAAATAAACAAATAAAATCTTTAAAAAAAATAGTAAGCGCATCTATTTTATTGCCTAGTGTCTCGTGGCTTATCTTTTCTGAATGTGTCTGTGTCAGTAAATCATCTCTGTAAAAGAGGAGAACATTTTTCAATCCCTAAGTGCCCTTTATATGGCATGATCTCAGTAAGTATTGTTTATGGAGGGGGAAGAGTTGTTGAAATCCTGCTGTTACTGAAATCTTTGATTCCTTTGGGATTCTCTGAACCACCAGCTTGGGATTATTATAAACTGCCATCTCTCCTTATTATGTTCCTTAGGATCATCAGAAATTGCAGGTCTCACTCTCAGTGGCTGTGAATTCCATCATGAGTATCGTGACTGGAAGCACCAGCAGTAGCTTCCGAAACATCTGTCTCCGTGCCCTTCAAGTTAGTAGGAGATTACGGCTGCTTAAAAGTGCCAGGGTTTTGGGCGCCTGGGTGGCTCAGTTGGTTAAGCGACTGCCTTCGGCTCAGGTCATGATCCTGGAGCCCCGGGATCGAGTCCCACATCGGGCTTCCTGCTCAGCAGGGAGTCTGCTTCCCCCTCTGACCCTCTTCCCTCTCGTGCTTTCTATCTCTCGTTCTCTCTCTCTCTCAAATAAATAAATAAAATCTTAAAAAAAAAAATTTAATTAAAAAAAAAAAGTGCCAGGGTTTTAACGATGTTCTACTACCTAACGTAGTATTATGTACAGAGCTTTTAGAAACATTATTTCATTTTATCCTACTGTGGTCCTACATAGTACCAGGCCTGTGGTGTTTTAAGAAATATTTATTGAATGGATAGTTATATGTGTACTATTTTATAAATGAGAAAATAACTTATCTGAAATTTCTACTTGCTTTAGGTCACATAGCTAGTTACAGTTAGAGCTAAGACTAGACAGGGATTCCCAGTTCCTTATTGAAGAATGTTTTGTTACCTCAGGGTGACAGAAAACATTGGAAATAACTGAGTAGCCTTAAGTATTACACATATTTGGCAGTATGGAATAGTGTAACAATTGAAATCAGAGGCCTGAGTTCAGTTCTTGGCTCATTTACTTACTGGCTGTGTGGGCTAAGGCCTGTACTTAATTTTTCTGAGCTTCATCTATAAGTTGGAAAAAATAAAAAAATAATAGTATGTCAGAGGGTTATTACGAGGGTGAGGGCTAAGTGTGAACATGCATAGCACATGGTAGGTTCTCAATAAATGTTAGTTTCTTTCCTTTTAGGAATGTGTACTGATCAATTGGTATTATCAGTGGGGTGGCCCATTCATTCCATGTCTGTTGCTTTTTTTTTTTTGTACTTTTTTCTTGGAAAGAATAGTATAATACATTCAAAATTTAAAATAATAGCTAATATTTATCACTGTATTTAAAAGTTTTTACATATTTTCTCAAGTTATATTGTATAGTTGTAACTGAAGAATTCTATATTCATATATAATTTGACATTTCCCCATTTCAGGTGTTTTAAAATTTGTATCAGTTACCTAGTTCCACTCCATTGGTTTGATCTAATTTAATAAACCATTCCCTTAATGAGAGGCATTTAAATTGCTTATATTCTTTTTGCCAATGTAGATAGTATTTCAGTTAATACCTCTGTGTGATATCTTGCTTCTTCTGAATTATTTCCTAGAATAAATTTCTATAAGTGGATTTACTACATCTAAGAGTATAACACCTTTATAATGTAGTACATCCTACAGCTTCAGCTTTCTGGGTCATGTGGATAGCACAGGGTAATGAGAAGAATGCTACATTGGCAATCCTAAGGTCAGCCCTAACTTTTGTATTAATAAGCCATGAGAGCTTAGGTGGGTCACTTCTTCTTTTTGGATTTTAGTTTTCTCATCTATAAAATTAGTGTGTTGTGTCAGGTGATTACTCTCGTCCCCTTTAACTCTAATATCCTGCAATTCTATAGTAAAATATAGAGGTTATTACCCATTCCTTATGGATGCTATTATCTTCTTCCTTTCTTCCCTAAAAGCCTTATCTGAGGGGAAGTTCTTATATCAGCCTTAGTTGAATATAGTGGAACCTCTGCTCTCCTGGAACTTGTTTTAGAGGAAAGCAATTTATATAACCCCTTTATGAACAGTTAGATCTCTGGGATATGTATTTCCTATAGCGATAGGAGAACAAAGGCCTTGTGTGAAAGATCTTGCTTAGGTAACAGAAATTGAAAGACATAGGAGCCACAACGACCTATCTCATGCCTTATATCCCAGGCCTTCTCTCTACTCCTGTATCCATAGGAGTTAAGGAAACTCCTAACATAACATGAGGGATGTCAGTGGTTTGCCTTCCTATTTGTCTCATCCTCTTCCCATATCCTGTGGGTACCTTCCTTTTGGTTGCCAGTACTGGAATTTAGCATGTTTCATCTCTGACCCATTTTAGGCAGCTGACACTCAAGAGTTTGGGACCAAACTGCATAAATCATTTCATGAGATCACCTGGCACCGACTTCTTCCCTACTGCTCATGTGAGATGAAACAGGTAAGTATAAAGTAATAATCAGTACTTTGGTGGAAATCTTCCATATTGATGTGTGGGAACCCTGAATACAGGGTGGTTAGGTGCAGGTACTTTAGATTGCACAATCTGAGGTCAGCTTTCAGCAAGGAAGCCTGTGGTTTAGGAAAACTTTATAGAATATAGTATTACACAGAGATCAAGAGCATGGCTAGATGTTCCTCAAATTCCATTTCTACCACTAACTAGTTGTGTAGTATTGTGAAAGCTATTTAATCTTTCTAAGCCTTAGTTTCTTTATCAATAAAATTGGAATGATGCATACCTAAAATGATTGTTATGAGGTTTGAATAAAATAATGTATGTAAAGTGCTGAGCACATAGCTACCATCATTACAGTGGTGATGATATAGTGGAGTATTTATGTTTAGTTTTGTCTAATCAAAACCATACTTTATTCACCTTTCTGGATGCTGGAGATATAGAATTGCATTAGTTGGGGTCTCCACCCTCAAGGAGCTCAAACAGCTTCATCTGGTTTTGTGACAGACTCCTTTAATGAGTGAAAAGAATCATAGCTGGGAAATTCTATATATCTCCAGATTCCAGGTATAGCTGATAATAGTGTTCCAACTAAAGCCCACTCTTCTGGCTCTCTTTGCTCCAGTCAGTAGGACTGGCTTTTGTGGAACTAAAGTATAATACGAGAAAATAGAGGAGATCAAGAGTGATATTATTATACAGTGGCTTCTGGCCAAGATGGAGTGACAGGAACTAGATTTACTCTCCTGACTGAAATAACAAAAATCCAGACACAACATATAAAACAATGGTTCTCAAGACATTGGGCATCAATGAATAGGATAGTCTTTCCTGAGACATGGAAAATAAATGAAGTGAAGTGAACCCTAGGATTACCCTAACATACTGCCTAGAGAAAGTACAGAGGCCATTGAACAAGGAGAAGGTATCTAGGCAAAGCCTAGTGCTCTCCCTGAGTTGAATAGATGAAACTGGGAGTTCCAGGATGCCAAGACAGCTAAAGTTTTCAGGGTGGAATACCAGAAAAGAAAGAGCTCCAAAGAGAGAGAATTCTGGGAATCTGTATCTTATTCAGATGAGAATGAATCAGCTCATTCTTGTGAAGAAATTATTCAGGTAAAGAACCTCCTAGAAGGATTAAAGCAAATAATATGCAGAGTTTACACAGGGCCAGGAATAGTGCATATTTCCATCAACCAGAGAGGAAAGCCTTATAATTTATGGAGCATCATGTAGAGTACTAAGAAGGGACTTGCCTTGGAAATGGAGAAAAATTAAACCTCTGCCTAATAAACACTCCCCTGGTCCTGCCTAACAAAGCTTAAAAGCAGAAGCAAGACATAGAGGGATCAAATTGTTTCCAAGTAATTCAATAGCATCACAGAACAAAGGTCAAGAATATTTATAGGACTATTAGAAATATCCAGCACTTATTAACATAACAATAAAAATTTAAAGAAACAAACAAACAAAAAGAAATATCCAGCACCCATCACGGTAATATTCACAGTGTCTTGCATCCAATCAGAATTAACAGGCATGGTGAGAAGCAGGACTATACAACCCACAATGAAGAGAAAACTCAAGTCAGTTGATCAATCAATCATTGAATCAAAACTGATCCAGAACTGACACAGAAGATAGAATTAGTAGACAAAGACATTAAAAGACTTATTATAATGTATTCCATATGTTCAGGAAGCTAGAGGAAAGACTGAACATATTAAGTAGAGTTTGGAAAGTATAAAAAAGACCCAAAATGAACTGTAAAGATGAAAACTTATGATGTCTCCAAGGTGGAAATTACACTGAATGGTATGAATGGCACATTGGACACTTAAGGAGAAACACATAGCAGTAGAAACTATCTGAAATGAAACACAGATTTAATAATAATAATAATAATAACAACAACAACAACAACAACAACAATGGCAACAGTAGGGGCTCCTGGGTGGCTCATTCAGTTAAGCATCTGACTCTTGATCTTGACTCAGGTGGTGATGTCAGGGTCATGAGATTGAGCCCTGCATTGGGCTCCATGCTCAGCATCGAGTCTGGTTAAGATTCTCTCCATCATAAACTAATGATGTACTATATGTTAGCTAACTAAACATAATAAAAGTAAACAAATAACATAAAATACATCTGCTAAAAAAAAAATTCCTTCTCCCTCCCACCCCTCCCCACTCCACTCACCCCACCGCTCATACACGTGCATGCTCTCCCTCAAAAATAAATTAATTAGTTAATTAAAAGGGTGAGATTTCTTTACAAATAATAATAAAACACAGAACATCTGTGAGCTTCACAGCTTCAGGTAGCCTAAATATATGTGTAATTGGGGAATCTGAAGAAGAAATGGAGGCAGAAAATATATCCGAGGGAATAATGGCTGAAATTTTTCCAAATTTGATGGAATCTATAAATCCAACAGATCTAAGAATCTTAAGAAACACCAAGCCCAAGAAACAAAACTACACCAAGACACATCATAATTAAATTGGTTAAAACCAGTGGTAAAGAGAAAATCTTAAAAGCAAACAGGTGGGGAAAGCTTATTTACAAGGAAACAGAGATAAGGATTACAGAAAATTTCTCATCAGAAACAGTATAAGCTAGAAGAAAATGGAGCAACATCTTTATAGTACTGAAGAAAAAGCCTTCAACCTAGGATTCTTTACCTAACAAAAATATCTTTAAAAAAAAAAAGATGAAATAAGGACTTTTTCTGACATATAAGAGTTGAAAGAATTCATTATCAGATGAGAAATGTAAAGGAAGTCCTTCAAGTAGAAGAGAAGTGATACCAGCTGGAAACCTGAATCTACACAAAGAAATGAAGGGTACTGAAAATGGTGACTACATGGATAAATATAAAGACTTTTTTTCTTATTACTTTAATCTCTTTAAAACATAATTAACTTTTTTTTTTAAAGAGTTTATTTGACAGAGAGAGAGAGACAGCGAGAGAGGAAACATAAGCAGGAGGAGTGGGAGAGGGAGAAGCAGGCTTCCTGCTGAGCAGGGAGCCCAATGTGGGGCTCAATCCCAGGACCCTGGGGACACTTAACGACAGCCACCCAGGTGCCCCAAAAACCATAACTTTTAAAAACAAAAATAGCAATAATGTATTGTGAGGTTTATAACCTATGGTGAAGTAAACTGTATGACAACAGCACAAAAACCAGGAGGAGAAAAATGGAAATATACTGTTGTAAGGACTTACACTGTATGTGGAGTGGTATAATATTACTTGAAGGTAGACTGTTAAGTTAAAGATGAAAGGAACCATCAAAATAATACAACAAGGAGTTGCAGCTATTGAGCCAAGAAAGGGGATAAAATGGAGTCATAAAAAATATTGAGCCCTCCAGAGAATGAGAAGACAAGCCACAGACTGGGAAAAAAATAATTGCAAAAGACACATATGGGTAAAAGACTGTTATCCAAAATATACAAAGAACTTTTAAAACTCACAAAAAAAATTTAAAACGGGCCAAAAACCTTAACAGACACCTCACCAAAGAAGACACAAGATGGCAAATAAGCACATGAAAAGATGCTCCACATCATATGTCATCAGGGAAATGCAAATTAAAACAACGAGATATCCCTACATACCTATTACGATGGCCAAAATCCAGAACACTAATAACACCAAATAGTGACAAGGATGTGGAACAATAGGAACTCTCATTCATTGCTGGTGGGAATGCAAGATGGTACAACTACTTTGGAAGGCAGTTTGGTAGTTTCTTAAAAAACTAAACATACTCTTTACCATGTGATCCAATAATTATGCTCCTTGGTGTTTATCCAAAGGAGTTAAAACTTAGGTTCACACAGAAACCTGCACAGAGATATTTATAGCAGCTTTCTTAATTGCTAAAACTTGGCAGCAACCAAGATGTCTTTCAGCAGGTGAATAGATAAATGAACTGTGGCACATCCAGACAATGGAATATTATTTTACACTAAGAAGAAATGAGCTATCCAGCCATGAAAACACATGGAGGCAGCTTAAAGGCATATTATTAAATAAAAGAAGTCAATATGAAAAGGTTACATACTATATGATTCCAAGCATATGACATTCTGGAAAAGGCAAAACTATGGAGACAGTAAAAAGATCAGTGATTTCCAGGAGTTAAAGGGAAAGGAGGAATTAATATACAAAGGACAGAGGACTTTTAGGGCAGTGAAACTACTCTTTATGATTCTGTTAATGGTGGGTACATGTCATTATACATTTGTCCAGAGCCACAGAATGTACAATACTAAGAGTAATCCCTAATGTAAACTATGGACTTTGAAGGGTAATGATATGTCAATGTAGGTATATCATTTGTAGCAATTGTACCACTTTGATGGGGGGATGTTGATAATGGGAGAGCCTATACCTATGTGGGGCAGAGGGCATATGAGAAATCTCTGTACCTTTTGCTCAGTTTTGCTATAAACTTAAAACTGCTCTAAAAAGTAAAGTCTGTTTTTAAAAATAATCAGAAAGAGGGCCGAAAAAGAGGAAGAAGAAGTAAAGAGAACAAAGTACAAATGAGACAAATAGAAAGCAAGATGATATATTTAAACTCAGCCATATCTATTATCATTTTAGATGTAAATGGTCTTTACAGCTATTTACATTAAAAGGCAGAGATTGTTAGATTGAATAAAGCAAGAGAACTATATGTTGCCTATAAGAATCCACTTTAAAATAAAGACAGAAATAGACCATGTGAAAGGATAGAAAAAGATATATCATGTTTAAGATATATACTATAGTATATCACTAATAAAAAGAGCCCTGAAGAGGGGCACCTGGCTGGCTCAGCTGGTAGAGCATGTAACTCTTGATCTCAGGATTGTAAATTTGAGCCCCATGTTGGGTGTAGAGATTACTTAAACCAAACAAACAAAAATCTTAAAAAAGCACTGAAGAGGCTATAAAGTAGATTTCAGAGCAAACAGTATTACTAGGGATAAAGAGGGTCATTTCATAATGATGAATTCCATACAGTGAGTACAATGTAATGAAGATAATAGCCCCAAATATTCATGAAACTTTTTTTTTATAAAGTGTTTTTTTTAAGATTTTATTTATTTATTTGAGAGAGAGAGCATGAGTGTAGGGGAGGAGCAGAGGGAGAGGGCCGAGCAGACTCCCCACTGGGCAGGGAGCCCGATGTGGGGATTGATCCCAGGACCCTGAGATCATGACCTGAGCTGAAGGCAGACGCTTAACCGACTGAGCCACCCAGGTGCCCGCATTCATGAAACTTTTGAGAGAACTTTAAAATAAATGAAGAAAACTGATAGAATTGTAAGGAGAAATAGACAGATCTACAATTATATTTGGAAATTTCAACATACTTCTGTTAACAATTGATAGAACAAGTAGACAGAAAATCAGTAAGTCTATGGAAATCTTAAGTAACACTATGAATTAACTTGACCTAACTGACATTCATAAAACACCCTGCCCAACCACAGCAGAATATTCTTCTCAAGAACAAAAGGGACATTTAACAAGATAGACCATATTCTGAGCCATCAAATACATCTCAATAAACTTAAAAGAATTCAAGTCATATAAAAAAGATTTTATTTATTTGACAGAGAGAGACACAGCGAGAGCGGGAACACAAGCAGGGGGAGTGGATGAGGGAGAATAAATAAATAAATAATAAAGTCAGAGTGGAAATCAGTAAAATAGAAAACAGAAAAGCAGTAGGGAAAAATCAATGAAACTTAAAGTTGGTTCGTTGAGAGGATTAATAAAATTTTTTTTTCAAGATTTTCTTTATTTGACAGAGAAAGATAGCAAGAGAGGGAACACAAGCAGGGGGAGAGGGAGAGGGAGGAGCAGGCTTCCCGCGGAGCAGGGAGCCCGATGCGGGGCTGGATCCCAGGACCCTGGGATCATGACCTGAGCCGAAGGCAGATGCTTAGCGACTGAGCCACCCAGACGCCCCAAGATGATTAATAAAATTGATAAACATTTAGCCAGACAAATAAGGATAAAAGAGAGAAGATACAAATTTCTACTATTAGGAATTAGAGAAGTGACATCAGATATAAAAGGACTATCAGGGGCTTTTATAAACAATGTTAAATGTTGTTATCATATGTTAAATGTTAAATATCATATCAGTAAATTTGACAACTTAGATTAAATGGACAAATTCCTTGAAGGACAGAAATTACTGAAGTTCACTCAAGAAGAAATAGCTCTTGGGGCACCTGGGTGGCTCAGTCAGTTAGGCATCTGCCTTCAGCTCAGGTCATGATCCCAGAGCCTTCATCAGGCTCCCTGCTCAGCAGGGATCTGCTTCTCCCTCTCCCTCTGCCCCTCCCCCCCTTCCCCCTGCTCATGTGCACGCCTGCTCTCTCTCTCTCTCTCTCAAATAGATAAAATCTTAAAAAAAAGAAATAGCTCTACATACCTGGTCTATTATACCTATGTCTATTAAAGAGATTGAATTTATAGTTAAAAACCTTACCTTAATATTGAGACTATTTTAAAACTCTCAAAACTTAAGCATAAGAAAACCCAGTTTTTAAAATGGGCACAAGATTTGAACACATATTTCACAAAAGAAGATACACAATCAGGAAATAAATGTACGAGAAAGATGCTTAACATTAGTCATTAGGGAAAATGCAAGTCAGAAGCACAGTTTCACACCTATTTGGAATGAGAAGACTGACCATGCCCCAGGTATTGGCAAGGATGTGGAGGAACTGGAACTCTTATACCCTATTTGTAGGAATAAAAAGTGGTACAATCACTTTGGAGAACATTTTGGCAGTTTCTTAAAAAGTTAAGCATATACATCATATGATCCAGCCATTTCTACTCCTCTAAATATTAATCCAAGAGAAATGAAAACATAATGTCCACACAAAAATTTATATACTAATGTTCATGGCACCTCTGTCATATAACCCCAAACTGGAAACAACCCAGTGTCAACAGGTAAATGGATAAATAAATGGTTCATTCAATGGAATACTACTTGGCAATAAAAGGAATGAACTGTTGATATACACAATAGCATGAGTGAATCTCTAAATAGCCATGCTGAATGAAAAACCTTGAAATATTGGATCAGGTGTGATAGCATCCAGGAAAAAGAAAACCCTTAAATACAAAAGTACATACTGTTTGATTGCATTTATATAAAATTTTTCAAAATGCCAACTAATCTTTACTTACAGATTAGGGGTTGCTTAAAGATAGGAGGTATAAGAGTTGGAGGGAGAGCGCCTGGATGGCTCAGTTGGTTAAGCGACTGCCTTCGGCTCGGGTCATGATCCTGGAGTCCCGGGATCGAGTCCCGCATCGGGCTCCCTGCTCGGCGGGGAGTCTGCTTCTCCCTCTGACCCTCTTCCCTCTCATGCTCTCTATTTCTCATTCTCTCTCTCTCTCAAATAAATAAATAAATAAATCTTTAAAAAAAAAAAGTTGGAGGGAATGATTGTGAAGGTCAGAGGATACTTTTGAAGGTGATGGATGTGTTCATTATCTTGATTGGGGTGATGGTTTCACAAATACGTATATAAGCCCAAACTTACCTAATTGTACATTTTATATAAATGCAGTTTAAGTATGCAAGTTATATTCCAATAAAGTTGCTATAAAAAATTACAGATACTGTTTCTGATAAAATAATAGGCCCTTTTGCACTTCTACTATTTCTTTGCCTGATTAGATGGGGAAGTTTAGGTGCCTAGACACCCAAGGATCACAGCATCTCATCAATTTACTTATCCTCCTCTGCTTTATAGTTAGAAAGGCTAGAGGATGGGAGTGAAATCCCTGTAAATGCTCCCTTCACCACACCTTTTATGTACCTTCTAGGAAGCACGTTCCTTGAAATGCATCTGCCATTCCCTTCAACTAGTTCACTGCAAATACGCTTGCTGATTTCCCTCCAACTTGGAAAGCTGTTGCCCACAACTTGAACAAACTAATTTCCACAAACTTCATGGTTTAAAAACCAAAAATTTATTATCTCATGGTTCTGGAGTCCAGAAGTCTGAAATCAGGGGCACGTGGGTGGCTAAATTGGTTAGGCTTTGGAGTCTTTGATGCACTTCAGGTCTTGATCTCAAGCCCAGCATGGAGCCTATTTAAAAAAATAATAAAAAAGAAGTCTGAAATCAAGGTTTTAGGAGAACTATGCCTCTTCTAAAGGCTCTAAGAATCTTTCCATTCCCCTACCAGCTTCTGGTGGCTCCCGATGTTCCTTGGCACAACATTCCAGTCTCTGCCTCCATCTTCAACACATGGCCTTTCTCCTGTGTCTCTCAAATTTCCCTCTGCCTCTTTTATAAGGACACCTGTCATTGGATTTATGGCGTACTCTGAATCCATGATGATCTTATCTTGAGATTCTTTTGTTTTGTTTAAGATTTTATTTATTTATTTGACAGACACAGCGAGAGCAGGAACACAAGCAGGGGGAGTGGGAGAGGGAGAAGCAGGCTTCCCACGGAGCGGGGAGCCCGATGTGGGACTCGATCCCAGGACCCTGGGACCATGACCTGAGCCGAAGGCAGACGCTTAACGACTGAGCCACCCAGGCGCCCATTATCTTGAGATCCTTAATTACTTTTGAAAAGAACTTTTTTTTCCCAAATAACATCACATTTACAGGTTCTGGGGGTCAAGACTCGGACATACTTTTTTGGGAGCCACTGTTCCATTCACCATAGCCATCCACACCTCAGATTTCTAGGGATGGGTTCAGGGTAAGGCACGTGCCATTATCATAGGACCTAGGATATATGGGTAGGATCTAGAAATGTTTCATCCTGTGAAGACCTTTTGCTTGGGTCTCTCTGATATCCTAGTGAGATCGCAAAAGGAAACGATCTGACCTCTTTTGCCCCATTCTGTTGCCATAGTGATAGCTCATAGCCTCAGGGCCATTCATAGCCCAATTAATTTAGCAGATGGGTAGTGAACTCAAGGTCTTACCCAGTAGTCCTAGGTCTTGGAAGTAAGGAACAGTCATTGAATCCTTAATCTGTGCCAAGATTTCCACTTTAATACCAAAAAGATCCTACAAAATAGGTTGTAGTTTTCCCATTTTATAGATGGAGAGGCTGGTTAGAGAACTTTCCTAATTTGCTCAGGATCCCATAGTCAGCAAATGTCAAGGCTAGGCTTTGCACTGAGGTCTCCTGGTTCCAAAGCCTAGTAACATTGTTAACATATAGGACTGGTATAGGAATGTTCCACACCATATAGCCTAGGGAAGATGAGTGATCAGAGGCACTCATGAGCAGAACCTCTGCTTCTGCACTCAAGATCATTACTGTTTCCCTCTGCTGATGTCCTTCTAGTGATAAATGACTTGTTAGTGGCACAAGAGTGGCACCCAATGGCTTCAGCTAAAAACTACAAGATCAATGATGCTAGGTCAAATTCTTTTACCTCTGGACCAGTCCCTCAGTTTCCACTTTTATTTTATTTTTTTAAAAGATTTTATTTATTTTTGACAGGGTGCACAAGCAGGGGAAGCAGCAGGCAGAGGGAGAGGGAGAAGCAGGCTCCCTGCTCAGCAGGGAGCCTGATGTGGGACTTGATCCCAGGACCCTGGGACCATGACCCGAACCAAAGGCAGACGCTTAACCGTCTGAGCCACCCAGGCGCCCCAGTTTCCACTTTTAAACAGATAAAGTAGAATGGCTGAACTCTTGAATAATATAGAATAGAACAATCTATGGCTATTATATAGTTTATGGAGAAGTAGAAAAAATGAGAGAATATGTATTTAGAGTTTTATAGAATATATTTAGGAAAAGGCCATGCCTGGAGTGGATATTTAGAACCTGGGTGTTGGCACACAGGACATGGGCCATGAAGGAATAGACAAAGTAGTTCTCCAGGGCTAGTGTCACAAATGTGTATAGCAGCTGAGAACATAAACCCATAATAAATAAGAGCAGTAACAGGGAAGTAGTTTTGTTAGGAAAGGTATTGATTCCTTGGGATGAGGGGGTAGACCAGAATCAAATGTCTCACAGTGTTAAATCCAAGGAGGTGTATCCCAGAGATTGGGCTGTCTCATCTGGGGGGATTGATGATGAATGAAGGGTATGCAAGATTCATCTAAGGCTGAGAGCTTTAAATCTGAGTGTGGGTATTTCCTTGGTGATACCAGCTTCAGGATAGGAGAAATGTTTGTCTATTACATAAGATTTTCTAGGCAAGAATGAAGTAAAAGAATAAGCTTTTTCTCAAAGAAGGAAAAAAAAAAGCGCGTGGCAATTTTTTCACACCATCAGGGCCATCTTTACCCTTCTGTGTTCCTTGGAATGTACTTAGACGTTGAAACTTGATTTAGTAAATAATACATGATAAGAGTATTTTTCATTGAGGTACAATTCACATACCATTAACTCTACCATTTTAAATTGTAGGATTCAGTGGCTTTAAATATATTCACAGTGTCGTGGAACAGTCACCACTAAATTCCACAATATCTCCATCAGGCCAAAAAGAAACCCTGTACCTATTTGTACTCAGTCCCAGTTCCCCTCCTCCCATCCTCTGGCAACCACCAGTCTACTTTCCATCTCCATGGATTTGCCTATACTGGGTATCTCATATAAATGGAATCACATAATAGGTAGCCTTTGGCTTCTTTCACTAAGCATAATGTTTTTAAGATTCATCCATGTTGTAACATGTGACAATGTTTCCTTTTTATGGTTGAATAACATCCTTTTGTATGGATATACCACATTTTTTCTGTACATCAGTTGATGGACATTTGAGTTACTTGGCACTTTTGGTGATTATGAATAATGCTGTGAATATTTATGGGTGGACATATGTTTGTAATTCTCTTGGTTATATATCTCGGAGTAGAATTGCTGGGTTATATGGTAACTCTATGTTTAACTTTTTTTTTTTCTTTTTTAAAGATTTTACCTTTAAGTATTCTCTACACTCAACTTGGGGCTCGAACTCACAACCCTGAGATCAAGAGTCACATGCTTTCCCGACTGAGCCAGCCAGGTGCCCCACTATGTTTAATTTTTTGAGGAACTTTCAAATTATTTTCCAAACTGGCCATTTTACTTTCCCACCAGCAATGTATAATGGTTCCAATTTTTCCACATCCTCCTAGTACTGTCTGTTATTACTGTTGTTGTTGTTACTACCACTACCATCCTACTGGGTGTAAAGTATCTCATAGTGGTTTTGATTTGCATTTCCCTAATGAATAATGATGTTGAGTGTCTTTTCATGGGTTTGTTGGCCATTTGTATCTCTTCTTTGGAGAAAGGTCTCCAAATCTATCAAACCCATTTTTTAAAAAAAGATTTTATTTACTCGACACACAGAGAGCACAAGTAGGCAGAGTGGCAGGCAGAGGGAGAGGGAGAAGCAGGGTCTTTGCTGAGCAGAGAGCCTGATGCAATGTGGGGTTTGATCCCAGGACCCTGGGATCATGACCTGAGCTGAAGGCAGATGCTTAACCGACTGAGCCACCCAAGTGCCCCAAACCCATTTTTAATTAGGCTGTTATTTTATTGTTGAATTATAAGAGTTCTTTATTTTGAATACAACACCCTTATCAGATATGATTTGTAAATATTTTCTCTCATTCTTGTGGGTTGAGTTTTCGCATTATAGCACCCTTTGAAGCACAAAAGTTTTTAATTTTGATGAAGAGGATGTCTATTTTTATGTACTTGTATTCTTGAAAAACAAGAAGCTAGGAGGATTGGGTTCTGATCATAGTAAGAACTTAGTTTCTCTGTCCAAATCAAACCCAAGTGTGGCAAGGCTTTGAAAGGCTGCAGAGGACCACAAAATGTGCCCTGTGGCCTCCCAGGTTTGACCTCAGTCAGTTATATGTTGAGCACTTATCTGTGCAAGGTACACTATGCTAGCTGTAAAGGGATGCTGGCACAATGAACCTTACCTTTCAAGGAATTTAAAGTGTGGAAAATGGGGCGCCTGGGTGGCTCAATCAGTTAAGCATTTGACTCTTGATTTCGGCTCAGGTCATGATCTCAGGGTCGTGAGACTGAACCCTGCTGGACATGGAGCCTGCTTAAGATTCTCTCTCTCCCTCTACCCCTCCACCCACTTGTGTGTACTCTCTACATACCTGAATAAATAAATAAAATCTTTTTAAAAAATAATGTGTAAAACACACACATAAAAATGATAAACAAAGGCAGGCAGTGCATCTTCAGAGCCCAAGGAGAGAGGCAGATGGTAAGCAGGTGACCAGAGTTCGGAGGAGGAAGAAAATGCCTCGAGTGCCTGGAATGGGTTGCAAAGGCTCTGACAGAAGGAAGCCTTGATTGGAGCTGGGTAGGGGACTCACATGAGCCAGGAAGAAGTAAGAGGGAGCTCCAGGTGAGGGAAGACAGCCCTGTGAGGTCAACAGAGCCAGCAGGCACACTTGTCTCATTGGGGCTTTTTCATGTTCCTACAAAACTCACTGAGTACTTCTGATTTTTAAAGCAGCTGCTTCCAGAGAAAAATGCAGAGCAGAGCACAGAGGATGCACATGAGAACAGCAGCCTGGAACTCCTTGCAGGTAAGGTTTCAGCTTTTCAAGTGAGCCCAGGACCAAAGCTGAGAAGTAAAAAATGTTGACTTCAAGCTTTCAAACTGCATCTTCCACCACAGCAAAATCCTGGGATTTGGTTGGCTCCCACTGCCACTAGGGGTGTTCTGAGGCAGCAGGGGGCATTCTCTCCCTAAAGCTGGTATGATAGAACTAGAAATTCCTCATAAAGTTTGTGCAGTTAAAGATAGTTGTACATGGAGGGGCAGGGCCCTGAATCCAGTTCATCCCTTTGTGTCTTTTCTCGATCATTAGTGCTGATAATGCAGCTCTCCCTGGTTTTGGTTACTGCTCTGTTTGGGGCTCTGGAGATTACTCCTGGGTGCAGAACACCTCAACCTTGATGTATGTTTTGGGGAATTGTTGTGTGTGATATGATTATAGTGGTCATTCCCCCGCCTCCTTCCAACACTTATACAGCCTTCAGATCCAGCAGTGGCAGAGGATGTGTGTATGGCTGGAAATCACTCAGCCACTGGTGCCTGAGCCTGACAGTGCAGGTGCCAGGCACTATTCTGAGGTTTTAATGACTTTTTTAAAGATTTATTTATTTATTTAGGGGAAGGGGTAGCAGGCATGGGGGGGGAGGGGCAGAGGAAGAGAGAGAAACTTAAGCAGACTCCCCACTGAGTGCAGAGCCTGATGCAGGCTCCATCTCACAACCCTGAGATCATGACCTGAGCCGAAATCAAGAGTCAGACGCTTAACTGAGCCACCCAGGCACCCTGATTCTGAGCTTTAAAATGCATTAATGCTAGCAGCGCCTGGGTGGCTCAGTCGTTGGGCGTCTGCCTTCGGCTCAGGTCGTGATCTCGGGGTCCTGGGATCAAGCCCCACATCGGGCTCCCTGCTCCTTGGGAAACCTGCTTCTCCCTCTCCCGTTCCCCCTGCTTGTGTTCCCTCTCTAGCCGTCTCTCTGTCAAATAAACAAATAAAATCTTTTAAAAAAACAAAAAACAAAAATAAAATGCGTTAATGCTCTTAATTCTCAAAACAACCCTATGAGGTAGTGTTACTATTCCCATTTTACAGATATGTCAGTAAAATTACTGAAGGTCACACAGGTAGTAAATGGGAGAGCCAGAATTCAAACCTAGGTAGCCTGGCTCCAGTCTGTCTCCAAGAGCCAAGACTAGCAGGAATGCACCGTCAAAACAGTACCTGGGCTTGAGGGAATTTGGGGACTGACTTTAGCACCTATACTTTGTTGGTAAAATTCCTCTTTCCAAGGTCACAACTACAACATGCTGCATGTTGTCCAGACTTAGGCCTAAGAGGTGTTCCTGAATCATTCTATCAGTTGAGCCTTGTTTTAAATGTTGTGGGGGCTATTGCTACTGAAAAGAACCCTGCAGTGAAGGCTTGTATAAAGCAAAGAATCTATTTATATAAATATAGATTTGGAGATTTAAAAGAGTGGATACAATTCAGTATTTATGCAGTGAAGAGTAAATAAGGAATTTCTTCCTTTCTTTAGAAGGGAGAAATTAACATTTTATCCAGCAACTTCTGTGGACCCAGGGGGATGCTAGACTTTCCCACAGTGACCACTCTGACAGTGGTCCCCTTTGGCATGGGCAGCATTGGTCCCATTTCATAAGAGACAAGCCAGGCTCAAGAGGTTGCTTTGCAGGTGGATAATCTGAATTTCAGTTTATGCTTTTTTCACTGTTCAATATAAGCCTTAAAATCTAGGTATATGTAATCCGGTGGAACCCTCTGGAAGACTGGGTGAGCTTCTCTGCTTGATAAAGCGGCAGCTCTAGTCACCGTCAATCCTATGTCCCACGTGGGCAGTTCTGCTAAAGAAAATCACTGAAAGTTGGATGATGCCACCATATATCCACGGTCTGTTCACTGGGTAGTCCTTAGCTATCAGTCCTTTATGTCGTCTTCCTGGCCTTCTCATCAGTTGCTACTCCATTCTTTAAAATGTCTACCCAGCTTCTGCCTCTTGACTTAGCCCCCTACTTCACACTTAGTGCCCAAACTATCAGCATGGGGCCCCATCCCTGCTAGGCTCAGGGGTGGCATTAGCCCTGCTGCTTTCTCAGAACCTACTTGCATCAGCTACCACTTCTGCACCTTTATTTTCTCTTCTGAGTTCTCTCCCCTTAGCAGGGCAATCTCTCAGTACTTAAAAAAATCTCCCATGATCTTGAACAACTTCTCTTTCTCTCCATCACATTTCAGCCAGGGTTCTCAAAAGAGCAAGCTGTACCCTCTCCCTTTCTTCCTCCCATTCTCTAATTCTAACCCAGGGCACTTGCTTTCTTTGTGGCGTCTGCACTGCAAGGTCTCTTGTTTGGGAAGACTCCATAAGTACCAAATTGTACATTTATCTTTACTGTGCCTGAACTCTTTACAGAATTCAGCACTGTAAGACTGTGACTCACCTCATTTTCCCCTCTGATCTTTCTCTTCAGCCAGCTTCCTTTGGCCACCCCCTAAACAATGCTTGTATAGCACTCCTTCCCTAGCTGCTCTCTTCCATCCCAGGCATTGAACTTTGCCTCTGGAGCTCAAGACTTTCCAGTTGGCATGACCAGCCCAGGCCTCTCTTGAGTGCCAGATGGGAGATTTATCTGCTCACTAAGCAGCTCCATGTGGAGGTCACATGGTCCTACCTCTGTCAGGATTTTTTTTTTTTTTAAGATTTTATTTATGAGAAAGAGAGAGAGGGTGAGAGAGCACAAGCAGGGGGGAGGGGCAGAGGGAGAAGCAGACTCCCCGTCAAAACAGGGAGCCCAATGTGGGACTCGATCCCAACGACCTGAGCCAAAGGCAGACACTCAAATGACTGAGCCTCCAGGTGCCCCCCCCCCCCGCCAGGATTAATAGCACCACTACGCAACCAGTTTTTCACATCTGAAATGAGATTCATTCAGGATGCCACTCATTTTCCTGTATCACACCTAATCTCTCCCCAAGGCCTATTGATTTGGCCTCATGAATATACTTCTTAACCTGGTGGTGCCTCCATCCATTCCTGCTGCCTTCACTCTCTGGGGCTCTTGAGGTCTTCATGTCCCGCACCCCCCTTTTTTTTTTTAGATTTTATTTATTTATTTGACAGAGAGAGACAGCGAGAGCAGGAACATAAGTAGGGGGAGTGGGAGAGGGAGAAGCAGGCTTCCCGCTGAGCGGGGAGCCCGATGTGGGACTTGATCCCAGGACCCTGGGATCATGACCTGAGCCGAAGGCAGACGCTTAACGACTGAGCCACCCAGGCGCCCCGCCCCCCCTTTTTTTAAAGATTTTATTTATTCTTTTGAGACACAGAGACAGAGAAAGCATGAGCAGGGAGAGAGGCAGAGGGAGAGGGAGAAGCAGGCTCCTCGCTGAGCCAGGAGCCCGATGTGGGGCTCGATCCCAGGACCCTGGGATCATGACCTGAGCCGAAGGCAGACACGTAACCATCTGAGCCACCCAGGCGCCCCCCCCCTTTTTTTAAAGACTTATTTATTTGAGAAAGCGAGAGCACGTGCCTGCATGCACAGGGGGTAGAGGGAGAGGGAGAGAGAGTCTTAAGCAGACTCCATGCTGAGCACAGAACCCCATGTGGGGCTCCATCTCATGACCCTGAGATCACGAGCTGAGCCGAAACCAAGAGTCAGATGCTTAACCAATTGCACCACCCAGACACCCCGAGGTCTTCCTGTTTCTAGTTTGACTCTAAGCCACACCTCTGACAGAATAATCTAAAATACAAAATTAACAATACATCTCCAGTGCTTATTAAAATTCCTCACTGCCTGTTTTCTACAGATAAAAATCCATTTCTTAGTCTTCTCTGATTCCTACTAACCCTTTCAGATTCATCTCCTAGACCCCCCCCCCACCATGTTGCATTTTATGTGGGATACTAATTAATGCCTTTGGATATTTGCATCTTTCTACCTGGAATTCCTTTCCTTTCCCTTGTTGGTCTGGCATATTTCTCTTCATCCTTTAAAAACCCAGCTCAGACATCTCAGGGAAACCTTTCTTCACCTCTAGGGATGAATAGCAGCTTCTTTCTGTGTTCTATCCCTGGGCTTTGTACACACTTCTGCATTCCTCCTAGCATTTGTGAGCCTCACCCAGAAACAGCTCATTGAGCTACATTCTCAGGACCTGCTTAGAAGGAATCTGTGGGTACAGACTCACTTTAAATTTGCACAAGTCCATCAGTTAATGGGCACTGCTCAACGTACTGTGAGCTACGAAGGGAGAGGGGAGGCTGGCTTTCAGGGAGGGGGAATCACAGCTTGGCAGGGAGGGAGGAGCTGGACTCCACGAGAAATCTGTGTGTAGTGAATGAGTGGGCGTAAGCCCCAAGTGAGGACTGAAACCATTCTGCTGCCTCAGCCTTAAGGCCGGGAGCTGCGTTTTGATCCGGACAGACCTGATTGAAAGGAATTTGAGGGAGGGCAAGAGAGCCGGGACCAGTTCCTCCCTTTCTTCTGCCCCAGGGGTCTTTCTAGCACGGGCCGTAGGCGCAAAAGTGGGCTTGTTTTCGCCTAGGGACCAGCGAGCAAGTTGAAAACAAGAGGCTCAAGAGGGGCTGCCTCCGGCAGGGCATGGAGGAAACGCGGGCCTTCCACTCTGCCAGGACCCGGAGCCCGTCAGAGGCCGCCGCGTGCCGCACGAAGCCCACAGGGGCCTCCCCGACGCCTGGCGGGAGCAGGGGGAGCCCCGGGGACAGCCTGGAGGTAACCGGGCGAGGGCCGCGCAGTGGAGGGCGCAGCGGGAAGGCGGTGACGGCCGCTGTCGAGGGGTCCTCACTCCGGGCTCCCTTTCCTCCTGCAGGACTCGCTCTGGCAGCAGGAGGTCTCCAATCTATCCGAGTGGCTGAGTCCCGGCCCTGAGCCCTAAGCTGGGGATTCCCACCCCCCGGCACGCCCCGTGCTTCCACGCCTCCCCAGCAGCTGTTGGCGCCGCGTGCTGTCTGTCGTTCAATAAACTTGCTCTGCGCGCGCCGCCTCTGTTTCAGTGTTGGGGGGCGGGGTCAGGGCGGGGCGCCCGCGCTGCCGGATGACGTCATCCGCGCTTCCGACAGGCGCGGGTCGAGCGCCGGCGGGATCGCGTCACTGGTACGCGCCGCGGGTCCGGGCGCGATGGCGGCGCTGGGCGGGGATGGGCTGCGCCTGCTGTCTGTATCGCGGCCGGAACGGCAGCCCGAGTCGGCGGCTCTGGGCGGTCCAGGCCCTGGGCTGTGCTGCTGGGTGTCAGTGTTCTCCTGTCTTAGCCTTGCCTGCTCCTACGTGGGCAGCCTCTACGTCTGGAAGAGTGAGCTGCCCAGGTGCGGGGGCTGCGCGCGCGGCCGGAACCCGCGCCTCCGCGAGGCGGGGCTGTGGGCGGAGCTTGGGCGAATCGGGGGCGGGGCCGCGCTATCCAGAGGCGGCTGTGGGCCCCCGGAACTTACTGCTCCCTCCGTAGGGACCATCCTGCCGTCATCAAGCGGCGTTTCACTAGCGTCTTGGTGGTGTCCAGTCTCTCGCCCCTTTGCGTGCTACTCTGGAGAGAACTCACAGGCATCCAGGTGCGAAGGAGGCGGGGCAGAGGGCAAGAGGGGAGGATCTCTGGGGTCTTCAGCGGGCAGAGAGCAAGACTGATGCCTCCTTTCCTGTGGCTCAGCCAGGCACATCCCTGCTCACCCTGATGGGCTTCAGGCTGGAGGGCATTTTCCCAGCAGCACTGCTACCCCTGCTGCTGACCATGGTGAGTGCCCGTGTTATTTTTCTCTTTGTTTTTAGCATGATGTTCCTTTCCATGGCCTTTTTTTTCCATTGTGTCCGTATTTTGAGGGGCCGCAGAAATTGTGAGATGGCCCTTGGCCCTCAGGTACGCATGGGTGGGAAATCCTGGCTGAGAACAGGAGGCTTGAAGTCTCATGAGGTCTTTTCTGAGCAAGGGTAGTGGATTATGGTTTAAGCCTTTCCTTTGATCACTCGTTTTCCTGTCCCCAGATCCTTTTCCTGGGCCCACTGATGCAGCTCTCTATGGATTGTCCATGTGATCTGGCAGATGGGTTGAAGGTTGTCTTAGGTGAGTCCTTAGGGCTGAGGGAAAAAGTAGGCACAGGCAGCCCAGCTGAGAAAGGGAGTAGGTGGGCTTGTGGCAGGACGTGGACAGGAGATGTAGGAGATACCTGTTTCCTTATCAGTAAAATGGGAACATGTAGTAGATGGCCTTAAGAGTTGGTTTCTGACATCCAAGGAGTCCCCTAGGAAGCCGCAACAGTACTTTGTGTGGACTAAAGAATGTTGGTTCTTCTCTAACATTTGGCTCAAATCAGAGCTGGTCTTGAGTTCTGATTTTGATGTTTCCAGAATTTACTACCAGGATATTCTGCCTCAGATACTAATACCTTTCCTTTCAGTCCTCTTGAAACATTGTTTTGTGCTGGGTGTGATGATAAAGTTTTACTCTTACCTGTTTTCAGGAGTATTGATACCTAATCTGAGTTTGGCCAGGGAAAGGTTGTGGGAGGGGGGCCTTTGGGGCCTCTAGGATCTCTTTGTTCAATAGCTAGTCACTAACTCTCGGTCCTGAATCCCCTCCCTAGCCCCTCGCTCCTGGGCCCGCTGCCTCACAGACATGCGTTGGCTGCGGAACCAAGTGATTGCACCCCTGACAGAAGAACTGGTATTCCGGGCCTGCATGCTGCCCATGTTAGCACCATGCACGGGCCTGGGCCCTGCTGTGTTCACCTGCCCACTCTTCTTTGGAGTTGGTGAGTGTGTCTAGCCTGGTCCTGTTGAGATGTTCCCGGCACGAGAGCCAAAAAGGGGGTTTAGAGCAAGGGTGCGGCCTATAAGGCAGTCGTAGAGGAATGTGACCTAGTTCTTGCCTTCTCCCAGCCCATTTTCACCACATTTTTGAGCAGCTTCGTTTCCGCCAGAGCAGCGTGGGGAGCATCTTCTTGTCTGCAGGTGAGTCCTAGAAAGCTTGCCTGGGGCAGTCCTGGGTCGGGGTGTGTAAGGGTGTCCCTGATAGCCGTTCTGGAGGAAGACTTGGGAACAGGGGCTGCAGTATTAGAAGGGCCCCTTGCCATGGGAGTTGGGGTGTAGAGGACAGCCATAGGTCCTGGGGCAGGCAGCCACTGCCCTCGGGGGAAGGGGATGTCTCTGGCTGATGGGTGTGCAGTGCTGGGGCAGGAAGAGCATGCAGGTGTGGTCACTCGCGGCCTCCCCGTCTCCAGCGTTCCAGTTCTCCTACACAGCGGTCTTCGGTGCCTACACTGCTTTCCTCTTCATCCGAACAGGTTGGTCCTCAGTCTCTGACGGGTCGTTCCCCCCCCCGCCGCCGGGGGCTCAGGGGCCCACAGGAGTGGGTGGGAGAATGGGAATGCTGTTTGTTGTAGGAGTGGCAAGTTTCTTCCACTGTGGTCTGAGACTGGCAGAACCAGGACTTTCAGCCTGGTGAGGTCTGAGAGGTGGGAGAGCGGAGGCTGTGTGGTGTGTGTGGGCGGTCACTGATGTCCTGTTTCAGGGATGTGGGTGATTAGCCCTGGAAGGGGGTGGGGATGCTCCAAAAGCTGCTCTATCTCCCCTCCCTAGGACACCTGATTGGGCCGGTTCTTTGTCACTCCTTCTGCAATTACATGGGCTTTCCTGCCGTGTGCGCAGCCCTGGAGCATCCGCAGAGGCGGCCCCTGCTGGCAGGCTATGCTCTGGGTGTGGGACTCTTCCTGCTTCTGCTCCAGCCCCTCACGGACCCCAAGCTCTACGGCAGCCTTCCCCTTTGTGTGCTTTTGGAGCGGGCAGGGGACTCAGAGGCTCCCCTGTGCTCCTGACCCACGCTTCTGACCCATGCTCCGATGAACTCTCACGGGCTCCGCAGCCCCTCCCCACCAAGGGGTACTGCAAGGGGAGGAGCTGGCTGGGGTCCCCGAGATCTCAGGAATTTTTGTAGGGGATTGAAGCCACAGCTAGTTGAATCCCAGGGACCAAGAGAAAGGAGCAGATACCCAAAGGGTGCAGCCCCCCTCCAAAGGAGGTTGAGGAACAGCTGGGGGTGAGGGGACAAGGGGCAGGTCCCAGGAGCCGTGCACTCCCTTCCTCACTTTGGACTGCTGCTTTTCTGAGCTCCTCTGCCCCCATCTGCCTCTGAAAAGCTGCTCGGGGGTGGAATTTACAAAATCCCTCCCCCCAACTTCCCAGGGTTTTCTCATTGTCTTTTTGCATCAGGACTTTGTATTGAGATATTAAAGAGATTTAACTTGGGTAACATGGCCTTGAACCTTTGGAAATCAATCTATTTGGGGTCTTTTGAATGTGCCCACCAGTCTACGGCCATATCACTCCAAACGCGCCCGATCTCGTCTCAATGTGCCCACCACCTTTCTTGGCTACTTTGAACACTAACCTCTGGGCAGTTCAGCCTGGTAGGCACAATTCCCTGAAGTCAAGGATAGGATGGGGTCCTCAGATGCCTTGGGTCTGCAGCTTCCTTTCTCAGCCATGCCCCAAGTCCTAGCACAGGTGGACCTGGGACTGCAGGTGCCACATGTGAACTCGGCTCAGCCTAGGGCCTCTTGGCTCCCAGGATCAGGGAATGGAACCTAGGGCCCTGACCCCAGTGATGGAGCCTCCAACCTGTGTCCCCTGAGAGCGTAGAGGGTCGATTGTAGGCTTTCCACCAGGACCACCTCAAAGTCTACCAGCCTCACATTACACAAGGAAGAATAAACAGGCTCCAAATGGGAGAGGAACCAGCTCAGAGTCACTGGGAGTAGAGGCTTTTCTGGCTTGGCCTTTGCCACTGTGTGGTTAGTCTAGTCCCTGGAGGAACTCAGAACGAAGACTGCAGCCCGGAGAGCACCAAGGACCCTGCTGAGCAACACTGGAACTCAAGGTTTTTTCTTAGAACTTTAGTGTTCTACCTGCCCTTCCTCTTGTTTTTTGAATGGTTTTCATTCCCTTGCCCCTGGGACTTTAACTTTTAAAAGAATATTATACTTTGAGGTCTCTCTCTAGACTGCAAGAGGTGGTCCCAAGTCCCGTCCCAGTCCCAAGGCTGGTGGTTGAAAGGAAATGGGTGTGCAGTCACTCCCCAGGGCACCGCCAGCTTGGCTGTGACTACACTACATCCACCTGGATCTAAAAGGTCGTCATGACAGTCACACACCTACCCTGCTGTGGAAGCTTTCCTGTCTTCGGCCTGTGTAGCAGCTGTTGGGGAGCCAGAGGGGGGTGAGCACGGCCCTGTTTTATTAGAGTGTACCTTTGGGATCTTGGGGTCCAAAGAGGAGGAAACCCAAAACTGCCCCCCAAATTAGGTTGTGGTGCCCCAAGAGCACTGGGCTGGCAGGGTGCTGGGGGTGTACTGCCTGCCTGGTCCCCTGGAGACTGGGAGACCTGGGCTGTGCCCTACCCCTTCTCATGCTCCTGCTCAGGAACTGCCCGGTGCCCCCATTTCACCTCCCCTGTGGGGGGTGGGGGTGGGCAGCAGTGCAGTGACGCATGCAGGGTTGCTGTCCCCCTGCGGGTGAGGGAGTCTCCCGAGGGCTTGGTTATGGGAATGGGCAGGATTAGATCCTGAGACTGACTCCATACTCCTAACCTCCCACTAAACCCTCACCCACAGGTTCCCACGTCCAAGGGTTTTGCCCACCTCCTAGAAGTTGGCGTCTGTTTGCATGCAGTCTTCGACTAACGAGGTGGGAAGGCTGGCCCAGGGTTTAGGAAGTAAAGCAGTGTGATTGGGAAGCGAGTCCACTGACAGCTTGGGTCTGAACCCTCTGCCTCCTACCAGCTCTGGGGTCCTAGACGAGTTATTTAACCTTCCTAGGACTCCATTTCCCTTTACATAAAACGGGTGATTGATTCACTACGTTAATGGGCGTTTAGTGCTTAGAACAGCACCCCTCTACCCAAGTTCTCAGTACAACTGCTCCTGTTTGGGGTGCATATACCATAGGCGCTCCATAGCGGCTGAAACCAACACTACTATTCTCCCTACCCTCCAAGGAGGATACAACTGACCTGCCCCTGCCATGGGGAGTCCCAACAGGCAGCCCTGTCCCTCTGCTGAGTGGCGCTGGGGTGGGGGGGGGGGGGGAAGTGCTGCACAGGACCCAGCATGGAGGGCAGGGAAAGCCAGTTTTATTGAGCAAAGTTCTCAGGACCGGACCTGGAGCCTAGGTCTCCTCCCAGGAGACAGGACCCCTAAACCTGCTCCCCTGGGTCTTAGGCCCACCACCTGTAGTCTCCCAACAAGGAGAAGACCCTTATTTGGCGAGAGATGACTACGTGAGCAGCTGTCCAGCAGGGAAAAGACAGATGGCTGGAGGAAGGGAATGTGCCGCAGCAGGCAGACTGTCTCCTGCCACGAGCAGCTGAGGACAGGAGCTCCAGGGCTAGGCCTTTGTGACCTCGGGCACTGGCTGGCCTGGGCCTGCCCTGGCAGCGCAGTGTCTATGGAAGGGTTGAGGTGGGGATGGCCAGGCTGCCAACCTGGGGCAAGATCACTCAATCTCCAGGATGAGGTCATCGCCCTCCAGTGTCATGTCTGTGGTTACGTGGACCTTGCGGACAGTGCCCTCCATGGGTGAAGTCACCACAGTCTCCATCTTCATGGCGCTGAGTACACAGAGGGGCTGGCCCTTGGCCACCTTGGCCCCAGCTGCCACCTTGATGTCTATTACCTTCCCAGGCATGGGTGCCCCGATCTGGCCCTTCACATCCTTCAGGGCCTTGGGGTGGAAGTGCATCTCCTGTAGACAGGGCAGAGGGGAAGGAGACATGAGGCACAGGCCCTGCCCATCCCTACTGCCTGGCTGGGCCTAGAGGGGTGGGGGGGACTGTACCTTCATGGCCTGAGTGTCCTTGACCAGGATGGACCGCAGCTGTCCATTGAGCTCAAAGAAGACCTGTCTCTGGCCAGCCCGGTTCAGGTCACTCATGGCGAGGGCTTTGATGTGCAGGGTCTTGCCCCGCTCCAGCTCCACCTGCAGGGAAGGCACGGAAGCTCAGAGCTGGGGGTGGGGGACAATAGAACACACAAGTCTGGGTAGAGCAGCCCCCCGACCCAGTCCCAGGCAAGTCCCCTAACCCTGGGCCTCAGCTCCTCACTTGTAAAGGCCTAGCCTCCTGGTCTGTCCAGGGTGCTTTGGGTACCCACAGCCTGTGAAGCGGGGTGACAGCCAAGCCAAAGCCTGGAGCTCTAGATGTGGTGTCCTTAGGGATGCAGGGGCAGGGGTGCTGGGGTGGAGTGTAGACAGGTGCCAGAGCCACTGACCTCAAACTCCTCTGCAATTTTGGGTCCCTGCAGGAAGAGGCGGGTGTTGAGGCTATCCAGGGGGCCAAAGGTAGCCGTGAAGTCCTTGAAGTGGGCAAAGACGTCTGGATATATGGCTGCTGAGAGCACATCCTCCGGGGTCACCTCCTCCCCATGCCGCTCTATCAGCTCCTTCTCTAGCATCTGCAGATCTAGTGGAGGGAGGGAGGCTCCAGGCCGCCCCTCTACCCTTGGCAGGTCCTTTAGCACCTGGGGAGCAAAGCAAGAGGGTCAGGTCTGATGCTTGCACCCAACCTCCGCCCTCACACTGTGCTGGGCCTTCCTACCTTAGAGCGGAGGGGCTCAGGGAACCCCCCGTGGGGAATGCCAATGTAGCCCTGCAGGAACTCTACCACGGAGCGAGGGAAGGACAGTTCTTCTGCCTGGGCTTCAGCCTCCGCCCGGCTCAGCCCATTCTGCACCATGAACTGGGCCAGGTCCCCCACGATCTTGGAGGACGGTGTCACCTAAGAAGAAAAGCCCCTGGGTTAGGATGCTTGGCATCTTATGGAGGCCCAGAAGCAGGGATAAAAGCACTGGGCCTAGCTCACCTTGATGAGGTCGCCCAACATCTGGTTGGCCTCCACATAGGCCTTCTTGACCTCCTTGAACTTGGAGCCAAGCCCCATGCTGTGTGCCTGGAAGTGCAGGTTGGTGTACTGGCCCCCTGGGATCTCGTTCTCGTACACGTCCGAATTGCCAGACTTCATGGTGGCCGTGCAGTCAAAGGCCGCATACAATCCCCGGGCCCCCTCCCAGTACTCACTGTAGTCAAACACACGCTCCAGGGGCACCCCTGCAGGGAGGCCAGGAAAATATGCTAAGCTCCCAGGTGCTCCTCCCAGGACCCCAGAGCCAGCGCAGGCCCCATCTCAGATGTGGGTGAGGAAGGCAAGGTCAGGAAACATCTGGATTCTAGCAAAGGCCAGACTCCACTAGGACTACTGAGGACCACACCCGTGAGGGGAGTGGCCGTGGACTCCCGCTGTTCCTACCTGTGTCTAGGGGAGTCCCTCGGGCGCAGGCCACCAGGGCCCCCATGCTGGGCTGTGAAGTCATCCCGGACATGGAATCAGCTGCCACATCTACCACGTCGGCCCCAGCCTGGGCACAGGCCAACATAGCTGCCACACCTGCCCCTGATGTGTCATGGGTGTGGATGTGCAGTGGGAGGTCGGGGAATCGGTCCCTGAGGGAGCTGACCAGCATGGTGCAGGCCATCGGCTTTAGCAGCCCTGCCATGTCCTGGGGCAAGAAGGAAAGAGGCGGTGAGGGGGGGGCACGATGAGGGGGACATATTGTGGGGGTGATGGCTAAGGGGCTGGGGGAATCCTGGGGTGGGGTGCAGGGGTCCAGGCACCTTAATGCACAGGATGTGGGTGCCAGCCCGCACCAGCTCTTCGGCTAAGCCCATGTAGTACTGCAGGGAGTATTTGGTGCGGCTGGGGTCAGCCACATCACCGGTGTAGGAGATGGCGGCCTCCACCACACCGCCAGCGTTGCCCGCGGCCTCCATGCCCAGGAGCAGATTGGGCACGTAGTTGAGGGAGTCAAAGACCCGGAAGACATCCATGCCATTCTCCTTGGCCACCTCACAGAACCTGAGTGGGTAGGAGAGCCCAAGGGTCAATCCCATCTCACTCCCCCCCGCTCCCTCTCTGGCTCGGGCCCTGGCCTGGCAGGGGGAGTGGCATCCACAGAGCCAGTGTGTGGGGGGGGCACCCCAGTGTGGGCCTGGCAGGGTCACCCCAGAGGCATCTGGCCTCCAGCAGAGCTGTCCTGCCCTAGTCGATCTGTACCGTGCAGCTCAGTCTGCCCAGGTCAGAAGAATCAGCTGGAGATTCTTTGCAAGAGTGACAGCCTGAGGGAGAAAGAGCACCGAGCGAAGGAGCCCTGAGGCTTCCACTGCCCCATGAGTTAGAAGTCCTCCCAGTTCTCCAGCTGTAACTCGCACTCCATGAAACTGCCAGAGGGCAGCCCTTGCCGGGGACAGCTACGCTCGGTGTCAAGCCCTCCTCGGGGCGTGCAGGCCACTGCAGTGGGGCCCGGCACCTACAGGGTCTGCACCCGCCCCCCCGACCGACCCCAGGCTCACTTGAAGACCACGTTGTCGGGGTAGTTGGTGTAGCCCACAGCATTGGCCCCCCGCAGCAGCATCTGGAATGGGATGTTGGGGATGAGCTCCCGGAGTTCCTGCAGCCGCCGCCAGGGGCACTCATACAGGAAGCGCATGGCAACATCAAACGTGGCTCCTGCACAGGGACCAAGAGGCCCGGGTCAGCCCCTCACTCCCCGGGGCCTCCACCACACCCGCAGCTCTGCGGCCTGAGCCTCCAGCCCTCACCCCATCCCGCGCGTCGTCAGGTCCCTCACGTCCCTGCCCCAGCCCTTGCAGACTTTTCCCTTTGCTGCTCTCAGGGTAGCTCAGGATCAGTGTCCTCTGTGCCCCCTTTCACAGTCCTGCCACCAATTCTCTGTGCCGTAACGAACAGACTGGTCGCTCCTCCCTGACCTTAGGCTACCAGGGTCCCAGCTCTGTGAGACGTGCCCAGGGTGGGCCCCAGTCACTGCTGAACTAATGAACACCAGGCCTTGTTCACTTCTCACTGGTTTCCTCGCTGTTAACATCTCTAGCCTCTGGAGTGGCCGGTGGCTGGGCCACACTGGATACCCAATTCCTTCCAGGAGCTGTCCCACGTTCCAGCCCCCCTCCAGCCTACCTCCCCAGTTCTCTATGCTGAAGAGCTTGCTCAAGTTGTGGGCAACATAGGGAGCAATCTTTTTGAGATCGTGGGTTCGCACACGAGTGGCCAGCAGTGACTGGTGGGCATCCCTGAAGGTCGTGTCCATCAGCAGCAGCCCCGGGTGGTTCCGCACAGCTCGGGCAAAGCCCTTGGGCCCCTCCCGCAGCAGGATGTCTCTGAAACCGGCCGGGGGTGGGCCTAGGGCAGACCTGGGCATTAGTACCCATCCTTCAGGCAGCAGAGCCTCCTCTTTGTCTCCCCGAGTTGGCACAATGAATCCCACCTACCTATGGGCACCGCAGGGACAACAGGGTCCGTGGGGCTGGGGCTGGCCTTGACGGGGATTGGGGTGGTTGGGCCGTTCACCATGACATGACCTAGGGAGAGAGTGGGTAGCGGGATCAGGAAGGGCTAGGGACAGTCCGAGTTGAGGGCAGAAGTGACAGGGGATGGGCCTGGGGATGAGGGCTTCCTCCAGGATCCCCAGTCCCCTCCAAAGCCAGGGCCTCCTGGGTCCAGGCAGTGGGGATCTACTGAGGGCCGCATGGACAGAAAAGGGGACATCTCTAAGATCAGGAGCAAGGAAGGTGGGCAAGGTGGGAGGGTGAAGCAAAGGAGGAGGGTGTCGGACCAAAACGAGAGCAAGGACAGTGGGTGCTAGGAAGCTCTTCTAGGCAGGGGCCCAGGAGCAAGGCATCTGGGAGGGGAGAGAAGGGCCGTCTCGGGGCCGGACCAAGGTAGTGCAGCAGCTTCTGAGCCCGGTTCTGCGCAGGCCGCAGCTGGAATAGGTCCGGGTTCTCGTCGATGAACTGGGTGTCCACGGTGCCTGCCAGGAACTGCTGGTTGTTGAGCACATTCTGCAGGAAGGGGATGTTGGTCTGCAGGACAGAGGTGGGTGGGAGGGTGTCACCATGTAGCATGGCTGGGGAAAGAGGAGGCTGAGGGTGCCACCCTGGGCCAGCACAGCTCCCCCCACGTTCCCCAGGATACTAGGCTGAGGTCTGAGGCCTCCCTGTGGGACGACAGTTCCCCATCTCCTCACCAACCCCCTATTCTGGCAGAGTCCCCTAAGTTGTTCAGGGGCTGAGCCCACTTCCTCCCCTTCTGCTCGCCCCAGAGCCTGTGCCAAATCATCTCCTCCTTCCTCAGGGATCTGGAAATTAAGTACCTCCCCTCCACACAGCCCGGAAAATGGGTCAGGCCCTTCCCACGGCACCATGACACAAAGCAGCCATGCTTCTTGACAAATGTCCCTACCTTCGGCGACCCCCTTCCCTGCAACCCTCTGCCCCCAAGAACCACACTTTGGTATCCTCACTGAGCTCCAGCCTGGTGGCTAACTCCCGCGGGCCCTCTCCCACCCTGCGCTTGCTAACAGCTCCCCCAGCCTCCTGCTCTCCTCCTCCCCATCCCCACTGGGGGCTCCTCTCACCCCTGCAGGATGGAGTTCTCAGAGCTGTCACTGGGCCTCTTCTCACTCAGCACATTCCCCCTGGGTGGCCCCATCCTGGGCAGCCGGCTCCAGAGCCAAGACCCTAAAGTGGAAATGCCTCCTGGGCACCTCTCCTTGTGTGGCCCTCACACAAGCTCATCAAGTCCAGAGTCCGCTTCCCTCACCCAGTCCTCCTCTGCCTTCTGCTCGGGGCCTCACTGCCCACCCGGTTACACAAACCTACGCTCCATCACCCCCAGTACCCACTCCTGTGTCACTGGTCAAGCCAGATGGTTCTACCATGGCCATCTCTAGACTCTACGACCCCTTGTCTCTAGGCCATGCCTTCTGCCAGGCTTCCAAGTCACAGCCCCCTCCAGCCACACCAGACTTCTCTGTGCTCTCATGCAGCCACACCTCTGCGCTGGCCTGGTGGGCGCTTCCTCGAAGTCTGAACTGGAAGGCCTCTGTCTGTACCTCCCACCCTCACAAGAGCTGGGCCCTCCCCCCTTTTTAGTAGGCTTCTGTGGGATCAGCTGTTGGAAAGCGCCTCCCTAGGCCTCAGCTTTTGCTTGTCTGCATTCTTCCTACGCCTGGGAGCCCTGGGAGCGTTCTGGGGTCAGGGGTGCTGTCTGACGTATCTGTGTCCACCTGCTTTGTGCACAAGGGTCATTTCTGCTCGTTGAACTGTGGGGAGACAGCATGAAGCTGGAGTCGGCCAAGTCCCATCTAGAGGCCACAAGGGAGCCTGGAAGGCAGCATGGAGCGATGTCCCATGACTGCCAGGCCCCGTGGGTGGAATTCGAGCGTGCATGTGCATGTGCCTGTGACACATGGCTGTCACTTCAGATAAGGCATCCCGTGTCACCCACTCATGACCGCTGTTGGCAACTTCAGTAGGGACTCATGCTGCTGGGCCCTGCCGCCGCTCTGAGAAATTCTACCTGTGCCCCTTCCCCCCACCCCGCGCTCCTATCACCTGGAAGTCCAGATGCAAAAGGTGCCTCCCCCACAGTCACTGCAGAGTGGGACCCAGCCAATGCTGCCTCATACCTCTCTGGTGTGACAGATTCACCTACCTGTCCCTGAGACTAGTCCCTGCCCCTCCTAAAGGGACATTTCAACTGGGCCAAGGCATGGCTTTTGGGAAGATAAAACCAATTGAAGCCATCTAAAGAACCTAGAACCACACAGGGGTAAGAGGGATTCTCAGAGGCCTCCCCTGTTCCACCTTACATTTCCCATTTGTAGGCCCCTCCCCCTTTGTGATTTTGTGGGAAATCGGTCTTCCCTATGTAATAGGTGAGCCCGGTGGGGGATTAGGAACCAGGCCCATCTGGTTCTTGATGTACCCCAACTCTCAGCACAGAGCGGCTTGTGATGGATGCTAGTAGACTGGTTTGTTTGGAGTGAATGAAAACATTCTTGAAGGTGAAGAGAGGGACAGAGATATCCCATGCTTCTGAGCATCAAAGTTGACCTGGGCTAGAATCCAGTGCCTTCATTTTACAAATGCAACAGCTGAGGCCCTGGGAGTGGCAACAGTTAGGAAGGACTTCCAGCTGCCAGGTGGCTGCGCCCCTCACAGGCTACATCTCTCCTCTCAGCCCCATGAGGCACGTGACTAAGTGTAATTAATACCCCTTGGCCAAGATAAATCAAGTGTTTCAGCGGTTAAATAACTTGCCTAAGATCAACCTGCTGTACCAGGCAGAATCAGAATTCCGTTTCCCAGGGGTCCTGGCCCACCCAGCCCCGAGGAATCATGTCCGCAGGGAAGGGAAAGGGACGAGGGTGGGGGGGTGTCCAGGTAGCCTGACAACTAGGAGATACCTGGAGGAAGTGGCGACTCCCCTTGTTTCCCGAAGAACCAGGAGCGCGCTACCTGGTTCCGAGCACTCAGCGCTCACACCCAAGCCCCGGCACTCGGAGGGGGGAAGCCGGAAACTCTTCCCCGCACCGCACCCCCGCCGGGAGCCCTTTCTCAGCCCAGACGAGCGCACCCTGGGCCGCTCTCCCAGGAAAACGGCCCGACAGCGGCAGAAGGTGGAGGGAGGGGCTGCCGGCGCGGCGAGGACCACTGACGCACAGCTTCAAACAGCGTGCCACCGCCGGCCTGCTGGGAAACGGCGCGGCGCAGGACCAATCGGGCCGGAGGCGGAGACCGGTTGGCTCCCGAGCGCGCCGGGCGGGGCAGGGAGCCCGGGAAGGGGGGGGGGAGGGAGGGGCACGGCGCCAGCCCGGAGGCCGAGCCCTCTCCGCCCCACCCCGCAGCCGGCCTGCCGGGGGCTTCGCCCCAGCCCCTCACTTCCACCCCCACCCCAGGCCCCGTGCCTGTTGGGGACCCTCCACGTGACTCGGTGATGCAGAACGGTTATGACCTTCAGCGTGTGTCTGTGAGGGTCCCAACAACAGTGCGGGTTTGCGCCCGGCCCTGCCTGTGGGTGCGGGGACGTGTGGGTGTGTGGGCATGTGTGGGTGTGCTGGGGAGGGTGCCAGCGACATGTGACAAAGGCTCCCGTCTCTGGGAGATGGTGAAGGGGCCCGCGAGCTGGCGCTTTGTCTGGCTGTCTGCAGAGTGACGGTTCGCGCAGCGGCGGCGGGCGCCCGTGCGGTGCAGGATGCCGGGGCGCCAGGGTGGCCGGGGGTGCGCGCGCCTGTGCCAGGGTGAGTGCGCTGCGGCAGCGCCGGGGGACTGCGCGGCGGGCCCGCGCCGGCCCGGGCTTCGGGCGTGACCGGGAGTCACCGTGGGCGCTGCGGTGGCCGCGTGTCCCCGTGACCTCGGGAGCCAGCCGGCCCGGGTGGATCCCCGTGCGCCCCTCCCTGTCCGCCCTCCACGTGCGTGTCCGCGGAGCGCGTGCTCGCCGGCGCGCACCCGCCTGCCTGTCGCTGCCGCCGCCGCCGCGAGCCGCGGGGAAAAGGTGCCGGGAACCGAGTGAGCCGGGGCCGCGGGCCCGAGCGCCATGGGCAGGGGGGCGCGCGGCGGGCGGCCGGTCAGCTCCTGGCCTCGCCCCCGCGGGAGAGCCGCCTGGAGTCGGCGGGGGCTGGCCAGGCCCACAGGGAGGCCGGCCCGCGCCCCCTGAGCTACAGACACCAGGTGAGGGGGCCGCGGGGCACAGCAGCGGTGGCTGGCCAGGGAGGGGCGACGGGCCACGGGAGGGGCTTGTGGGGGGGGCGGTGAGGGCGCCTTCCCTGGCGGGGGAGGGGATGGCGCGGAGGGAGGGGGCTGGCGGTTCCTGGAGACGCCAGAGAAAGGAAGTTCCGGGACCCTCCCTGCTCTAGTGCCCACCTCCGCTTCCTGCTTCATGCTGCACCTTGTCCCCAGAGCCAGGACCCCCCTACTGGCTTGGGAAATGTGACCTTTACTCTGGGGGGCCTGGCCCTGCAGGCCCCAGCCTTCTTTCAGCCCTGGGTGGGGGGCCCCTGGGGCCTCTGACCCTGACCCACCCCCCTTCACCACCACCACCACCACCACCACCACCCCCCCCGCCCCCAGGCCAGGCTCTGGAAGCTGGCCCTTGGGACTGGGTCGCAGGCACAGTGGGCACCTGCACCCGCCCCACCTGTGCCTGGGCTCTGGCCCTTCCCTACAGGGCGCTCACCATGGCCCCCCCAGTCCTGCTGCTGCTGCTGGCCAGTGGAGCGGCCGCCTGCCCACTGCCCTGTGTCTGCCAGAACCTGTCCGAGTCGCTCAGCACCCTCTGTGCCCACCGAGGCCTGCTGTTTGTGCCGCCCAACGTGGACCGGCGCACTGTGGAGTTGCGGCTGGCTGACAACTTCATCCAGGCCCTGGGGCCGCCAGATTTCCGAAACATGACGGGGCTGGTGGACCTGACGCTGTCCCGCAATGCCATAACCCGCATCGGGGCCCGCGCTTTTGGGGACCTGGAGAGCCTGCGCTCCCTGCACCTGGATGGCAACAGGCTGGTTGAGCTAGGCGCCGGCAGCCTCCGGGGCCCGGTCAACCTGCAGCACCTCATCCTCAGTGGCAACCAGCTGGGCCGCATCTCGCCTGGGGCCTTCGACGACTTCCTGGACAGCCTGGAGGACCTGGACTTGTCCTACAACAACCTGCGGCAGGTGCCCTGGGCTGGCATCGGCGCCATGCCCGCCCTCCACACCCTCAACCTGGATCACAACCTCATCGACGCACTGCCCCCGGGCGCCTTCGCCCAGCTCAGCCAGCTCTCCCGCCTCGACCTCACCTCCAACCGCCTGGCCACGCTGGCCCCCGACCCGCTCTTTTCCCGGGGGCGCGACGCGGAGGCCTCGCCCGCCCCCCTGGTGCTGAGCTTCAGCGGGAATCCCCTGCACTGCAACTGTGAGCTCCTGTGGCTACGGCGGCTGGCGCGGCCCGACGACCTGGAGACGTGCGCCTCCCCGCCAGGCCTGGCCGGCCGCTACTTCTGGGCCGTGCCTGAGGGCGAGTTCTCCTGCGAGCCACCCCTCATTGCGCGCCACACGCAGCGCCTCTGGGTGCTGGAGGGCCAGCGGGCTACGCTGCGCTGCCGGGCGCTCGGCGACCCTGTGCCCACCATGCACTGGGTTGGCCCCGATGACCGGCTGGTTGGCAACTCCTCCCGAGCCCGGGCTTTCCCCAACGGGACCCTGGAGATCGGGGTGACGGGCTCTGGGGACGCAGGGGGCTATACCTGCATTGCCACCAACCCTGCTGGGGAGGCCACTGCCCGAGTGGAGCTCCGGGTGCTGGCCCTGCCCCATGGCGGGAATGGCAGCGCGGAGGGGGGCCGCCCGGGGCCCTCGGACATTGCTGCCTCGGCCCGCACTGCTGCCGAGGGCGAGGGGACACTAGAGTCTGAGCCAGCTGTGCAGGTGACGGAAGTGACCGCAACCTCAGGGCTGGTGAGCTGGGGGCCGGGGCGGCCAGCAGACCCCGTGTGGATGTTCCAAATCCAGTATAACAGCAGCGAGGACGAGACCCTCATCTACCGGTGAGGAGGCACTCTGCAGCCCACAGCCCCAGCCTCGCTCCCAACTGCCCTCTGGGCCCTTCTCCACCCCTCCCGCACTCCACTTCCACACACCCCTCCTCAGCTTCTGAGCTGCCTGCAGGGGGAGGGGAGGGGCAGGCCCCAGGGAGAGGTGGGGAGTGACCCAGGAGCTCTCTCAGTCCAGGCTAGCTGGTGTTGGGGTCTCTGTGCGGAAGCGTACAAGCCTGGGCCACGCGGACGCCTTCTTTCTGGCTCTGGCCACGTGACTCTACACCGCCTCCCTGGCTTGCCCTGGGCTTGTGCGTCCACACACACACACACACACACACACGCCCGTCTGTCCCCGTGCTCTGTCCCCAGCTGCACACATGCATGCCTGTCTTGGCTTCTCTGCCTTCTTGAGTCAACAAACGAGGCCCAAGTGGCCCTGCGGGCGGGGAGTGTTCTGAGCTGGGACCTGGGGAGCATGCGGCACGGGTGGGGGGTGGGCAGTGAAGGGGTGGGGGCTGGGGTCAGAGCCTGGAGCTAGGCTCTGACCACCCACCCCTGCCCGCAGGATTGTCCCAGCCTCCAGCCACCACTTCCTGCTGAAGCACCTAGTCCCTGGTGCCGACTATGACCTCTGCCTGCTGGCCCTGTCACCCGCCGCTGGGCCTTCCGACCTCACAGCTACCAGGCTGCTGGGCTGTGCCCACTTCTCCACGCTACCGGCTGCACCCCTGTGCCACGCCCTGCAGGCCCACGTGCTGGGCGGGACCCTGACCGTGGCCGTGGGGGGCGTGCTGGTGGCTGCCTTACTGGTCTTCACTGTGGCCTTGCTGGTTCGGGGCCGGGGGGCCGGGAATGGCCGCCTCCCCCTCAAGCTCAGCCACGTCCAATCCCAGACCAATGGAGGCCCCAGCCCCACACCCAAGGCCCACCCGCCGAGGAGCCCACCACCTCGGCCGCAACGCAGCTGCTCCCTGGACCTGGGAGACGCCGGCGGGTGCTACGGCTATGCCAGGCGCCTTGGAGGGGCCTGGGCCCGGAGGAGCCACTCTGTGCATGGGGGGCTGCTCGGGGCAGGGTGCCGGGGGGTTGGGGGCAGCACGGAGCAACTGGAGGAGAGTGTGGTGTGATGGGGAAGGGAGTCAGCCCGGGGCGGGCCGGGGAAGGGGCAGAGGGCATGGGGAGGGCAGCTGCCGGGCCCGGTGGGTCAGCACTGCCTGGGAGCCCCTCCTGATTTTACCCTTGGTACCTCAGGCCCCCTTTGTACCTGGCAGGACAGGGGGCCCTTTCCCTGGTTCTGGCCTCCAGACCCGCGTTCCTCCAACAGGTGCTCACAGCCACCGAGGCAGGGGCTGCTGCCACCAAGCGGGAATCTTGTTTTTCTTTATAATAAAATTGTTGGGTACACCTCAGTGCTAGCCTTGACTTATCCTGCTAGGCTCCCTGAGAGCGGAGGGGAACGTGGGCCAGCAGAGGCACACAGACAGGACAGGGTCAGGCCTGGGGCTGTCAGCCCCACAGAGGTGGCCCAAACAGCCCGGGGTGCCCTCAGCCTCATCTAACAGCCAGGTGCTTGGGACTGGTGCTTCCTGTCCCAGGTGAGCCAGACCAGCCCCTCGAGAAGGGGATAGGCTGTGCCTGAGCCCTCTGGGCCCTATGCCTGCATCTGTAAGTGCAGAGAACAGCCCTTCCTGGCAGGATGTGGACAAGATGTGACATCCTCGTGGAGGCATGGACGCCAGGGTGCACAGAGTGGCAATGGGCAAGGGGACCATGGCACAGCCTTTCAGGGTGAACGGACCTTGGCTGGCAACACTCTTAACTCAGTAGGAAAGTTCTCATGGCTTCCATTGGGTACAACCTCATTCACTATCTCCCAGGGCATCTTCTGGATTTGTAAAATGTTATCCCAGAAGGATTGGAAAAGGCTTGGAATCCCACTGCCCTGCTATCAGCCCAACACCTTCTGGAAGGTTCGTCAGTGCTAGAGGCCCTGAGCTCCCAGCTGCTCCACGGATTCCCACCCCCCCCCCCCAACCCATGGCTTTGCTTGGGGCTTGTCTGGAAAGGCTGAGTCAAACCCTTGCTGGACACTGGAGGGGCAAACACCAGGGCAAGAGGGGGGTGCCCACATCCGCAGGGCCAGTGCCCTGCTCTGCCTCCTCTCGACCCAAGATCCCTGCCAGCCTCTGGCCCCGGGCACAGCCTCGGCCAGCCTCTGAACAACCACAGCTCCCGAGCGTCAGCTGGGAGGAATGATGCTCCAGACACAAATGCTTGCAGACGTGTGGCTCTCCACGGCGCTTGGCAGCCACCCCCCTCCCCCGACACTTTAAGAACATGCAGGTGCCTGGGCCGCACTGCGGAGGGCGGACACTGGCCCGTGATAGTGCCCAGACTGTGGCGGCCACCGTACCTGTGCCAAAGGGCGCATGGCGTGTGTGTGTGAGGCCCGCCGTGGCTCTAACGGGCAGCTCAGGGAGAACTGCACAATAGGTGTGTGCGCATACACGTGTGCTGGCCAAGCTCACACACTGGTGGGTTTGCACAGTGTTGACACACACGTGCGCCTGCCCTCCCAGCCGCAGAACACATACCTGGATGTGGCCCAAGAGAGATCCTGGTTTAAATAAATGAAACAAGGTCCTCAACAGAATAGCAAGAGAGGATGAACCCTCCAAGGGGCTGTGGGGAGAAGGCAGAGGTGGCACAGGGCTGAGGGGAGACGAGAAGGAGCAAGGAACTGCCAGGTGCCAGGTGCGGGAAGCTCTAGATGTGGCAGGAGGCAGCGGCCTCATCAGGGTGCACGTCTGGGGAGGACTCTGATGCCCCACGGAACCAGAAACACGTGCCCCGCAGCTGGCCTTCCCACCTTCCTCCTTGTGGGCCCCGTGGCCCCTTCTCCGCCCTCAGGGATCTAAGGCAGGGGGTCCTCATGAGCCTGCCGGGCTGGGGGACAGGTGGAAGGTCCGGTGGCCCGGGGGGTCACAAGTACAGGGGCCAGCGGGGGGCGGAGCACTGGTAAGGATGACAGAGCAACAAGGGCAGGCGGGTGAAGGGTGGGGCAGTCGGGCTCCACACTAGGGTCACAGTGCATGCCGGCCACCCGGCCCCAAAAGCTCCCCTAGGACACCGTGTTGGGAACACTAAGGCCCCTCAGAGAGCAGCAGGTTGAATACAGGACGTCACAACACATCTCTGTATGTGTGCAGGAAACAGCCCCCAGGCCAGGAGCCCTGAGGCTTCCCATGGGAGAGCACAGAGACCCCGACACCCCGGGAACACCATCCCCTCGGAGGTGGGCCAAGGGCCTGAGGGGAGACGGCTGACCCAGCACCGGCCCCACAAGTTCCCTTTCTCCCTCTTTCCCTCCCAAGTGCTTTTTTGAAAGGCTTCTGCACCCCCTCAGGGCCCCTGCCAGGACGCATCACAGAGCCGCGCTGGCGGGCGAGAGGACAGTGCTGCCTGCAGGCCCTGACCCCACCGACCGAGCCCGGACCCCAGGGAGGCCCGGAGGCAGCCAGGAGGAAGTGACACGAAGGGGCCATCAGCCAGGGCCCCAGCGCACAGCATGCATGGCAGGCCAGGGAGGGCATCCCCTGCCTTGGGCTCCATCCTTTGGACACTCCCAGGATAGGATGAGGCACGGGCCTGCCCAGCAGCCACCGCACGGTAGGGCCGGGCGGCACGGCCCACGAAGGGCAGCGCCCTCCTCCCTGCTCTTCCTGTGTTGCGGGGCGGCTGCCTGCAGCATCTGCCCTGGGGATGCCCACGGGTATGTAGGCAGTGCTGGCCTCAAGGACAAGACAGCACGTGGCTGTAGTTTCGTCTCTAGCTACACACACGGGGAACCAAGAGGCCATCGAGCATTTCAGGTGCCTGCCCAGCAGCTGGGCCCCGTGCCTCCCTCTGCCCTGGCTCAGGCCTCCAGCTGCAGCCTCCCTTCCCGGCGGTCCCAAAGGCACCCAACACGATGTCATTGTGTGCCAGGCCAGGGGATGAGGGCAGTGAGGGCAGACAGGGGGCTCATTTTATGCAAAGTGACCTTGTCCACACAGGCTTGTGCTCTCTCACCCAGGGTTTTCCTGGGGTTCAGAACTACCCGGAGAGCTTGTTCAAAGCACAGGCTCTAGGGCCCGCACCTCAACCTGTGGGATCAGAACTTCCAGAAGGGAGGCCTGTAATATGTGGATCGAACACAGACTCCAGGTGATCTCACCTAAGAAGGACAAGAAGGAGCGTGGGGCTCCCCGGAGCAAGACTCCTGGCTCTGGCCGAGGCCCCCCCCGAGCACTGAGAAGCCCAGGCCCACTCCCAGGGCGGCTGAGGGGCCAGGCTCCAGCGGAGGCAGAGAGGCCAAGGGACAGGACTGGGGCAGGCCCGAGAGCGCCTGGAGGCAGGCAGGGCCGACAGCCTCTCACCTTTACACCTCGGACTCGGAACTCGGCAAGGGCTCTGCTCATCTTGGTGGCAGCCGTAGGGTGGTCTTTGCCGTGGGCGATGACTTTGACAAGCAGGGAGTCATAGTGTGGGGATATAACAGCCCCTTGGAAGGCAGACGCGTTATCCAGGCGGATGCCCATGCCCTCTCCGCTCCGGAACACCTGCGGGCAGAGGCGTGCAGTCAGGAACTGGGCCGGGAGGAGGAGTCCAGATGTGGCCCCTGGGCCCGGCTGGATGCGTGGGGATGTGGCAGGGCGCGCCGGGGCTCGCACGAGGGCACCAAGTCTGCTAGTGAAGTTCCACCTCATTTCCGCCAGCGAGGCCAGGGGCATCCTGCCTTCTCTGGCTGCCACACGGTCACTGCTTCCTTCCCCCGAGAAGAGCTGGCAGGGGAGGGGGCAAGAGGGGGTCCAGGACAGGACCTTCCCGGCCGGCCCCGGAGCTGCAGGCCCAGAGCTCAGCAGAGCACGGAGAGCGGCCCTGGGCAGGCAGGGGCCGGATCCCCCCGGCCTCCCACCCGCCTGCCTGACCAGCCCTCTTGCCTCTCAGATTCATTCACCCCCCCAGACATTTGTGCCCACCGCACGCCAGGCACCGGGGCGAGCGGCTAAGATAGGTGCGTGCCCCCTGCTGGGCAAGGGGGGCGGGCCAACAAGGAGAACCGCAGGAGGCAAGCGGGGCAGGGTGGGGAGGCGGGCCAAGGGGTTTTTGTTTTAACACCCACAGTGAAGGGATGGGGAAGGCCTCAGTGTCTCCCCCGACCCCCACCTTCCATTCCTTCCAAAAGGGGAGAATGGGAGGGAGAAGGAGAGGAGGCAGAGGAGATAAGATACTGAGAGCGGGGAGAAGGGCCGGGCATGAGGCGCATGCCCAGAGAGGGAAGCAGGGCCCAGAAGGACCTGGGTCCCGGAGGCAGACTCATGGGGGCGGGCAGGGGTTGCAAGTGGCAGCTGGACGGAGACAGGGTCCTGCGGGGACAGGGGTTCACGGTGTCTGGGGTAACAGGTACACACATGAACATCCATGGTGGGGCCCGGGCTGAGTCCCAGCAGGGAGAGCCTGCACCTGGGCCAGGGCGCCCCTGTGAGGCTCGGGGGAGGAGGAGAGGAGGACGGGGAGTGGGAGGGACAGCCCAGGGGGCTTGGGACACCCGCTGCGCCATGTTTCCGCTTCTAAGAGACACAGGCCTGTGTTCGATAAAAAGGAACTTAATAAAATATTTAAGGGTGAACACTCAGCTGTGAGCAGGAACTGTCAGCTAAAAATATTCCGTGGTAAACCAGGCTCAGAGGAGGCAGGCCTTGGAAGTGGAGGTGGAAGAAGGTAGTGGCGTGTCACAGGGCTGCCCCTTCCCCACTGAGGGCAGAGAAGACAGGGGCCCCCGCTGGACAGCACTCCAGCCTTCAGGCTGGCCCCCACCTATGGACTTGGATTGTTCCAGAAATGGAATTCCAGTGGCAGCTCTCTCCCTCAAGCCTCCCAGCTCTGCAACTTTCAGAATGCAGATCCTCCCTTTCCCTCCCCACATCACTTGTTTCTCAGAAGCCCAGTATCTGTCTCCAAATCATCCTGGTCCTCTCCCTGGGCCAGAACCTGAGCTCCCGCGCACGTCCTGCTTCCTCGGAGGCTCAGACCAGATGGGGAAGCGGTAAAGCAGCGGAGCTGGTAGCAGTGCTGCTGAAGGTTCCAGAAGTATTCTGAGCCAGCGTGAGCTGGGGGGCCAGGGGACAGGCACCCCAGCGGTTCAGAGGGCGCCTGCCCCAAGCAGGCCCAGAGGCTGGGAGTGGGGAGGGGCGGGGAGGGGCGGGGGAGGGCTGTCTGTGCTGAGAAAATAGAGGGGGAGCAGGACACACTCCCGGGGGCAGAGGCATGGCAGGGCCCACCTCCACGTCTGCCCACCCAGCCCCTGGCGGCCCCGAGCCGGCCTCCTCCCTGCCCTCCGCCTTCTCCCTGCCACATGACTGTGGCATTGATCCTTAATGGGCCCCTCGCTCAGCCTGTCTTCTCCACTGGGACATCTGGGCCCCGGTCCTTTGCAGCAACCCCTGGGTCCTGCCTTGCCAACCACACACCCTCAGACCGAAGGCAGGACAGAGGCCACTGCTCTGTCCTTGGGCTCTCATAAGAAGCCAAAGTCGAGGGCCTGGGCTTCGTTTCTGGGGACCCTATATTTGGCTCCACCCAGCTGGTCCGCTCCCTGTTCTGCACGATTCACTCCCTGGTTTCTTAATCTGTGCTCATGGCAGTCTCCCCCTGGAATGTTCTCTCCTTACTCTTGAACAGAGCGCGGCTCCTACATACCCTCAGCCATCCCAAGCGAGGGTTCGCTCGCCCTGCTGGGCCCACAGGAGGGTCTCCCCGCCCATGAGACCAGTGCGTGTTCCGTGGGAAGGCTGACATACCTCGATGCGGCCAGTGTCCGGCTGGAAGCTGCGCGCAGGGTCCTCCGTGGTGACCCGGCACTGAATAGCACAGCCATTGATACGGATGTTCTCCTGCCGCAGGCCCAGGTCAGGCAGGCTCCGGCCCTCGGCCACGTGAATCTGGGCATGGACCAAGTCCACACTGCAGGGGGGCAGGGAGGAGTGGAACGTGAGGCAGGGGATGGATGAGGAGGGTGGTCCCCACCCCTGCCTGCCGACTCTTCACCTGCTCCTTCCCACCAGACCAGCAGCCCCTGCCTGGTGCCCACTTGGGTCAGGAACTCCAGGCAGTCTGAATAAGGAGGTGGCAGCCGGAGAGGGGCCAACTGAAATATTTGCATCTACCTGCTCTGGTACCCGCCACCAAACGGCCCCTCCCCATACTCTGCCCTACTTTCTTCCTAGGGTTTCTGTCCTCCTGCCTCCCCCAAACCCTCCCTCGATCAAGCCGGACTTGAAGCCTCAGACAGTGCGGAGAGCAGTACGCATTACACCCCGACAGAGGCAGGGGGCGGTCTGCAAGAGAGCGGGGTTGTGACCGTGGGGCTTGCTGAAATGGGAACCACCAGCCGCTGGGAGGGTCTACGAGGGGATGTGCCGCGGGGAGGGTGCCGTCCTCCAGGGATCTGTGCAGTGGCTGGGCTTGTGCCCGAGACCCCAGCCCACAGGAGACCTTAGGGCACAAAACTCTCCAAATGTGCATGATTTTATAAGCTCAGCCTCACTGACTGCCATTCTCTTAAGGACAGCGACAGATTCAAGTGGAACAGCTGTTTCAAAAAAACAAAAACCAAAAAAACTCAAGGTTATTTAAATGTATTGTCACTGAGGCTTGTGACAGGGACAGCCTGTAAACGGCACTGGCAGACTCTCCCCGGTGTCCTGTAGAGCACCTCAGCGTGACAATGACTACCGTGCGCCGCGCGTACCCACACGCCACGGCAGACCCGCACGCCACAAGGTGGACCCACACGCCACGGCCGTAAGGCCGTGCTCTTTTCAAGCCTGACCTCCACAATGATGCTCCGAGAGTCTGTCATTCCTATCAGAGGAGGAGGGGTCTGAGGGTCAGAGAGGCTGCAGCTCACCCAAGCTTTGCGTGGATAGTGGCCGGGGAGGAACCTGCACCCTGGTCTGTGTCTTTCTGACACAAAGCCCCTACTCCTGAGCAAGCACAGACTTCCATCCTTAACACAGGAGGCTCGTGGCAGGCCCGAGATTGACAAGTTTACAGCGGTGCAATCGGGCAAAGTCTCATGGAGCCAGAATCCAAAGCTGGAGCGTCCACCTCAACTCAGCCTTTACCTCAAGAGGACAAGGAGTCTGGAAGCATCTGTGCACCTGCTGGGCAATGGCAGGCACCCCCACAGCAACCTCAATCTCAGGTGGGGGTCGGGGGAGGAACAAACTGTCAGAAAAGTTCCAGGGTGAGGTGGACCGGCCCAAAGCCAGGGCTTCACACTTAAATGGCTCAAAATAGGATCTTGAAACAACTGAATGGTTTATAAAATGGGCAGATTTTTTTTTTAAAGATTTTATTTATTTATTTGAGAGAGAGAGAATGAGAGATAGAGAGCACGAGAGGGAAGAGGGTCAGAGGGAGAAGCAGACTCCCTGCCGAGCAGGGAGCCCGATATGGGACTCGATCCCGGGACTCCAGGATCATGACCTGAGCCAAAGGCAGTCGCTTAACCAACTGAGCCACCCAGGCGCGCCAAATGGGCAGACTTTTAAGTGTCTCTACTCAATGCTTGTGGGAGAACAAACTGATACAAGCAATCTGGAAACCTGATTAGGCTTCACTCAGGTAACCACATGGAAAGCGTCTATCCCCAGAACTCTTCAGAGGGGAAGGGAAAGAGTTAGGCACAAAGATGGTAACTGACCACCCTTATGAGCTGCAAAAACCAGAAACGACCTGAGTGTCTAGCAATGGAGGGCCATGTACCTAAGTTATGAAACACACACCTACAGTTTCAGAAAGAACAGGGGCCTGGAGGATGCTTTCAATTAAGTAGAATAGGAATTCTACACATAACATCTCAATTGTGTCAAACTATTTATATGGTAAAATAAATAAAGATGGAACAAAACCAGGAGAGTTAGAGCACTCATAAGTGATGCTGCGCTGGGCTGGCAACTCTCTTGCCCTGAACCTCCGGCTCCTCATCTGAAACCCCAGAGATGAGACCTTCCCCCAGCACACCCGGCCTGAGCCGCCTCAGCATCCTGGTTCTGATCAATTTTTTTATTTGCTCCTTAATTCTTACAATAGGCATATAATGCTTTCCTTTCCATTTTCCTTTCCTTTCCCTCCTTCCTTCCTTCTTTCTCTTTTTCTTTCTTTCTTTCTTTTTTTTTTTTTTTTTTTTGATAAAGAGAGAATCTTAAGCAGTCTCTATGCCCAGCACAGAGCCAGATGCAGGGCTCTATCCCACGACCCTGAGATCATGACCTGTGCTGAAGTCAAGAGTTGGATGCTTAACCCACTGAGCCACCCAGGCGCCCCACATGTAATGCTTTTCCAATAATAATTTTTGTAGAAAGTAAGCAGAAAGCGCATCTCCACTCTCTAGCACAGTGGAGATGCGCTGAGCTCCCCAGGAGCCGCTGACGTGGATTTTACCAGAAACCTGGAAGCTGCCCCTTCCCGGAGGCTGCCGCCCCCACCGCACCCGCCCCACTCACTCGGTGATCTCCTCCGTGACAGTGTGCTCCACCTGCAGGCGGGAGTTGACCTCGATGAAGTAGTGCTTGCCGTGTCTGTCCACCAGGAACTCCACCGTGCCCGCATTCTCGTAACCCACCTGAGGGGCGGTCGTGTCAGCGGGGCCCAACTGATGGGGCCTGGAGGCCACTCTGGCTCAGCCTCAGCCATCAGGCCTGTTCCAAAAGGAACAGACCGCCGCATGCCCTGCCCCAATGGACCGCACAACCAGCCCTGCCCCAGGGCGAGTGCCGGCAGCCCACATAGCCCGTGGGCTGGGCCCTTGCCTGGTCGGCTCCCCGGGACTCCGCCCGAGCCTCTGGCGGCTGCACCGGCTTGTCTGGGGCAAGATTCAGGAGCTGCCACGGGCCCCAGACTCGGCACCCTCTCCCCGGAGGAGAGCATCCCAGCACCCTCTCAGCCATGCCTACCCCGGCCTCTGCTGGACCTTCTCACTCTCAGAGGGTTTTCAGAAGTTCCCCTCTGCTCTACTCATCACCACCTCTGGCCATGACCCAAAGAGGTGTCCGCCGAAAGAAACCAACAGTGATGATTCTAATGCAAAATTCAGCCCTCATTCCGGTCTCACTCTGGTCCTACCAGAACCACAAAATAGACTTCGGTTAGCTCCCTCAAATCTGTATAGAGTGACACGTGGCCTAAGTCAATAAATTAGACCCAACTCCAGGTAAGATTACTCCTCATATGAAATAACCCAAATGTCAACTCTAAACTGGAGCCTAACCAAGCCTCATATTAACTGTGGCTGAAACCTCTCTGCAGAGCGCTGAGCCTGTCTTTCAGCTGGGTAAGCTCACAGAATCGTGTGCTGCCTGAGAGGTCTGAGGGAGCACAGCTCTGGAAGGAGAGCAGGGCCAGGGCCCACCCCGTCTGCTGCGGAAGGCAGATCTGAGCAGATGCTCTCCCTCGGGGCCCCGGGAAGGGGAGGCAGGGGTGGGGGCAGGATGCCTGGACTCTGAGAGGGGGTGGGCTCTCTTCTGAACAAAGAACAGACAGCGGGACCCCTGCTACAGGCCTGGGGGGCAGGTCACTGCTGGGGGAGCCAGTATGCCATCTCCCGCCTCCATGCCCAGGAGAGCGAAGACTGGCAGAGGAGGACCTGAGGATTCAATGGGGGACAACAGATGTGATGCAGGGGACGGTCGAGAATGAATGAGAAGAAATGCCTTAATAATGTTTCTTAATCTTGCCAGAATCCACTGGATCTCATTCCTTTTGTTCCAGTGATTAGTCAGTGCCACGCAGAAGCTCCATCTGTGGAGAGGGAGTGGCCAGCGGCCTCCTTCCCTCCCTCTTCTCAGCCTTTCTGGACTCCAGGCTTGGGCTCTGGGCCTGGAACCTCTGCTCTCACACAGCGAGGATCCCAAGGAGCCCGTGTCAGCCTTTTCTCCTCCCAGACGGTCCCTACCCCACCCTCCCAGAGCCAGTCACTCTGGGCCTCCCTGCTCCCTAGCAGACCGTCCCCATCCGGACAGGACCCCTGGCATGAGGCCTAAGCCAGCAGGAGCTCAGAGGGAGCCTCTAGGAACAGGCTCCTTATCTCCACCTGGGAGACTATCCCCAAAGCCCCCTGCCCTTCACCTGCTTAGCAAGTTTGACAGAGTCACTGGTGAGCCGCGTCTGAAGCTGGGGGTCCAGGTGGGCGGCAGGGGCGATCTCGACCACTTTCTGGTGCCGCCGCTGGATGGAACAGTCTCGCTCATACAGGTGCAGAATGTTCCCGTACTGGTCTCCTAAAGTGAAAGGGAAACTCAGCTTCTCCAGGGATCTAAACACTTCCCGAATACCCACCAACCCCCACACAACTACTAGGGCCGATCCGTGCCAGCTCCCAGCAGTTGGGGCGGCGAGCCGAGAAACCACCGCCACTAGGGCCCGGGCCCTGACCAGTCCAGCCTCCACAGCCCGCCTTCCTGGGGGAGGGTCTCCCTGAGGGACAGCTCCTGGAGACCAGCTGCTGTGAGCCCAGAGAGAGCAGGCCTGCTTGGCTCCTGCCTTGGGCTGTGGCCCCGTGGACGCTCCCACTCACCCAGGATCTGCACCTCGATGTGGCGCGGCTTCTCGATGAACTTCTCCACAAACAGCGCTCCGTCCCCAAAGGCGGCCAGAGCCTCCGAGTAGGCCCGGTTGTGGCTTTCCTCCAGCTCCTGCGCGGCAGGCAAGCGGGGCAGACGCTGGACCCTACAGCTCTGTCCCACCCTCTGCAGGACCCCACCCACTCTCGGAACCCCAGGGCCCGCTCTGTGGGTGGCCTCACAGTCCAGCTGGACTCCCTGCTCTGCTCCCCAGCCCTGGGCTTCTGCTCACCTCATAGCTGTGCACGACCCTCATGCCACGCCCCCCGCCCCCACAGGCGGCCTTGAAGATAATGGGGAAGCCGTAGGTGTTGGAGAACTCATGGGCCTCGTGCAGGGAGGTGATGGGGGCATCTGTGCCAGGGACCACAGGGACACCTGTTGGGAGACAGGCACGTGGGTCCTCTGTAACAGGCTGGAACCCCTGCCCAAACCCGCCAGCCCCCTCCTCAGACGGCCCCTCCTGAGCCGTGCGGCCCCTGGTGGCCTGTCAGCCACACATACCTGCAGCAATGGCAATGGCCCGGGCCTCCACCTTATCTCCCATCTTGCGGACCACCTCGGGGCTCGGCCCAATGAAGCGGACACCGGCATCCTGGCAGGCTTGGGCAAAGTCCGCTCGCTCCGACAGGAACCCGTAGCCAGGGTGCACTGCATCCACGTTGTTCTCCTGGGGGCAGGAGCAGTGAGAGGAGTGCAGCAGCTCTCCAATTCCTTCACACAGGCCCAGAGCCAACCCCGTGGCCCGTGTGCCTCCCCCCACCGCACTTGGTTCGTTCGTTCGTTCATTCATTCATTCCTTCCTTCCTTCCCCTATTCACAGACACTTACTGCGGCTGGCCTAGAGGCCAGGCATAGCACCCAGGCCCCGCCCTGCTCACCTTGGCCACCTTGATGATGTCTGGGATGTGCAGATAGGCCTGCACCGGGGCGAGGCCGCGGCCGATGAGGTAGGCTTCGTCTGCTTTCTGCCGGTGCATCTGGCCTGTGTCCTGCTCCGAGTAGACAGCCACAGTGCGGATACCTAGCTCCGTGCAGGCCCGGAATACGCGGATGGCAATCTCACCTTGGAGGGAGGGGGCAATGGACAAGATGTTAGATTCCTGGGTCCTTACAGAAGCAGAAGCGGGGCAGGGAGCTGGTACGCAGGGCAAGGGCAGAATAGGAATGCTAAGGCTGGGCTGGACACGTGGTTCCTCTCGCTGGCCCTAAGGGCACTCACCTCTATTGGCTACCATGACTTTCTTGATGGGCTTGTACTCCAGGCGCCGGACATTTGGGGAGGCAGCGGGGGCAGTGGAGGCTTGGCGGACACGCAGGAACCTCAGGCCCCCACGAACGGTTTGGAACTTCAGCATCTGGCAAGTCAGAGCCAGGTTAGAGCAGATTCGGCAAAAAGGGTTCCCCTCAGGAAGAGTGAGGGTCCTGCCCCAGGCCCCCTCCCCCACTGCCCCTTAGTGCCCCACACGAAAGCCAGCAGGCTCACCCTCAATCCCTGGCCAAGCCCAATAATCCCTGGGGTACTGATTGCCTGTAGGGAAGGGAGCAAAGTCAAACCCAAACAGAATCCAAGCTCATCCTAGCGCTCTAATAACTTTCAAAACACTTCAAGCTCTTAAAGCAATCCCGCGTGCCCTCAATGTGCGTTCGTCAGAGTCCCCTTCGGTGCCCTCTCCGGGGCCCAGCAGCCTGGGTTTTAGAACCTCCCTGTGCTACCCTGGCCCCTGTGTCCCTCCATTGGGGTTCCACCTGGCCAGGCAAAGAGGGTAACGACAGATCTCTCAAGGAGCCAACCTGTATCAATGTGCTGTCTCAGGAAGAAAGCCTCTGCTCAGACTTCAGGAGCACGACTTCTTCACACAGTAGTAGAAGCTTCCTTCTCTACTGACGGCCACTTGAGGTGCGCTGAACTCCAGATATCACCCCGTGATCTCCCCCTCACAGATCCACTAGCAGCCTGATCCCCTGAGATCTGCTTCAGGTAACCAGCCCACTGGGAAGGGCACGCTTTCCTGGGGGAGCCACTGGAGCCCACCGCGCTGGCAGACGACAATGGCACACACACCAGAGAGCACCCACCTCACCTCGTCCTGGGCACCAAAAGCCTGCTCTGCGCGGGGCCACAGGCAGCTCTGTGGCGGGGACAAGGCCCCGCAGAAAGAGTCCAAACTACCACATAGGGTTAAGTCAAGAAGAAGCAAAGCGCTCCTTTAGGACACGCTCAGAAACAGAGCAGTAACTAGGAGTGGTTAAGAACCCATTAGCAGTTTCACCACAGACAAGAGAGAACAGTGAGGTGACACTTTGCCTATTAAATTAGCAACAGTGTTGTAAAACAACCAGATTTAGTGTCCGTAAGGCCTATGGGAGACAGACCCACAAGGTGAGGTTGGGATACCAGGGCAGCTCTCTGGAAAGTACCCTGGAAATTCTATCAAGAGCCTTTGAAATATTTATGCCCCTTGGCCCTGTGGTTACCATTCTAGCAATCTAACCCAAGGAAATAGTCTAAAATGGGAACCAAGACGGATGCAGAAAGATGTTCAAAACAGCATTATTTACAACAGCAAATACTTAGAAGCCACTTAAAGATCCAACGCTAGGGCGTCTATACAGACGTTATGTAACCATTAAAAATGCTTGTTTGCACAGCTCTAAATGACAAGGGGAATGCTTGTGATACAACGTAATGCTACGGAAATTAAAACAGTAAATAATATGATTTCATGAAGCTTTTTTTAGGCAAGGAAAATAACTAGAAGAAGCTCTGTCAGACAGCATGTCACTCACTCCCATGTTCTAGAATTGGTGCAGTGTTGTTCTTTTCCTTTTTTATGCTTCTCCATACAGTCTATATCTTCTCCACTGGGGATGTCATTTACAATTAGCACAATGGAGACATATATGGAAGGGATCGGAAGATCTTTGCGGAAAAAAGCTAAGTGGAACGTCTGAATCGTCTCCCTGGGGGAGGTGAAGGACTCCCATATATCCTGTGAAACAACAGTGAGGCTGGGCCCCCTCCCCACACACACAGTGGGGCCACCTCACCTTCCTCACTCTTGCCCCAGGTGAGCCAGCTCCGGGTCTTCTTTACCTGTCTACAGGTGAGCAGCCTCACAGCCTGGGCCAGTGGCACCAAGATTCTCAAACCTCCAGAAGTTTCAACTATTTCCAGGGAGGCCCAATTTTTTCTCCCACCTGGGTGGGTTTGCTCCTGCTACCCCTCAGGCACTTACCCCGTCATCCTGTGTATGAACACCCCCTCACACTCCCTGCTTTTTCCAGATACAGAAAGGGATCTCTGGAGGCTGTGCAGAGGGTAGGCACCAAGTGCCTCTCAGCTCACAGTGAGGAAAAGAGGGAGCCTGAAATACCCACGCAGGCCTCAGAGCGCCCCCCCCCCGCCACCACCACCACCACACACACTCCCAAGTCTGATTCTCACAGACCCTGCAGCCCGGCCTTCCCCAGTGATACCACCTTACACAGCAAGAGCTGGGCTCTGGGCCGGGGCGTCAGCCTCCAAATGCCCCTAAATCCATGTCCAAGCAGATCAGGCCCTGGGGTGCAGGAGAGAGCCAGGCAGAAGTTCACAGAGAGAAAAGATCAGGGCCCTCTCCCCGAAGCCAGAGCAGTGGGGAAAGGGGCACAGAGAGCAGCCTCGTCCAGCTGCTGGTGGCCCAGCATGCATGCCTGCAGTCCACAGGCCTGGGTCTGCCCCCAGCCGGGCCTCCCCGAGCTGTGAGATCCGGGGACCTGAGGCTTCATCTCCTTGTCTGTGAAACTGGGCACCACAACCCCCAACCTCGGCGGGTCATTCTGAGGATCAAGGAGCCCATGCCCTGAGCGTGGAGGATTGATGGGTCACTAGCACTTTCCTCCCAGAAGAGCAAAGGAGCAAGAAGGAGCTCCATCTCCATGCAGCCCCACACAACCCACGCTCCTGCGCCCACTCCACAGCACCAGGTCACCACCCCAGCGTGCCCAGCCCTGCTCAGTGGGACCCGCACCCGGGATGTCGTGGAGCACCCATCCTGCAGCACTCACCCTGCACCAGCCAGGCGCCCACAGCCACTTCTGCCCAGGGACGTCGTGGGCCAGTGGCTGCTCCGCCTGAGGCCACTGGTACTGGGATACAAAGGTCTCGGGCACCAGAGCGCTGGAAGCCTGCGTGGCGGCCAAGACTGAAATCGGGGGAAGGGGTGCCTGCAGTGGCTCGGGGCCCGGAGCCAGAAGAGGCAGGGAGGTTGGGTCATGAAGGCAGCAGGTGATTCACAGCTGGAAGCTGGCTCCCCTGACCCCCTGGGATGAGGAAAGATTGTAAGGGAGATGATCTGAGGCAGGATACCAGCCGGCACAGGGAGAGCAGACAGCCAGGACTGATTTAGGACCTGCTGCCACTTGAGGTTAAAGGCACAGAAACATCAGTGCACGGGCAGAGAGGGGTCTGGGGAGGCTAGCAGGGAGGGGCTCATGTGCATGACAGAGGACACAGGTCATGCTGCTCCTCAGAGCCTAGACGGAGCCCGGCAGCTCCATTCATAGCAGAGTCACACACAACCCTGACCCCACTCCCCAGCCTCATCCCGCCACCACCAATGCTAGGCTCCTCGGGACAGAAGGACCAGGGATGAAGTAAAATGTCCTCTCATTCCCAGAACATGTCCACCCTTCTTAGAACTTCGCTAGCTCAGCACCCAGCCTCTTCCCTTGTCAAATCCTACTTTCCTCCTAGACCTGAAACCCAGGGGTGGCCGGTCAGTTGCCTGGTGCCTCCTGAGGCCTTTCCAGAATCAACTACAGCTGGGGGACACCTGAAGGACAGAGGTGGGCTGCCTCACAGAACCCTCTTCCTCCGGAAAGCAGGACATTCGTGGGTCGTATGTGATGAGTCCACTCTGGGTATGTTGAGCTTGTGGGCTCTGGGATGGACCAAAGGGAGGTGCTGAGTGGGCAGATTCCACTGCTCCCTGAATCTCGCCCCCTCTCCCAACCTGGAAGGGAGGAGAGGCCCCTGTGTAGTGCTTGGGGCGGGGGGCTGGGATGGAGGCAGGAAGCTTCACTGTCGGAGGCACCTGGCCAGACCCACCAGTAGAAGCAGAGCCCCTGGGTGGGAGCGGAGGGCAATGGGGAGGCTGCCGGGCACCAGACTCCCTTCCCACAGCCCTCCTAGAGGGGCTGCCTCTGGCATTAAATGGGGTCCCTTGCTCAGAGATCAAGCCCTGGCATCGTGGAGTGACCTGAGTGCCAGCCTCACCTCACACTGGCAGTTTCCCAAAAACAGCCTCCAGAGTGCCGGCCTTCCCTCTGGCGCTGTTCCAGGTGGCAGCCTTGTCATCCTCACACCAGGGCAGAGAACACCCACAGGTGCTGGTCACAGGTGAGTGGCGTGGGGCTGGGGCCAGGCTCCCACCGTGGGTTTTCGGTGGGTGGATGGTAACTAAGAAATCCTCAAACTCATGGACAGTTTGGCTAAGAATCTCCCTTAAAAACTCCAAGGGCCTCGTTAACCAAACCTGGCATCTTGGAAAGCCCTGGAACCCTTGGGCCGGGGAGGCTGCTCTCCCGGACAGGACAGCCTCGCCGGCTGGATCTCCTCACTCGGATGCTGCCCGAGCACAGCAAAGCCCCTGGTTACCCGCCCCAGGCACACCATGTCGCCTTGCTCCACACTGGGGATGCACATGAGCAAACATCTTCCCTGACCTCAACGATGGGGAGAGAAGCCGTAAGAGAAAAGCAACAACCATCACCCGCAGATCCCTTACCCTGGTTTCCTCTCCAGAGAGCTGACCGTCCCAGAGAGGCCTGTTTGCTATTTTTTGCAAATGCCAGCTGACAGATCCCTTTCCTTGGCCTCGGGGTGTGCATTAGAGACAGGGAGTAAGACGGCTTTGACTCTCACTTGGGCCGTGTAAACAGCGCCTTGCCCGCAAGGGGAGGCACATCGAGGCAGGGAGTGTCTGCAACACCCACTTTCTCCCCCGCTGCCTCTCAGCCCGACTCCACACTTCCTACTTCTCTCCGAGCTTCGATTTCTCCTCCAACACTGGATCAATAAGCTCAGCGCTCTCCTTCGAGAAGGCAGTGGTAACAAGTCAGGAAGGTGCCTACAACAACCTGTGGAAGGAGGGAGGGGAAAGGTCGGGACGCCTTCTGCCCAGTCCTGACGGCCCGTCCGCTTGGCTTGGAGGACACGCAGCACTCTCCAATCTCTGCCTATGCACCAGGCCGGTGCCGGCAGGTGGGGACCTGTGCCGACCGCACACCGAGCAGCGCCTTTCCTCTTCACCAGGTACGGTTGTTCTGCCGGGATGTTCTGCAAGTACTAACTCAGGCAACTCTTACCTTTCCTCACCACACCCTTGTACAGAGAAGGAACCACACCCAGGCTACCCAGCAGGGCTGGTTTTGAGCCCAGTGTGTATGCCGCCCTCCAGAGTGGGAGCTCTGATCCATCAGGGCACATGGGAGTCTTCACCAACTAAAGGAGTAAGTTGTGGCTTTCACGGAAAGCACAGCATGACGGGCGCTTGGAAACCCAAACCCCAAAAACCCCACTCCTGATAAAAACCCTGTCACTGGCCTGAACTTCCAGCAGGGCCACCAGTGGCCTCTGCAGGTCCCACCAGGGAGCAGGCCAACAGTGCCAGCAATCATGTGTCCCCAGTAAGCTAGGGCAGCTTCAATTTGTCCAATAAGTCATCAAAATGTCACTAGAAGTACCACCACTTCGGACCTAAACTACATCTCCCAGGCTGCCTCTTGCAACCAGGAGCAGCACAAAATTCTGCTATCAGGGCATTGTCGTCCACATTTTTGTCCACACAATACAGCCACTGTGCTCAGGGTGGGTGTGCTCTCAGCCAGAGGAGCCCTGCTGGGACCAGCGTAAGGCTGCCACCTTCGTGGTGTAGCCAAGCGTCAGGCCCTGGAATGCTCCTTCAAGGATCTGTCCAGGGGCGCCTGGGTGGCTCAGTTGTTAAGCGTCTGCCTTGGGCTCAGGTCGTGATCCCAGCGTCCTGGGATCGAGCCCCACGTTGGGGCTCCCTGCCCCGCGGGAAGGCTGCTTCTCCCTCTCCCACTCCCCCTGCTTGTGTTCCCTCTCTTGCTGTGTCTCTCTCTCAAATAAATAAATAAAATCTTAAAAAAAAAAAAAAAAAAAAAGATCTGTCCAGAGTTTCCACCCTAAATAGCTGTCACATAGCATCTCCTACAGCCTCGGAGGGCAGCTGTGGGCAGGAGGCACACCGGAAGGGGAAGCCATGGCCCTGCTTCGGGGGCGCCTGGCTGATGGAGGTTTTGGAAGCCCACAGTCTGGGCTCCCCGCCGCCCGTTCCCAAGCCCCTCGGCACATCCATGAAGGAGGGCAGCCAGAGGGGGTGAGAAGAAGGGAGAGTGACTCAGAAACAGGCCCCAGGGATCTCCAAATGAACGAACAAGACTCCCATACATCTGCTCCTCCAACCCTCCCAGCACCAGCACCCCCACCAGGCTCCAGCCCCGGCCCCCAGCTGGCCCCAGCAGTGCCAGCAAAAGCAGGTCAAAAGCAGAGGGAAGGAGCTCTTGGCAGAGGACTCCAGCCGTGGCAGAAGCGAGCCTCTGATGGATGGGGCCGCTCCGGGGGAGCTTTCTCTCCAGGCAGCTCTGCGCTGTCCTAACCGTGTCCAACAGGGGCCCCAGGGCTGGTGGCCGGCAGGGACAGATGAAAGGAAAGAACTCAGCCGGTATCAAAGCGCCCAAGAGAGGCTTGACTAAGGCTGAGAGGTCTGGGTAGGGGGAGCTGAAGAGAGGACACAAAAGCAGGGAAGGTGACAGACAAGAAGAAAGGAGAGTGAGAATACCAAAGTCAGAGACGGGAGAGGAAACGGCACGTGGCCCGGGGCAGCTCAGCCGGCTGCTACCGTGAGTGGCCTCCACGGTTCAGAGCCACGCCAGCAAGGCCCCACAAGCCCCTGATTTAAGTCTGCAGGGACAGGGGAAGAGGGTGGGGCAGCCACACTGGGACAAATGGTGCTGCGTGGGCTGCCGGGATATGTAGGCAGGGGCGTGGAACAGGCTTCAAGAAAGGAGGCGAGCCAGGGCTCTGGGCCTGCAGGGCAGTGTAAGGGAAGGACAGGGATGAGGCGGGGGGCAACTGGCATAGCAGGGGCTGCCTTGACCCAGCCTCTTTCGGGGGCAGGGGAGACTGGCAGGTCGAACACTGCCCCCTGGTGCAAAAGGAGAGCTACTGCCAACCTGCACACGCCTGCCCAGGTACCAGAGCATCAGAAGGCCATTGGCCCTGACAGCTCCACATCCTTTAGGACTCACTCAGAAGGCATTCCTGGACATCACACCTCCTCAGCGAGCTCCACACCCTCCCTGGAAAAGCTCTGTCACTGTCCTTGCCACACCCCACTGTCTTCCTGTCTATGGAGGATGTCTGTGAGGTCACATCTGTCCTCGGGAAGGAGCACTTAATGTTATAACGATTCGCTGACCCATCTCACGAGACACTGGGAGGACCTTGGTGACAGGATCCTCGGTTTATTTTGTCCTTCACTGTCTCCCTTGTCCTCTGTACTGTGCCTGACACCGTGATTAAATGTCTGGGGAATGAATTAATGAACAAACAAATGAACGAATCCTTCAGATCACATGAGTTTCCAGAAATATTATGGAACGCTGAGACAAAGAGTCACAGCCCCTCCTAGGAGCAGCACACACAAGTTAGTGGGACATACAAGTGCCCCGACACACAGATTAGAGCCCAAAGTGTTAACAAGGAAGTTAGCTGAAAGGGCAAGGTCAGCAAAAAGCCCCTCCCAAACAGAAGATGGGAACCAGGAGGGCTGAGCAAGGCGACCGGCACTAAAGCCTCCATTCTGGACAGTGGCTGTGCAGGGAGACAGACCCCAGAATGCAGCAGGCACACGAGTGGGCCAGGAAGCTCCCTGACCCCTTCACGGCACACCACCCCCCGCTGAAAAGTCATGGAGGACACCCTCCCCACTTGTTCACCCAGTTCATCCCAGTCCCAGGGTGACAGGAAAGTAGATGCCAGTGTATGGGCTGAATCGTGTTCCCCAAGGAGGCCTATGGAAGCCCCAAACCCCAGGGCCTCAGAATGTGACCTTGGTTGGAACTGCAGGGGGTATTCAGTGAAAATGTGGCCCTTAGGGTGGGCCCTAATACAATATGCTTGATGTCCTTATAAAAAAGGGGAAATTTGGAACCAGAGAAAGACAAACACAGAGGGCAGATCCTGTGAAGACACACAGGGAGAAGATGGCCATGTGTCCAGAAAGACTCATCTAGAAGGCTTGCTGGAAAGTACCAGAAGTTAGGAGATAAGGAAGGACCCTCCCCTACAGCTTTTGGAGGAAGCAAGGCCCTGCCGACACCTTGATTTTAGACTTCTGGCCTCCAGAAGTGTGAGATAATAAATCTGTTATGAGTTTCGGGGACTTTGCTATGGCAGCCCTAGGAAACAAGCAGACCCAGGTTCTCCACTGATGACCAGAACCTACTGAGACCCTAAAACCAAGGACCAGGACTGGGGTGGACACAGGTTGGTAAAAATGTCCCCTTCTTTCACCTGCTCAGGCTGACCCAGGCCACAGCAGGGCCTTCAGAGTACGGAGCTATTTAGGATTGTGGTCAGTGTCCCCTCCAGGGAAGGCCGAGTGGGAGGCAGCGACCATGAGCAGCGCCAGCCAGCACGAGCACGCAGCTGCACGGAGAGCGGGCAGGCAGCAGGACGACCTCCTGAAGGACACCAGGGCCGAATCTTCAAGGACGAGGAGAAGGGGGAGGCGGTTCAGGCATGGGGCAGCTGGAGCAAAGGCAAAGGAGGGAACAGCCTAGTAGTGGCTGTGCACTGAGGCCAGAGGCAGGAGTGAAGGTGCTCAGGAGGAGGTCAAGGGCCGGCACCCGGACTCTGATGCCAGGTCGGGAGCTTGCAAGCACAGCAAGGGACAAGGACCATATCCCCGGGGTTGGGAGGTGCCAGCCAAGAAACCAGGCAGGGGAGAAGAGACCTGCAGTGTGGCGGGATCCCTCCGGCCGTTCTGAGGAAGCTGGATGGGAGGAGGAAAGACTAGAAGGTGGAAGACAAATGAGGAAGATGTTCTAATGTAGGCCAGAGACAACGAGAACCCGGGAACACGGCAGCAGCAGTACCGCCGGTGCCTCTGAGATGAGGGATAGCGGCCACAGGTAAGGAGGGCTCATGGCTCCTGCTTGAAAAGCAGGAATGAACGGCAGTGATGCCCAGAGATGCCCAGTTAAAGAACACAGAAGTGTAGGTAACGAGCAGCAAGGAAGAGCAACACCCACGGCCCCCGGGAGGGCCGCTCGGTCCTGAGACCCCTCAGGTCACACACCGGGTCCTCCCAACCGCTCCCCCCAGTTCCCTGAGCCCCAAGGGCAAGGGTATAGAGTCAAGGGAGGTGAGACCCAGGCAGGCCAGATGGCACTGCCCCTGGCCCCCAGGCCCTGGAGAGGCTCCACCCGGGGCGGGGGGGCAGGTGGCAGACAGAGCCCGGGCAACCAGGGAAGGGCAGCCAGGCAGGACAGGGACGCCACACACCCCTCAGCTTCCACAAAGCGGCCCCGGGCTGACGGGCAGGCGGCATGGCAAGGACCCCTTTCTAGGAAGCCACCAGCCCCGGGCAGAGCCGCAGTGACCGGCGGGTGCCAGGGAAGCGACTGCCTCAGTCTCTCCTCCAAGGCCGGCGATGAGCCGCCCTCGAGTCCCACTGCACCCAGGCTTTCCGACCCACGTCCGCGTCAGCCTTCAGTATGAATGGACAACCAAGATCACCAGCTGTTTGAGGCGATCACCCCGAACTTACCAAAACAAATGGGGAATAAAACAGGGAACTCTGAGGAGAAGAGTAATATGGAGAGCAGATAGTTAGGAAAAAAAAACTATAATTAATCTCGGAGAAGTAAGAGAAGCTATTGCATTGAGAGGCGGCAGCTATTTTAAAGGCAACGAGAAAGAGCTCTAGGAAATTAAAAATAGAGTTGCAGACATTTTTAACCATAATAAATAGAAGAATGAGAAGACAGTTGAGGACACTGCCCAGAGAGCAGAACAGGAAGACTGGCACAAAGCAGTCCCGGTGCCGGGGACGTGCACTCCGGCGGCGGTGGCGAGGGCGTTTGGAGATGCCAGCGTGATGCCGCAAGTCCCACCTGGCAAGGGGACCGGGCGGGATCCACCAGCTTCCTGCATGAGTTTGCTGGCACAAGCGTCACAAATCACCACAGACTTGGCGGCTTAAAGCAACAAAGATCTATTCCCTCTCCGTTTTGGAGGCCAGAAGTCCAGCATCAGTTACATGGGCTCAAATCAAGGTGCTGGCAGGGCCATGATCCCCCCAGAGTCTTGGGAGAGGGTGTCCTATCCCACGGCCCCCTGCTTGAGGTGCCTGCCAGACACCTCTGCTTGTGGCCACATCCCTCCAGTCTTGGCCTCTGAGGACACTTGGCCTTCCCTGCCTTGTGTAATCTCCTACCTCTCTCTCCCAAGGACACGTGTGACAGCATTAAAAGGGTCCCCAGATAATCCAGGGTCATCTCCCCATGTCAATCAAGGTCCTTCCCCTCATCACCTCTGCAAAAACCCTTTTGCCATTTACAGCATCCAGGGATGAGGACCCAGAGATCTTTGGGGGCCACTATCCAGGCTACTACACTTCCAAAAAGGAGAATGAGAAGAAGGTCACGTAACGGTCTTTGACAGGGACACTGAGCCAGAAGCTATTTCTGAGGGAAGATGTCCTCCAACCTAGAACTCTCCACCCAGTTAGACTAGCAATCAAGTGCGGCGGAGGGGGGGCGGGGAGCGCAAAATAAAGACCTTTTAGGGCACATCCAGCAAAAGCAAGCTCACTGCCCATGAGCCCATTTGCCTGGGAAGCTCCTGATGAAGGGGCACTAACAAGACGAGGGAATAAATAAACCAAAATGAGGAAGGTGGGAGCCGGCACAGAAAGAGGTGAGGGGGGCTCTCAGAAAGATGGTGACAGAGAACCACTGCCCGGACTACAGCAGAGGCCAGGAGAAGGAGAGAAAGGGAGTATTAGATTGCCTGAAGCCCCTGAAAGAATGGAGAGGAGATGGCAATCTGCAATTTAGGGATGAAGAATGAGGCAAACAGTAACTCCAGGAAACTGAGAGGTTATACAAGAAAATGTTACCACATATGCACCTGGGGTTCTCAAGCGTGAATATTTACTTGATTTTAATAATGTACAAACTGAAAATATACTTAAACAAAAATGGTTACCTAACCAGGGAAAGTGGTACAGGTCGGGGGCTGGGGTGGAGGGAGCGAAGTCTTCCACAGCAGAGCCCAGCAGACAGAGTCAAAGGCCCTGTGCAAACAGGGGTGTCAGCAGCTAGGAGTAACGTGTTTGCCTCTGGAGAGACAATCAGGGAGGGCAGGTTGGGCAGGGGACTGATGGGAGTTTTTATAGGGCCTCCTGACACAATTTGACTTCCCCAAGTGTCCACATATATTATTTTGATAAAATTACAGTTAAAGTTAACAAAAGGAAAAGCAACTCAACAAACAGCTGCAATTTTTCTTGCTCTTATTCCAATCCCATCCCCCACCCCTTTCCTCCTCCCCTGATCCCCAGGGGCTACCACAAGCCAGTCCCTCGGGGTGCTCCCCCTTCGTGGATTTTACACTGATTAGATAGATATGTACCCAGAACATACACTTGTGTTTCAATTTTTCCATAAACGAAATACTGTCATTTTTTAACTCACTTTTTTTACCCAACATATTTGGAATCTATCCACACTGATACAAGTCGCTATAGCTCATTGATTTTAATGGCTGTGTAATAGTGTACGTACTACAGCTCATCCATGCTCAAATGAGGGACACAGACCAGAGGTTGTCTCCAAATCTTAGCTATTAAAAACTGTGATGTATAGATTGGCAAATGGATCATTGTTGAAACTGGGGGACAGGTACATGAAATTCATTGTACTATTTGCTCCATTTTTATGGATGTTTGGAAACAACCATAATAATCTCAATTAAAATGTTAAAAAATGAATAACCTTGAACCCGTATACAAAATGTACAGGAACTTCTCCAGGGCCTACACATAGAATTGGAACTGCTGCCTCAGATGGCAGGCACATTTTACCTTTTTTTTTTTTTTTTTTTTTTTTAGCGAGTGTGTGCGTGTGCACAAGTGGGGAGGAGGGCAGAGGCAGAGGCAGAGAGAGAATCCCAAGCGGGCCCACACTCAGGGCAGAGCCTGACGCTGGGCTCAATCTCACGACCCTGAGATCATGGCCTGAGCTGAAATCAAGACTCAGAAAGTCAACTGACGGCCACCCAGGTGCCCGCGGCAGGCACATTTTAAACGTCAATACTGCCAAGTAGCTCTCTAAAGCAGTTGTCCCAATAACTGATGCAGCCACCAGAAGCACAACAGAAATTTCTATTTCCCTACATCTCTGCAACTCTTCATCAGACTTTGATTTTTGTCAATCCCATGGGTAGAAAATCGTTTCTCTGATTATTAGTAAACCTGGATATTTTCTCAGAATTGTTGAGATTATTTTTAGGTTTTCTCTTTTATGAATCGCCTGTTCATATTATTTGCCCCTTTTTCTACTGGACTGGTTGTCTTTTTATTACTGAATTGTAGTAAGTCTTTATGTATTCTAGATATGAACCATGCTCCATTATATACATGGCAGGCATCTTCCTGCATGACGGAGTAGTTAGTAAGTCCTAGGAAGAGCAGAGGAAGAGGAAGTGGGGAAGGCAGTAAGAGATGGAGCAAGCCCAGGGCAGGTCTCCCTGGTACAGGTGAAAGACTGACCATGAAGTTGATAGAGAACACCTCCCTCCTCTGAGACCAAAGCACCTACATTTGCTGGGACAGCCCCAGGGGAAATATGCCAGTGCCCAGCCACAGGCAGCTATAATATGTAGCTGGCTGGGACCCACTGTCACCTGATGCACTGACTGGGCCAAGGCCTGAAATGACCAGTAGCTCTTGCACGGTGGCTCTCCGGGCTGAGAAGCCCAGACATCTCATTCCAGGAGGCACAACCGGAAGAGCAGCAGCCCAAGGAAGATAAATCTGCAGATGGCAGGGCATCCTGTTCACATCCAAACTCCTTGTTAGCAGCAGCTGTTCCAAGAACCAGGAATAATGAGTCCAAGCTGCATCAGAGATGACTGATATTTAACTTTAAGAAAAACTGTCTGGTCAGTCAGATCAGCAAAAGATACAGATTAGACAGAACAGTGGCATTTCCCTCTGAGGGGGTTTTAAAAGAATTCAGACAGTTTTCTGAATGAGTCGGTTTAGGTCAAGTGACTCTTTTGGAATAGGAAAATGTTCGACCGGTTGTATGAGACTTCTTCAATTTCTGTTGTGATTATCCTTGGAGAATGGGGAAGAAAGCAGTTTCCTACCTGTGTTCTGGCATGTTCCTACAAAATGCTGTTTTAATATTCTTTCTTTAGAGGACCAAAAGCAAAAGTTAAACATGTTTGGAGTTTAGATATTAAGTATGTTTTACTTTACAGCATAGTGTGGATCAGAGACCTGTAGCCCTCAGCACAACCTGGCCGGAGAACCACGAGCAGCAAGACCGCTCACTTCAGTCTCCTCCCACGCTCCCGACTCTGTTCTCAACCAACATAAAACTACCTGAGGGCTGCTATTCAGTCAAAATCTGATTTTCAGATAAATAACATTTTTTTCAAAGTGTGAGTATATCCCATGCACTATTTGGGGCATATTACAAAATTATTTGTTGTTTATCCGAAAATTAAATTTAACTAGGCATCCTGTATTTTATCTGTATTTTACCCCAACAAGCCAGCAGTGCTGAGGGCCAACTGGGTGTGAGGAGGAAAGAAATATGTAAAGAGAATTCTCAGATGCTGGCACAGAGGATGGGGATAACACTGGTTAAGATCCCGGGGTCCCACTGCCTGGGTTCAGATCAGGGCTCCAACCAAGCCCACTGACTCTGGGCAAGTTGCTTAACCTCTGACCATCAATTTCTTCATCATAGTGACTTGCAGCAACGGCACAGGCACGTAGGGTTGTTACAAAGACCAAACGAGTTAATGCTTGTGAAGCCCTCAGATTAGTGCCTTGGCACAGAAGCAGCCTTTATTATAACTGTCAGCTTCTAGAATTAGAAGTTGCACCTCGGGGCTGGCCCTGTTTCTGATGGACAGAGGTGGCAGGGGAAGGGCTGTGAAGGGAGAGCCAGAGGACAGCCGAGGCCCAGTCGGGGCTGGGGCTGTGCCATGAAGCACTCTGTTTATTGCGAGGACACTGAAACACGCCTCGACCCCAACAAGACAGCCTAAGAAACAGGGTCCATCTGCCCAGCCGTATCATGTCACCAAGGACCCACCATGAGGATGCGGCTCACTCCTGCTCACTCCCACTGGCTCCCTGACTCTGCTTCTGTCCAACTCCGTGCTCAGTGGCATCACACTGGGGGCCTACACTTGGCCACAGTGGGCAGATGTATGCCACAGAAATTGGCAAACTCAGCAATCAGGGCCCTTTCCTCACCTCCTGGACAGCCGCCGAAGGAGCACCAGATGGCCCGAGCAGCCCACCTTGACGCAGAGATGAGGGGTGTGTGTGTGTGTGTGTGTGTGTGTGTGTGTGTGTGTGTGTGTCTCTGGGTGCACCCCTTCTCCATTTTCTCTTTTGGCTGTGTGTGTGTGTGTGTGTGTGTGTGTGTGTGTGTGTGTGTGTGTGTCTGGGTGCACCCCTTCTCCATTTTCTCTTTTGGCTGTGTGTGTGTGTGTGTGTGTGTGTGTGTGTGTGTGTCTGGGTGCACCCCTTCTCCATTTTCTCTTTTGGCTACAGAACCCAGTAAAGAGGCCTCTGGTTTTTTTTGTAAAAGCCTGTTGTACAAGTGCTTAATTCAGTTAAAACATGGGGGTGAGCTAAGGAAGAAATAAATTTGGCACTCTCTCCATGTCTTAAGGCAGCTCAGAAGCCATTCCGCAACACCAATTAACCTGTGAGAATATCAAACTAAAGATTCTTTGGATAATCTCATTTAACAACATGATAATTATTCTTTTGTTTTCTAAGGGACTGATTTCTTTGTTCGTATCCTTGACACTTTGTCTTGCCGACCCCCCCCCCCCCCCCGCCCCCGACCAACACAGGCATTTGCAGGTTGAAGTGTGAGGATTTTAAAATAATAGCTGTTGGAGGGCGCCTGGGTGGCTCAGATGGTTGAGCGTCTGCCTTCGGCTTGGGTCATGATCTCGGGGTCCTGGGATCGAGCCCCGCATCGGGCTCCCTGCTCCGCGGAAGCCTGCTTCTCCCTCTCCCACTCCCCCTGCTTGTGTTCCCTCTCTCGCTGTGTCTGTCAAATAAATAAAATCTTTAATAAATAAATAAATATCTTTAAAATAATAGCTGTTGGATGCACATGTCAAATGTCTATTCTGTAACAGAACTTACCCCCTTCCTCCTCACCCTCCTCCTGCTCCCCCAAATGATATACACCCCAAAACCCAAATCCAACACTTCTTCCTGTCTTCCATCTCCCCAGGGACTAGGGCTTCAGTTTGGGGGTCATCTTCAGTTCTTCCTTCCCCCTTACCCACCATCTGGCCAAGGAGGCCTGTCAGTTCTCTTAAAGCCTTCATGTCCTCCTGCCTTTCATTTCTATGAACACACCCTAGATTATCCCCTTCTTGTTACTTCAACTAGTATGAAAGCCTCCTAATCATTACCAACCACTACCCTTGGTTAGATTTAGCTACCAGTCTGTGCTATATACTAGTGGTAGTTAGCACCCCCAAATATAGGCCTTATTTCACTCTCCTCTAACCGCCCCCCCCCACTACCCACAGGTAAGCTCTCCCTCCCGCAGGCCCTCTCCTATTGTCAGTGCAACCTGCCTTTCCAGCCTGACTGCCCATCAGTCCTCAGCCTCCCGAATCTTGTAACTCCAGCCAGACTGCCTCTTTCTTGTTCCCAAAGAATCCAAGCACTCTCCATCTCCCTTGGAGCACGTCTTTCCCGGGATGCTCCCACCTGATCACCTTTCTCCTTGTGCTGATCTGTGCAAAGCCTACTTGTGGCATCTCATTTTCCTTTCTCCTGAAATCCCTCCAAAACTTGAGTGAAGAGTTTTTTGTTGTTGTTTTTAAAGCTCTAAAGCTCCAAGGACAGAGAGACCGGGAGAGGAGACCACAGCCATGCAACTCTGGAAGCTGGAAGGCAGCTCTTGATACCTGATCTTGAGGCCCCTATCGGGTGGTGGGGAAGGCTGCACATCCAGCAGTTTCCTCCCCAATCCACGAAAGACTAGGGAACCGTGGCTCCGGGGCCCCTGGGACTGGGAAGAACTGCTCCTCATGTGGCTGGAGACCACCCCTCTCCTGAAGAACAGACGTTTACTCTCTGGAGAGGGCAAAGCCCAGGGTCTATAGTGGGAATTATGAGACACAGCTGAAGGCCTGGTTACCTTGTCAAAAATGGTGGAGGGATGTTAAGTAAGCCTACCTGTCTTGTCCCTTTACCCCACTCTGCTCCCACAACACAGCAGCCAGCCTGCTCTTCCCCTCCTCGGAGACCTGACCCAGCTCAAGAGGGAAGACCTCAGGATATTGACACTGAGGTTCCCCCACAAACGACACACATATCACCTACCGCGCAGGTTGGAAACCGGACTCCCAGGCAGCTTTTAGCCCCTGTGAGCAACCATGAGCAGGCAACCAAAGGTCACTGGACAGTTGAGGACAGAGGCCCTCAAAGGTAGAGACCAAAAGAAAGCAGTAGAAAAAAGCAACTGGGAGGAAACAGCCTGCGTGAGGGGAAAAAAAAAGACAAACACGCATTGACATCCTCCAAGAAGCAAAGGCTACAGTACCAGAAAATCAATAGGCAGCTATGCACATATTGTTAAGGGCCCATTCAGAGAGCAAACAGAGCTCTTGGAAATTAAAAATATCATGGGAGAAACAAACAAACGAATCAACAGAAGGGTTGGAAGACAAGGTAGGGGAGACCTCCTAGAAATGGAAGCAGAAAGACAAACGGAAAATAGGCCCGAGAGCAAAGAGAATCAGAGGGCCTGTCCGAGGGCTCCTGACAGGAGGGCCGAACGACAGAAGCCTCAGAAAGCGAGAACAGAGAAAAACAAAGGGGTTCCAGCAAATTCAACAAACTCCCGGCACAGGAGCACATTTCCACACGGAAGGACACACCGAGAGCCAACAGGAGGGATGGACCCACACCCACGCCAGGCGCGTTGTGAAATTTCAGGTCCTGTGAGTTCTCAGAAAAGGGGGGAAGGACACAAAGAATCCGACATCGGCGAGGTCTGGGTTTCTCAACAGCAACTCGGGAGGCCAGAAAAATTCAAAGCCATCCTTCAAAACTGCAAAGGAAAAATTATTTCAAACCTGAAACTCCTCATCCAGTTGAACTATCAATTATGTATGCAGGTAAAATAAAGATAGGGGCTGCCCTACCTGACCTCCCTGGCACTTGGCACTCCTTCTCAGGAAGCTACTGTAGACGAGCTCCACCAAAACAAGGTAGTGGCCAGGCCAGAAAGGGGGCAGGAGCTGCAATGACAGGCGGGGGGGGGGGGGGGGGGGGAGAGGCCGGAGAGCACACCATGCAAGGAGAGAGGGCGTGATGGGCAAGGCAAGGACTAGGCAGGACCCCCTCCGTGGGCACCCCTCTCTCCAGGGGACCTAAAGGAAAGTGGAGCCAGCATTCCTACTGATGGGACCCATGGTGAGCCTGGCTGAACACGACTGGGAGGCAGAGAGGGTGGTGTGAATGCCCCCCTTGCCTAAGCCTTCTGTCCCCATGCACCAGCAGGGGAAGATGTCAAACCTGCCCCACTGACAGGAGCTCTGCTATAGACATGTAAGTGTGCAGAATATTCCTAGGAGGAGACTCAAGGCGTGGGTAACAGCAGATGCCTTTGGGGAAGAGATATTAGGAAAAAGTCTATCTTTTACCATTTACCCTTCTCACTTTACATCATAGGACTGATTATTCAAAATATAAATACAGGGCACCTGGTGGCCCAGTTGGTTAAGCATCTGCCTTCGGCTCAGGTCATGATCCCAGGGTCGTCGGACTGAGTCCCACATTGCTCCCTGCTCAGCAGGAGTCTGCTTCTCTCTCTGCTCCCCCCCGCCCCCGGCTCATATTCTCTTCTCTTCCCCTCACATAAAAATAAATTTAAAAGAAAAAGTGAATACAATATACGACAAGGGGATCCTCCCATTCTCGAGGCCCCCGCCCACAGGGAGCCTTCCCCGGTTCCCCAGCCACGCTCCAGAGCCAGCCAGGTGTCCGGTGTCCTCTTGCTGCCTAACTCTCACTGGGTGCTACGTAGCTAGTGCTGGCTGAGGGGGGTGGACCTCAAGCTCTTTGTGGTCACAATCTCACTCATCTTTGAACATGCTCCAGGAGCTCTGCAGGGAAACTTTCATTTTCTGCCTATTGGATGCCAGGCTCCTTCTAGTTGGCTTAATTCACACCACAATCCCAGGGGTTCAACCCTCACTTTACTGATAAGAAAAAGCAGCCTCAGGAGGACCTCCAGGGAGAAGCCAACTCAAGAATCACCAAGCCAATCCAAATCCAGACCCCGTTTTTCATGAGAGTACCCAGTTTGGTGCCTGGTTCACAGTAGGGTTCTAGAACTGTTTAAACCAAAATGCAAACTGGGTTGGAATTAAATTTTTCCAGGGGGTCTTCCCATGCTCTGAGACCCAGAAAAAGAGGCAGAGGGTGCTCGGTGGCAGGTAGCACCCCCGCCCAGCCAGGAGAGCCAGCCGTTACAAAACAGTAGTAGGAGTTTGCTCATGAAGTCACAGACAGCCTACAGGATTACCCCCCGGGGGCCAGGTCTGTGTGGGTTTTTTTAAACAGCTTTATTGAGATCGAATTCACATACCAGATAGTTCACACACTCAAGTACACAATTCAGTGGCGTTTAGTCTATGGAGCTGTGCATCCATCACCACAATCCATTCCAGAACACGTTCATACTGCTTAGCTGTCATTTCCGCCAACTCCCAGCTCACTAAGCTAACTCTCTGTCTCTCTGATTTGCCTACTCGGGACGTTTCATATAAAGGGAATAAGAAGGTCCCTCGTGTCTGGCTTCTTTCCCTCGGCATAAGGCGTTCGAGGTTCCTCCACGTTGCAGCAGGGGCCAGACCTTCATTCCCTTTCACTGACAAGCACTATCTCACTGTAGAGACAGACCACGTCTTACGTAATACCCGTTCATGAGTTGATGGACATCCGGGTTGTTCCCACGTGTTGGCTGTGAGGAACGGTGCTATGAGCATGTGCGTGCAGGTTTTTGGGGGCACATGTGTTTCCTCTCTGGGCTAGGGACATGCAGCTGGATCTTACGGTGACTCTATGTTTAACTGCTTGAGGGGCTGCCGAACTGTTTGCCACAGCAGCGCTCCCGTTTTATAACCCACCAGCTCCTCCACATCCTTGCCAGCCCTTGTTACTGTCTTTCTTTTTGAGTAGCCGCCCTAGAGGGGATGAAGTGGTATCTCATTGTGGTTTTGATTTACATTTCCCTGATGGCTAATGATGTTGAGCATATTTTCATGAGCTTACTGGCCATGTCTATCTTTACTGGAAAAATGTCTACGCAGACCCCTTATCCATTTTTTATTTAAGATTTTATTTATTTGAGAGAGAGTGCACACGTGTGAGCACAACTGTCGGGGGGGAGGCACAGAGGCAGAGGGACAAGCAGAAACCCTGCTGAACGCGGGGCTCAATCCCAGGACCCTGAGATCATGACCTGAGCCAAATTCAGACGCTTAACCAACTGAGCCACCTAGGTGCCCCTTCCTTGTCCATTTTTAAGCTGGATGATTTGTCTTTTTACTGTTGAGTTGTAAGAGTTCTTTATATATTCTAGATACAAGTTCTAGATAGAAGTTCCCTATCAGATATAAGATTTGCAAAAATTTTCTCCCATTCTTTGCGTTGCCTTTTTGCTTTCTTGACAGTGTCCTTTGCTGCACAGTTTTTAATATTGAGGAAGTCTGACTGATCTATTTTTTATTTTATTGCTTGTACTTTTGCTGTTGTAGCTAAGAAACCACGACCTACCCCAACATCACAAAGATTTATGATTATGTTTCCTTCTGGAAGTTTTATAGTTTTAGCTCTTGCATTCATGTCTTTGATCCATTTTGATTTTTGTCTGTGGTATAAGGTAGGTGTCCAATTTCATTCTTTGGCATGTGGACATCCACTTGTTCCAGCACCATTTGTTGAAAAGGCAATTCTCTCCCCATTAAATTGTCTTGGCACCCTTGTCAAAAATCAATTGACTGTTAGGTGTGAGGATTTATTTCTGGGCTCTCAATTTTATTCCACTGACCTATATGTCTGTCTTTACGCCAGCACCACACTGTCTTGATTACTGTAGCTTTGTACAAAGTTCTGAAATCAGAAAGTGAGTCCTTCAACTGTGTTCTTTCCCAAGACTCTTCTGGTTGTCTGCTTCCCCCTTGCATTCCCGTGTGGATTCTAGGATCATCTTGTCAGTTTCTGCACTAAAGGCAGGTGGGATTGTGAAAGACCCTGCATTGAATCTGTGGCTCATTTTGGGGAATACTGCCATTTTAACAGTATTAAGTGTTCTGATCCATGAACATGGGGGGTCCGTTTATTCAGGTGGTCTTAAATTTTTTTCAACAATGTTTTATGCTGTTAGAAGTTTTACATTTCTTTGTTAAATTTATTCTTAAGAATTTTATTCTCCTTGATGCTGTTCTATATGAAATTGTTTTCATTTTCAATTTGTTCGCTGCTACTGTATAGAAATACAGTTGATTTTCGTTTTGATCTGATGTCCTGCAACCCTGCTGAACTCTTTTATTCATTCATTTTAATAGGCTTTTAGTGGATTCCTTAGGTTTTCCTATACAAGATCATGTCAGCTGCAAATAAAGATACTTTTACTTCTTTTTTTCCAATCTGTATGCCTCTCATTTCATTATCTCTCCTAATTGCCCCTGATGACCAAATTTGAAACTGGTGACTAATTTTGATTTGGAGGTAGCCCCTTCCCAAAAAGCAGTAGCTGCTCTGACCTACAGGAAGCCAGAGGACTCATTCCTCTGCTTGTCACGCTTGTTGAGTGGATGTTTCCATACAGTTTTAGCCTTTAGGAGAGACTTCCTGGTTGGTTACTCTCTGCTCTGCGCCCAGGGAATCTGAGACCTGTGAAAGGGCTCCCTTTGCAGGCTGGCTTCCTGCACGTTCAACCACTGGGAGGCACAAGCAGGAGAGAGAGCATGGGTTTATCTTTCCCATTCTCTATGGGCTTGGGTGCCACAGTCCTGACTGGGGGTGCGTCCCGCCACTATGACAGTCCCTGCTGGGCGTTCCCGCCTCCATGCTGCCAACCCTTCCTGGAGTCTAGAGGAAACACAGTTTCCTCTCCCAACCTGGAAGTAATGGCTTCCTACTGCTGTCCATCCTGGGTGACTCAACTCCCCTGGTTCAGCGCCTGATTTGCTTTGCCTGATTAATTCAGTTTCTCAGAATCAGTGTGTGACCTCAGCTATTCCTAGCCAGCCTTTACCGCTATTCCACTAGACACCACCCCCCAAGCATCCCTTTGGGAGGAAGGGATAGAACCTGGCTCACTAGAAAACTTGGTTCTCTGGGTAAACAGGTCACTGAAGTGTCCAGTCCATGAGCCAAGGAGACGGTGAGGAAGTTCAAAGGCCAAGTGCTTCAGTTCCAAGAAGGAAGAAAGTAAACAACAACCCAGACAGGATATGACCTTGACTGTGGCTGCCGCTACTTGCTCTCCCCTATTCTTGACCCCAAGACACACGTGGGCAGCCCCCTGATCTGACCTTTCACCCTCTGCTTTGGAATTTGAGCACAAAACCTGGACTAAAGACTTTTCCAAGACAGAGTCATAGACCCTCAATGATTGTTGGTTTCATCCTCATGACCACAGCCACGTGGCAAAGTGTCAGAGCCACTGATAATGTCTGCGTGGGGCTTGCTACTGGGTGCCAGCCACTGCATTAAGTGCGTCACATCATCCCATTTAATCATCCCAAACCTTGTCTGGCGGGTGTTACGGCCCCAGCTTTGTAAGTAAGGAAACAGAAAGTCGCGACAAATAGCTTGGCCATGGCTTCAAAGCCCAAAGGCACCCATACTCCAGTCTGCCCATCACCCCACACCGTGCCTCACTCATGGCACTAATTCCCAGGAGCCGCCCGTGGACCCCATCCTAGCTACGTTACCAGTCACCACTCTCTCCCTTCCCTGCCTGTCAACCTCCAACTAGTCTTCCTCAACCGTCACACTTACCCTGGGCCACACCAGGGCACCCCATCGCCATGTGAAGAGCCTACCCTCCCCCTCCAGCTGGGTCAGCCCCACCCCCGTGTCACCCCTCTCCTACGGCCTTTCCTCGCACACTGGCTGTGCCCGGTCCCAGTTGTACTGCCCCACGGTGGTGGGAGCCCGACGAGCACCCAGCTAAGTGGGGCAGAGCCTTCCCCGAGGGTGTTTTGGAGCTCTGCAGCAGTGACCAGAGGCTCCCAGTGGCCCTTAGTCTGGTGTGCACGTCCTGGGAGGGGAGAGCAGGGTGCCTGCCAGGACCTCTGGCAGCTCCAAGCCTTCACCTCTGGAGCAAGTTCTGACTTGCCAAGACTCACTTTTCTCCTCTCCGATAGCAGGGGACATGTTCATTTGAATATACTAGTTTCTCCTCAGTGTTGAGAAGTTAGATTGAGAATTCCCTGGGAAGGAAGACGCCTCCCAGCTGAGAACTTCAGGCTTCGTGGGAGACAGGCTTTAGGGACCTGAGGTAGTAAGTGAATTTCAAAAGTCCCAGGCGACAGACTGCCCTTCTCATCTTCTCAGTCCCAACCCAAAGGGTACCCACTCCAGGACGTCTCCTCAGTGCCACCCACCCTCCGAGGGAAGAAATTATGTGTTTTACTAATTACAAAAACAATAATTAATTATAGCTCTAAGTGTCTGTGCAGTGCCAGACCGCTGGACGAGGTCATTTTCCAACGCTTAGGAGGTGGGTATTGTTCCATTTGACAGTTTTATTGAGCTGTAACTTGCATGCTATATTTACATTCAACAACAATATACTTCTGGCTCTCTGCAGTTTATAAGGTACTTTAAAAGACTTTAGTCATTTGCTACTAACAGCAACTTTGCCTCGTAGGAAGGGCAAGCATTACCTCCATTTTATAGATAAAGGAAATGCGGCTTTCCAGGCCCATCTGCTGACCCCCATCACTTCTTGAATTCCTTGCTGATGCCTGACACCACAGTGTTCTTTCAAGCAACTCACTGTGTCCACAGTCCCAGGAGCTGGGGCTTTGGAAGGATAAAGGGAAAAACAGCCAGGGTCCTGCCCCACAACCCCGCCCCGCTTAGGTGAGGCAGGAACCTCCCACCCTGGAGGGCGGAGAAGCCTTGATGAAGTGGAGGAGGGGCCAGATGCTGTTGCGATTCCCTGGAAAGGGCAAAGTCTTTGAGTCAGAAAAGTCAGTTCAAATTCCAGTTTTGCCACTGTCTGGTCGAATGACCTTGGGGAAATCACTCCACCTCACTGCCGTTGTGTGATATAGTAATGTAAGAACTATAGAATTTGGTTTTCCTCCCTGGTTCCTGGCACAAAGCTCCTAAAACCCTTGGAATTTCTTGAGTGGCAGGGGAGACAGGAGCAACTTTTCTTATTCATAATAAGCCCCTTTCAACCACACCTAATTTTATACTAATGAAGTGACCCCTGGTGGACCCCTAGATAGCTTCAGGCAGGGGTTGCTTGCCAGAGGAACCAACCACATGAGTAGAAGGTTGGAACTTCCACCGGGAGGGGGTAGGGACCAGAGATTGAGTTAATCACCAATGGCCAATGATGTGGCCAAGCGTGCCTATGTAATGGAGCCTCTATAAAAACTCTAAACAATGAGGTTCAGAGAGCTTCCAGGATGGTGAATGCATCCACACGCCAATAGGATGGTGCACCCCAATCCATGGGGACAGAAGCTCCTACACTCAGACTTTACATATGTACCTCTTAATCTGGATGTCCATCTGTATCCTTTATAATAAGCTGGTAATAGTAAGGAAAGCAGTTTTCTGAGTTCTGTGAACAGTTCTAAAAAATTATCAAACCTGAGGAGGGGATCATGGTCATCTCCAATTTATGGCTGGTTGGTCAGAGGTCCAGAAGGCCAGGCCAGGTCTTGTGACTGGTGTCTGAAGTGGGGGCCGTCTTGTGGGTCTGAGCCCTTCACCCATGGGGTCTGTGCTAAATCTGGGTAGTGTTGGAACTGAATTGAGTTGAAGGATACCCTGTTGGTGTCTGAGGAGAACTGAAGAATTGGTTCGTGTGAGGAAAAAAACCCACATATTTAGTGTCAGAGGTGTTATGAGTAAAAAAACAGTTTGGAACCTGTTAGTCCGTCGATGAAACAGACTTATCACCCAGCACAGGTGGCTGACAATTAAGCAACCTGCCATATGAGAAACCTCAGACTGTCCCCCTTAAGTTTCATAAACTAGAAGCCGCAATTCGTACTCCAAGGACGAGGATTAGATTTCATACAATTGGAGCCATCACGTGTTTATTCAGCACCTACTGCCCGTAACACACACTTGAGAGACAGAGGATAATATAAAAACCCAGGGCCTCTGCCTTCATGAAATTTTCTGTCTGGTGAGGAGACAAGACTAGCACACTTGAAATATAAGGGATATTAAACAGCCAGCATAAGCGAAGGAACCGCTCGAGGGAAAAGGGAGATTGGAGAAGGGTAAAGCAGTTGAGGAGAGTTAAGTAAGTGGCATGGAGGAAGGGCTTGACCTGGGCTCAGAGGAAGGATCCACTCCAGAGGCCCCAGCGGGGGGCGGCACCTGGCCCGCAGGACATCAGCACCTGCTCAATGTGGACCAGTGGTAAGAGGGAACCGCAGGGCCCACCGGCCTCTCCCTGTAAGCATGGTCTTGCCTGATTAGTTTAGAGTCATGGCTGAGTGACACCAAGTAGATACTGATCAGGTGAGAAGTCTGGTATAGAACCAACAAAAGATGAAATTGGAGAGGTTTAGTGAAATGATAGGCAGAGAAAAAGTGTTCATTCATTCATTCACTCAATAGTGATTGAGCCTTCACAACACACCAGGTACTATTAGGCACTGGAGATACAGCTGAACAAGAGAGAAGAGATCCCTGCCTTCATGAAACTGAGGGTTTCCTTTCTAGCCAGGAGCAAACCAAGTGCACAAACGAGATCATTCCAGACCCAGCCCTTCAGGTTTGTAAGCAGGAACTGTCCTCTTGCCTTGGACTTCCTCCTGATGGTCTCCCTTTGAGTCACCCAACAGGGAATAAAGTCCAGAAGCCACATCCCTCCATCCCTGGTCCATCCCCAACACCAGGAGAAAAGGCACATTTCTCACCAACTTCTGCTCTGGGAAGTTTGGAACAAAGCAAAGGGAAATTAAGTCCTCCTTTTCACTTGTTCCTCAAACCACACACACACACACACACACACACACACACACACACACACACTCTGTTACTCCCTTCTTCACACACACACACACACACACACACACACACTCTGTTACTCCCTTCTTCACACACACACACACACACACACACACACACACACACACACACACACACTCTGTTACTCCCTTCTTAAATTCTTATCCCATGACCTGGACAATCTGGCCCGTTTGCAGTGGAGAGAACCAGTAGCCATTTGAGGCCCTTAAGTCTCTCTGCCGCCAGAACTTAGGGAAAGGTTTTCTTCTAAGCAAAAGTTGGTTCCCTTTACACCTGAGCAGTGGGTCCTGCTCAAAGCCAGAAATTTGTTCTCCCAAAAGGTGGGGAGTTACATGCTTTCCCTTCACTGCTCTCTAGGACGTAATCATAAACTCACCTCTTGAAGAGAATTGATGTTGGCCCTTCCATTTCCCAGATTCCTAAAGGAGAGCCAGGCCTCCCTGTTCTGCAGCTCCAGAGCATTGCGTCAAGGCCCGAGCTGGCCAAGGAGCTGGAGCACAGCACGTGTGGGCCCCTGAGCCCCTGGCCTGGTGCTGTACTCAGAGCGGACCCTTCTCCTGACCACTTGCTACTTCACCATTTCCATAAGGGATCTTTCCCACCACACAAAGGCATTCTGGCCCAGAGCTGTGGGACCGATGGCACATCCACGGCACATCTTCCTCTGTCCCCAAGGTCTCAAGCAGAATCCATTTTCATTATCAAGTAGGGTTTGCCCACTTTGGGCTCCTTGGTTTTGACCATCCCTCACCAGGGCTGCCCCCACAGGCTCGTGAGCAATGATCCAGCCCACCTGTTCCCTGGATTCCTGTCTCCAAGGACTGTTCCCAGAATCCCTCTGCCCTCTTCTCTCTAGTAGCAAAAGACTGCCAAGTTCCAGAGGGAAGAGAAACAAGTGGTCTGCCACCAGCGATCATCAGTGCACACCCCCACCCAGGACAGTGTGCCCAGGACTGCTGAGAGGTGGTCTTACCATGGCGGCTGGTCTGCAGAGCCCCAGGGAGTCCATGGCGTTCCTGGTACTGGAATACCCAAATCTAGGCCCTCTGCCCACTGCCTGTTTATAATTGACGTTCTAGGTTAAGCCTCTGTCAATGACTTTCTAGAATTATCCCCTCCCTACAGCTCAGAGGAGAGAGAGCTGCTTGTGAGCCAATCTCAGCAGTAGACCTTGAACAGCTTGTTTGAGAGAAGGGAAAAAACAAAACCAGGTGAGGGGTGAGCTGGGAGAGGGCGGACAAAAACACTGCCTATGGGTTAGCGGGAAGGATTAAAGGGCAGTGTGTTTGGCCTCTACCAAGAAAAGAGGGCCAAGGACAGGAGAACCAGCCAGGTGAGAGAGCTTCTGGCCTAAGGAAAGGAACAGAGGATCTGACAGGAGAAGAAAAAATGAGGACTTTGAGGTCTTCCTCCTTCTGCTGAGACCTCACCAAATCTCAGGTTGTCCCCCTGGAATCTGGAGACATCCCGGTCCTTTCTCCCGTGGGGCCAGGAGACAGGATTCCTCCCAAGGGCACATGTTACCTAGTGGCTCTTGTGAGCTCTTAGCCTGGTCTGACTTCATTAGCAAGATTTTTAAATGCTTGAACATATTATTAAACCCACTCAGATAAATTATTTAACATAGTGTTATCCCAAAGACTACTCCAGTCCAGAACAGGGATAGAGTACCTACCCAGTGGATGCCACCCCACTATCACCAAAATAAAAACCAGCCCAGGCTGAGCTCAGACAAGAGTTCTTGGAGGAAGCACAGTCCAAAAGTCACTGTTCTATCTTTGCTTAGCTTCCTGAACCTGAGGTTTATTAGCCAGAGAAAGGCCTTCCCTACTTGAGTGCTTACTCAGGACAAGGCAGGTCGCATCCAGAGAAACAGGAAGAATGCTCCTGCTAATGAAATGTGGGCATGCCTGACCTGGGCGGAGGTTCTAAGTCAGGTGCGAGCCTGACCGTCAGGAGTCCCTGGGAGACCCGCAAGTTAAATGCAAACTCAGCACAGGAAGGAACCTGCTTACTCCTCTCAGTTCCAGGACCTCACCCAGTACAGGTACTCTGCTTTCTCCAGAGCTGACAACAAGCAGCTTTCCCCCTCCCCTCTAGCCCACCAAGGAAGGGTGCGAACCACTAATAAACCCTGACAAAGGCAGGCAGCTGCAGATCCCAGAGGAGGCCAGTGATATTCCAGAGGGGGCCCTGCCCAGGAACAGGAAGAGTAGAGGGTCAGCTGGGATGCCGGAGTGGGAAACCAGCAGAGGCTCCCTGCATACACTGCTCCGGCTTCTGAGCTGTGCCAGGCCTCGTCCTCCTGCGCCATCGGGACAGGCACCCAGGGTGGCTTCCCCAGCTGAAGGCAGAGCAGTGCCACAGGCTCCCACATCCACCTTGAGAGTGGCCGTCTGGCTGATGAACCACTGACAGGGTTAGCCAGAGGGAAAAGCTGGCAGCAGGTTGGCACATGGCCTCGGCCTCATCCGGGGCAGGGTCAGGAGCAAGAATGGTCTGAGGGACATCTCTACAGCATGAGATATTAGTCCGGGGCTTGCACGCACCTTACCTCAATCTCCCTACGCCACGGGGACGAAGACAGGATAGGGACATTTATCCCCACGATGGAGGGAAACAGGGCCCCTCCCGACACAATGCAGAAACAAGTCCAAGAAGGACTGGACAGTCGGAGGCTACTTGGGGAAAGGCACAAACTCTGGGTGAGGGCCCCCGGATAGGAAGTGGCCGAAATCAGGGAAGATGGGACTCCCTTCACCTACGCTCTGGATGTGCTGACAATACGGGTTACAGAAGGGGTTGATGCTTGCTGCTCACGAGGATGAACGGGCATGAGAGAAGAACGGGGCTTCAAAGTGACACGCACCCGGGCTTTGATCTTAGCTCTGCTGTGTGTGTGTGTGTGTGTGTGTGTGTGTGTGTGTGTGTGTGTGTGAGAGAGAGAGAGAGAGAGAGAGAGAGAGAGAGAGAGAGAGAGACCCTGGGCAGGTCCCTTAACCTCCAAGCCTCAATTCAATTATTTGTAAAACGGGGATCAACAACACATAGCTTGCAGGGCTGTTTGTGAGGGCTCGACGGATTTGATCACTGTGAACAGCCAGCTTCGACTTCCAACTGTTCAAGTAGAACATTCTTCATGAGAGAAGAGCGCAGTCCAGAAGGAGAAACATATCCTAACGTTCTACTGTTTCTCCAACTTGTTAATTTCCCAGCACTGAGGAACTCAATGACAGGAGGACGAGGGCAAGGGGAAAGACTGGTGGTCGAATAGGCTCGGTGAGAAGGTTGGGCACATGTCCTCCTTTCTCTGTAACCTCCTGGACACCCACAGCCATCACAGAAGTGCCACAAAACCTGGCACCTCTGTCCCCACAGCACCCGGGGCGGGACAAGATCAAGGAAGCAAGTCACCTAGCTTTGAGCAGGGATAGTGCCAGGAGCAGAGACCTGAGTTCTGAGACCTAAGAGGACCCTCGGGCCTCCCTAGGGTTGGTCGGCGGGGGCTGGGGAGGGGCGCTGATGCCACTCCCCATGGGACACTTCTCACGAGCCCCAGCTGCGTCCGTGCGTGCTTCATTTCTAGCACTCGGAGATTAAGGCAGAAAAACAGGAACCTTCAGGAACAGGTGTCTCTACTTTTCCAGATTAGAAGCTGCCCGGGACTCGGCCTGCGGCGGGCACTTCACAGGCCGTTACCGAACTGCACCAAGAATACTATCGCCAGGGCCACGGTGCCTTGTTTTCTGTTGCGCACAGTGCAGCCTGCCCAGCTGTCTCTCTCAGCAGTGGGGACACAGAGCGACAGAGGGCCAGGGGTGGGTCTTGCCCTCACGGCGTTAGGGCCAGGGAAGACACTAGACATGTAAAGAAGTGAAATGAACTGCTCAGCACAGTGACTACAGTAAATGATACCATACTGTATATTTGAAAGTTGCTAAGAGAGTAGATCTTAAAAGTTCTCATCACAAGAAAAACAAAAGTGTAAGTATGGGCGGTGATGGATATTAACTAGACTTACTGTGATTGTCTCACAATACATACTGTACATACATACATACTGAATCATTATCTTGTATACTTGAAAGTAGTATCAATTACACCTCAATAAAAGAAGGAAAGGTGAGGCTGGGTGGCTCAGTCCCTTAAGTGTCTGCCTTTGGCTTAGGTCATGATCTCAGGGTCCTGGGATCAAGCCCTGGATTGGGCTCCCTGCTCAGTGGGGAGTCTGCTTGTCCCTCTCCCTCTCCCCTCCCCTGCTCATGCTCTCTCTCGCTCTCTCTCTCTCAAATAAAGGAATAAAATCTTAAAAAAAAAAGAAAAACAAATAAAGGGGGAAAAAGTCAAATGAAGTGTGGTGGGGGCGCCTGGGTGGCTCAGTCATTAAGCGTCTGCCTTCGGCTCAGGTCATGATCCCGGGGTCCTGGGATTGAGCCCCGCATCGGGCTCCCTGCTCGGCGGGAAGCCTGCTTCTCCCTCTCCCTCTCCCCCCCCGCTTGTGTTCCCTCTCTCGCTGTGTCTCTGTCAAATAAATAAATAAAATCTTAATAAAAAAATGAAGTGTGGTGGGTACTATCATATATAGAAATAAGCAGCAGGTGTCGGCTCTAAGCTAGGAGTAGGCGAAGGGTGATTCGAGGATCCAGAAGGGCATCACAGGAGGGAGCCTGAAAGATGAGGAGAGGGACAGGTGGTCTGGAGGGAAGGGAGGAAGGGCAAGGATCCAGGAAGAGGGAGCAGTGTGACAGGGACACCACCTGGCTTTGCGTGTTCACAGCCATGCATACCTTGGCACGGCTGGGGCAGCAGGTGCCAGAACAAGGCTGGGGAGGAAGGCAAGCAAGCTCACTGCATCACAGAAACATAATCATCTGTGCCACTGCTTTCAATCTAAGCAGAACATCCAGCATCAAAAACTGTACCGGTTAGGGCTGCCTGGGTGGCTCAGTCAGTTAGGCATCTACCTCTGGCTCAGATCATGGTCTCAGGGTCGTGGGATCGAGCCCCACGTCAGGCTCCCTGCTCCGAGGGGAGTTTGCTTCTCCCTCTGCTCCTCCCCACCCTCGTGCTTGCTGGCTCGCTCCCTTTCTTTCTCTCTCAAATAAATAAAATCTTTTTTTAAAAAACTGCACCAATTAACCTTCTAAACAGTTGTAAAGTACTGTCAAGGCCACCAGTTACTACTACTTCATAGTTGTTTTCTTACTTTAGAAAAACAGAAGTGGGAGTAGGGAGTCAGGGTCTGGCTCAGTTAAACCAATGGCAAAGATATTCAGTGCTGTTCTGGTTCATGGGTCACTCAGATGTGTAAACAACACCGTAGACCCTGGGTGCGACAGACCAGATGTCAGCTCTGCTCTGGGGGTGGAGATGCGGCCGACAAGAGCAGATCTTGCATCTCTCCCGTGCCTCTTGTCTCACACCAGCAGGGCAGCTGGGACCCCTCTAATGGCCTTTCCCCCATTCTTCTATATCACCCCAAATCCAGCCATAGAGGCATTGAGGTTCTGTGACTTCTATGGAGCAAAGGACACAGGCAGAATGTCTTTCATTTATTCAAAAAGCTTGGAAGGAATGTCCACTGGGTAATGAAAATGATGCTAGGTGCTCTAGAGAAACAAAGAGGGAGAGAGTCGCCCCCAGAAAGGAGAAGCAAGCCAATCATTTTGAGATACCAGCTCCAGGCCAATGATCAAATGCTTCTGGATTGATCCAAATCAATCTTGGTGTTGATGAGCCTCAGTTTCCAAGAAAGGCCCCCATTCCCTCCCTCCTCCCCACACCTCCCCCTCTTTCAGCACCACAACTGGAGCTTTTGGAACAGTTGGAACAGTGCTGAATACGTAACTCACTCTTTGACCTGGGAGTTTCCATGACCCTTTGAACTTTCACCTCCTGGTCTATATAATGCAGAGTGATCTTGTGGAGTTGTTCTCAGAACTTAATTAGGTCACATATTTTAGAAATACCTAGGAGAGTCTGGCATAATAGAGATGCCCAGAAAAGTGACCCCAGTGGTCAGCCCTTGTGATGTGAGCCTTAATCCTTCTCTTCCCTTCATGCCCTGGGGCTTAATATAAGAGAGGTAGAGACACAAACACAAGTGGGGGGTGGGGGGGCAAGAATAGAGTATCAGGGGCACCTGGAGGCTCAGTCCGTTAAGAGTCTGCCTTTGGCTCAGGTCATGATCTTGGGGTCCTAGGATTGGAGCCCTGTATCAGGCTCCCTGCTGGATGGGGAGCCTGCTTCTCCCTCTCCCTCTGCCCCCCACCCCGCACTCACTCTCTCTTTAATAAATTAAAAAAAAAAAAAAATAGAGTGTCAGTCCCATGCAGGATGATGCCTGGAAAGAGTGGGCTATGATTCAGAAAAATCCTGGTCCTACTTCTGCTACCACTAATCAGTGCTGTGCTGAGAAGCAAGTCACCTTGCACTCTGAGCTGCAGTTTCTTCAACTACTAGGCCAGGGACAATAAGACCATGCCTTCTTCACAAGGGCAGTAACAAAAAATAAACAAGAAAATCTCTACTGCAGTGCACTGTGCTACCAAAGTGCCAGGCCTTATGGAGACTCGGTCTAGTTGAGGAGACAGTCAGGAGGGGGGAGGGGGGTGTTAAACAATAAAGTTAAATCAATATACAGTAAGACAAGAATCAGAAAGAGGGGGTGGGAGGGATGGGGTGGCTGGGTGATGGACACTGGGGAGGGTATGTGCTATGGTGAGCGCTGTGAATGGTGTGAGACTGATGAATCACAGACCTGTACCCCTGAAACAAATAATACATTGTATGTTAATAAAAAAAGTTTTTTATAAAGAATCAAAAAGAATAAAACACTGAGGAACAAATTTAACAAAAGAAGTGCAAGATACACTGAAAACTACAAAATATCACTGAAAAAATTTGAAGACCTGAACAAAAAAGAAAAACACCTCATGTTCATGGATCAGAGACTGAAATATTGTTAAGATGGCAATACTGCCCCAAATGATTCAACACAAACCCTAACAAAAATGGCAGCTTACTTTAGTTGCAGAAATTGACCAGATGATCCTAAAATTCATAAGGGAATGCAAAGGAACCAGAACCACCACAAGAATCTTGAAAAACACAGTTGGAGGATTCACACTTGCCGATTCCAAAACTCACTGGAAAGCTACAGTAATCAAGATGGGGGCGGGGGCGGGGGGGGGGGAGTGACGGGTGGTACTGGGATAGGGATAGAGATACAGATCCATGGGATAGACTTGAGAGCCCGTAAGACCCTCATAGTTACAGTCAGTTGATCTTCAGCAGGGTGTCAAAACGATTCAACAAATGGTGCTGTAATGACTGGAGAGCCACAAGCAAAAGAATGAATTTGGACCCCCACCTCACACCATTTAAAGAAATTCACACAAAATGGATTAGACTTAAACGCAAGGGCTAAAACTATAACTCTTGGGATAAAATATAAATCTTTGTGGCCTTGGTTTCTTAGCTCTGACAGAAGACTTGTGAGAAACCAAAGAACACAGATAAATTGGCTTCATCAAAATAAAAAAACTTTTGTGCTCCCAAGGACACCAAGAAAGAGAAAAGACAACCCCACAGGATGGGAGAAAGTTTTTACAAATCATGTAATCTTCTAAGGGTCTAATATCCAGAATATATATTTAGAAAAAAATTCTTAATACCTCAGCCACAAAAATACAAACGTCTTCATTAAAAATGAGCAGGAGATTTGAACAGATATTTCTCCAAAGACATATAAGTGGCCAATAAGTACATGAAGAGATGCTCAACATCATTAGGGAAATGCAAATCAAAACCACAATGAGATATATACTTCATACCCACCAGGGTGGCTATAATCAACAAGCCAATCACAAGTACTGGTGATGATACGGAGAAATCAGAACCCTCATACACTACTGGTGGGAATATAAAACAGTGCAGCCACTTTGGAAAACTGTTTGTGGAGTTCCTCAAATGATTAAATACTGAGTTATCATGCAATCTGGCTCCTAGGTAAGATTCTCAAAAGGATCACAGCAGCATTGTTCATGATAACCAAAAAGTGGAAACAACCCAAATCTCCAACTGATAAATAGTGAATGGATAAACAAAATGTGGTATATCCACACAATGGAATATGATCAGCCAAAGAAAAAGATGACATACTATTATTTGTGACAAAGTGGGTGAAACTTGAAAACATCCTAACTGAAAAAAGCCAGACACAAAAGGCCACATATGGTATGACTCCATTTATATGAAATGTCTGGAATAGGCAAAAACCACAGAGACAGCAAATTAGTGGTTGCCAGGGGCTGGGAGGGGGTGGGTAACAGAGCGTGATTGCTGATGGGCACAGGGTTTCCTTCTGGGGTCAGGAGTATGTTCCGGAATAGTGGTGTTGGTTACACAACATTGAATATACCAAAGCCAGTGAATTATACACTTTATTTTTTTTTTTTTAAGATTTTATTTTTATTTATTTGACAGAGAGAGATACAGTGAGAGAGGGAACACAAGCAGGGGGAATGGAAGAGGGAGAAGCAGGCTTCCCGCTGAGCAGGGAGCCCAATATGGGGCTCTCAATCCCAGGACCCCAGGACCACAACCCGAGCTGAAGGCAGACACCCAACAACTGAGCCACCCAGGCACCCCTGAATTATACACTTTAAAAGGGTGAATTTTATAGTACATGAATTATATCTCAAGTAAAGGTATTCTAAAAATGAATTTTTAAAAGTAATGCATGTTAAAGTTTCTTGAATCAAGAAAGTTAAAATCCTTGCATAAATAAAAATTTTAACCACCAATCAGAAGCCTATATGGCTCCTTGACCTCAAAGAGTCTTCCAGTAAGGGGAAGAGAGCTTTCTGGGGGCAAAGCAAATTCAGTGCAGGGTTATTCTGGGATGTGGTACCCTCATTTATATGTATTAATGTTTTAAAATAATAAATACATTACAGGTTAACAATACTTTTCATAAAACATAACTATATTTTTAAAAACACTGAGAAGAGTGGTATTGTTTTACACTTTCGTAAATCTCTTTAATGTCCAGCTTAACAGAAGAGACTGGATTCTCATATCTCTGCTTCTGCATTCAGTCTGTTGTTGCTCATGAAGAAAATCTGAACGACTTACCCAGACATGTATTAGCAAAAGGGAGGAATATCTTAGTAGCCATTTCAGACAATGGTGGATACTCCTGTTTGATACTACACCAAAACTTTACCAATAGTAATTAATGATAATGTGAGATAGGAAACCCTGTGAACCTTGATGTACTCTGTTATGTTAAAATCCACTGGCCTATCTTGAAATATAAACAGACCTTTACCGAACATGATTTTGTAACCTTTTTTTTTTTTTTAAAGATTTTATTTATCTATTTGACAGAGAGACACAGCGAGAGAGGGAACACAAGCAGGGGGAGTGGGAGAGGGAGAAGCAGGCTTCCCGCTGAGCAGGGAGCCCAATATGGGGCTCTCAATCCCAGGACCCCAGGATCACAACCCGAGCTGAAGGCAGACAGACACCCAACAACTGAGCCACCCAGGCACCCCTGAATTATACACTTTAAAAGGGTGAATTTTATAGTACATGAATTATATCTCAAGTAAAGGTATTCTAAAAATGAATTTTTAAAAGTAATGCATGTTAAAGTTTCTTGAATCAAGAAAGTTAAAATCCTTGCATAAATAAAAATTTTAACCACCAATCAGAAGCCTATATGGCTCCTTGACCGCAAAGAGTCTTCCAGTAAGGGGAAGAGAGCTTTCTGGGGGCAAAGCAAATTCAGTGCAGGGTTATTCTGGGATGTGGTACCCTCATTTATATGTATTAATGTTTTAAAATAATAAATACATTACAGGTTAACAATACTTTTCATAAAACATAACTATATTTTTAAAAACACTGAGAAGAGTGGTATTGTTTTACACTTTCGTAAATCTCTTTAATGTCCAGCTTAACAGAAGAGACTGGATTCTCATATCTCTGCTCCTGCATTCAGTCTGTTGTTGCTCATGAAGAAAATCTGGACGACTTACCCAGACATGTATTAGCAAAAGGGAGGAATATTTATTAGCCATTTCAGACAATGGTGGATACTCCTGTTTGATACTACACCAAAACTTCACCAATAGTAATTAATGATAATGTGAGATAGAAAACCCTGTGAACCTTGATGTACTCTGTTATGTTAAAATCCACTGGCCTATCTTGAAATATAAACAGACTTTTACGGAACATGATTTTGTAACCTTTTTTTTTTTTTAAAGATTTTATTTATCTATTTGACAGAGAGACACAGAGAGAGAGGGAACACAAGCAGGGGGAGTGGGAGAGGGAGAAGCAGGCTTCCCGCTGAGCAGGCAGCCCAATGCGGGGCTCGATCCCAGGACCCTGGGATTATGACCTGAGCCAAAGGCAGACGCTTAACAACTGAGCCACCCAGGCGCCCCATGATTTTTTAACCTTACACACCACACTGCTCATTTGGAAAAATACTAGTTCATGGACTTACGCTGATCTTCAAGATGGGGAAAATGCCAAGACATCACATGTGTAATATTACCACCAACATCATCAGAGAAGTCTAAGGGCTGAAAAGCTGCCAAGCTCATGATGGTGGATTACAGCTTTCCAAAATTCTGTGGCTTGACAGCTCGAATTTGGCCACTGGCAATAAATGTTATTAGCAGGGTATTTTTTTGAAGCAACGGGTTTGCTACATCCATTTTTTGAGAAAAAGTCTGTCGAATACCCAAGTCTGAATAACCACAAGCGCCAGCTGTTCTTTCAAGTAAAAACAGCATTCCCTGCAAAAAGCGGCTAGTTCAGCTCGCAACCCAAACAACCCCAGAAGTGCTTGTCCTCAAGCCACGCAATGTGGTCAGGCCAGTGGAGCGACTTCCCACCTCACCACACAGGGTAGGAAGGATGCTCACACGTGTGGGAATTCACGAAATGGCCATTTTCCTGCTTCGTCAAGGCCACTCCCACGTGACGCCGGCTCCTGGCACGGCAAGCGTGTGGAGGCAAAGGGCTCCGTGCCCGCTGGGCAGTCAGTCTGCCGCCGCTGCCCGGACTCCCGCAAAGGTGCCAGCAGTCTTGCCACCTCTACTTTTGCACATTCGGTGCAAATGTCAACACGGGAAAAGACAAGTCATCCCTTGGTACCATTATGACCATCATTCTGACTCAGGGACCCCCTTGAAATGGGCTTGAGGACCCCACTTGAAGAGACACTTGTGTAGGAGGCCACTCCCTGCAGACTGGGAGAAGGGAAAGCCAGCTTTAAAAGAAAACAAACAGTCTTCCTCGGCTGCTGACATAAGGAGAGGCGTCCGAGGTGAGCAGAGACAAGACATGATTCCTGTTCTGAGTCAGGACAGGAGCGCTGACTCAATGCCCTGTAACTGACAGCCTCAAAGGGCCCGGGAGCTTGCGCGGAAAAGATCGCTTGCTGTGCTTTCAAAATCTTACAAACAAGCTCCCTCCCTGTTTGCTCTCTGACCCCCTACTCTGCCTTCCCATTCCTTTGACCTCAACATCAAAGAGGCACCTTCCATTCTTGGCATTGTTCTCCCGTTTCGACACCAGAGAGGGGGCAAAGTGGTAAATGTGTGCAGTTGGAGGAGAACAAGAAGGCAAAAAGAAAGGAGGGCAGCAAGTCGCATCCTCTGCCTTGGTCCAGGTGCCCCCAGCCTCGGCTCACCCCGCATTCCCACCACATTCCCTTCCTGCCCATTCAGGGCTGGCCTACATTCCTGCCAGCTAGCTCCTCAGTTCAATGTCAACAAAGGGGTCTCCCCACTTTTCCTTCTGCCACAGCTAAGCTCTCTTGGTAGGGAAGGCCCCTGCTCTCAGCACCTCCGTTATTAGCTTCCACCCCACAGCAACTAACACAAGACCCCAAGTTGGATCACAGTCCTATCCTCCCAAGATATTCACTGGAACAACGTGAAGTCAGAATGGGAATGGATTTCTCATCCAGGACGTGACTGCTGCAAGAGCAGCCGCAGAAAGGCCACGGCCTGGGAGTTCAAATGCAGAAAACAAAGTGCCATTCAGGCCCGGGAACAAACAATAGGCCCTTATCCTCTTTTCTGGTGCAGGCCAAGAGCAGCTAAGCAGAGCTGGAGGGCCCAATGGATAGCCCTTGGACAGGTCTGCCCCTAGGATGTGCAGGGCCCCAGGCAAATATTGTGCGGGGATCGCCTCCTCTATATAAAAAACTCAAGTCACTCACACTTCGCATTATCAGCACCATCTTGGCTGCCCTATCTCACGTGAGCCTACAAAAGAAATACTGCGGCCACCAGTGGGGGCCACCCTCCTGGAACTGGGTCCAGACATGGGACCCCGGGACAACCTCTTTAGACATCTGATTGTCCCTGCACAGGGCAGAGGGTTGAGAGCACCCCAAAGGCGCAATGTGGGTCCCACCCAGGGTTGGGAATGCCCAGCCAGAACGGCACCGGAGGAGGACACAGAAGATTCACAGGGAGGTACTCCCACATGTGCGGCCCCCTGAGGTGTGAGTTCCAGGCAGGGATGATACACTCCTGGCCCAAAGGTGGAATTGGCCCTTGGACACAGCCACAGTCGTGGACTTGATAGGGTAAAGGACGGCCTTCAAAAAAAGAAATCTAGGAACTCACAGCCAGGGTGCTTCCTGTTTCCCAGTCACCCAGCACCTGGGCAACCCAAAAATGGCTCCATCTTCTCCATCAGCACCCATCCCTGCCCGTCTCTCTCAGTGAGGGCAACAATTAAGAGTCCAGAAGAAAACCCTAAGAAGACTTTGCTGGGAGTTCTTTGAGGGAAGGACTGAGCCTGGCCCAAAGTAAATGCTCAACAAATGTGCGGAAAGAATAAGCCCGGATAACCCGAAAGCGATGCAATTCAACTAGATACAGACCTTGACCCTTAGAGGCATTTCTGCTGTCACCTCGGTGACACCACAGGGGCTGGTTCTAGGGTGAGCCTGTGGAAAGGGGCTCACCAGGCCTGCAGACAGCGCTCCAGGAACCCGACTCCAGCCAGCGACTTGGGGAACGGGGTGGCTGCCACAGCTCCTCCCACCCTCCATTCTAGTTCATGGAGAGTTGAGTTTGAGTCACTAAAACCTACCCAAGGTTCCCTGTGTTCTGCCAAGATCCACACCCAGCCGCTGCCTGCTGTGGAGGCAGATAACTGCTTGGCCGGCCAACCCGGTTTAGGTGCTCTCCTTCCCCACACGCTTTTCTTCGTAGTACTTATCACAGCCGTGATTAAACAGTAACTGGCCTTCTGCCTGTCTGCCCTGGTGTCAGGTGACCAGGGCTCCATCTTTCAGGGCTCCATCGTTACGGTTCCCTGCTGTGTCTCCAACAGTAGCATGGGGCCTGGAACACGATGAGTACTCAGTAATCAGTTGGGGGGGCACATGCAAGTCTCTCTCAGCTACACAGGGGCCCCCTGAAGGTGAGGGCCAGCTGCAGACCACTCCATGCCCAGTGATCATGGACCAAGGACTCCGGAGGGGATTCACCATTCAGCTCAGCCCACTGTCTCCTCTTAGCAATGGGCAGGCCAGGTTCATGGCTATGGATAGAAGGCCTGTTCTGCTTGCTGCGAAGCAGTTTTATATGTGTGATCTGTGCTCCTCACCAGGTGAAATAGAGCCTTACTTCCCAAGTGACAAGACTGGCTGGAGGCAGCAAGGAGCTCACCCCATTGCCAGGCCGGAGACCACAGCTTATTCATCTTGGCATCCCAAACTAACAGAACAGGAAACCAAGCAGGCACTGGGTAAATGTCTGTGGATGTAATAAGCCCTTAAGGGAGAGACACAGCTTTGCAGACCGTCCAGGGGATTTGGTGGCAGATTACCCGGATCCCAGGCCTGGTTTTTGTGACCATCTGCAAATGACACCCCTAATTCCCCTCAGGAACGTGGGTGAGAGTACTGTGCTTGGCATAAGGGTTTATGCAAACTGGGATCAGTTTCCAGAGATGGCCCTCACCTGCCTGGGGTAAGAAGGAGATGGAGAATTGATAAGCTAAGAAGAGAGGTCAAGTCTGAAATTCCAGAACTAAGCTCCAAGGAAAACTGGAACCAGGCCTGGAAGGCTGATTGTATGTTATAGCAGCTGATGTGTCTGTTGCTTGCACACTGCTCTCAGGCCATGTCTGGTATGTGCGTTTTGCCTTAGCTAGGCCTAAGCTTCAGAGTAACCTAACACCTAAATAAATGCACATCAACTGCTTAGATGGATATAAGTCACCACAAAGGGGAAAGGGTCTGGAAAACTGTTGTCATTCTTGCATAACAAGGCCAAGATTATTTTTTGGCCTGGACTTGGGTGACCTGGGGCAAGAGGTGTCTCAGCCGTCTGGGACAGTACTCACAGCCAACAGCGGGCTGTGGGGAAGGTCTTTCGAAGGTCCAGGAGCACCTCCAGCTACAAGGAGGAGAGAAACTGGAATCCTGTCAGCTAAGTTACACATGTTTTTATCCCTATGGCACAGCCACCATCCACCGCAAAATCTTGACTCAAAATGCCCAAGTCCCTTCCCCGGCAGTAGCCTGAGAGCTCTCTAGGTGGTAAGGAAAACAACAAATGAACTCCTCTCTCCTCCTCCTAAATCATTTTGCATTAAAGGAAAAGTCACATGAAGGCAATTAGAATTCTTGTCTCTGCCGGCAGCTCCTGCAGAAGGCAGGTGAACAAACCACCAACCCTCCTGTCTACTTCCAATGGTCTCTTTTTGGGGGTATGGGTGGGAAGATAAGAGGCAAAGGGATAAATAAAGAGAACGAATAAAAGGTTCCTCCACCCCTGTTCTGTTGTTCACCCTAGCCTCAAAGCAGAGCTCCAGACGAATGGAGGCCCACAACACCCCCATCTTCTCCCTGAAGACACCTCTATCCAGAAGTGCCTCTAACACAAGCCACTCAGAGAGGAGACAGACCGAGCCCCACAAGCCTGCAGGCCCACTTGAGCCTTCAGTACGCACATAAGCCAGAGGGTTTTAGGAGAGACCCTGGAAAAGACTCAGACAATCCTGGCACCATGGGCCCAAGCAGACTGTCTCAAGCCATCAGGTTGGTCTCAAAGGATAAAATGAATGAAGAAAAATTTTGTTTGTTCAAATTCCCCCTTCATTCATACCCTTAAAGAGCATCTTTTTGGAACTTGGGGGACGGGCTTCCCCTAAGACCTCCAGGAAGCTGACAAGTTGCGAAGGAACAGAAGCCACTGCTTGGGGGGAAGGGGTGGGAGGGACAGGGTAGTGACAACAGGGGAACAGGCTCTAGGCCAGAGGCAGTGAATGGGCCAATCCCGGGGATCTGTGCTAGGAATAGCAAACAAATAGCAAAGGGGGGGAAGGGGCTCTAACTCCCAATGCTGAGAAAAAAATGAGGCCTGGCAGTGAGGGGCCTGGCCCAGGCTCCCCCTCTGAATGAGCTCAGAATCAAAATCTAGGCCTCAACTCCTTGGGTGAGCGAGACCATATTACTCAGGAGGAACATGAGTTTATAAAACAGGCATGAGGTCAAAGGCACCATACATCAGTGACCCAAACTTCTGCAAGTGTTATCAGTTTGATAATGGCAGATACCGCCTTAAGAATGCGGGTTACCACAATGCCTGGCACAAAACGCTCGTGGAATGAATATATGGATGAATGGGTTCAGAATGAGGCTGGTTCGATTTGGAGTAACTGGAGTAGCAGAGACAGAGAGATGGTGCATATGTAAGTAATCTGGAACAATGAGGCTCACTTTACTATGGACCCAGAATGTACCACGCCTCTAGCTGGGGTATAGAGGGAAGGGGAAGGGAGGAGGGGAAAGCGAGGGAGATGTGTTCTCAGATCCCACATGCCAACAAGACGAACCTCAGCCGGCACAGTAGACACCCCAAAGAAAGGTGCCTGGCTATTCATCAACAGACCTCGGCATACGGGGCTGGGAGAAATATGGGGGGATCGGAGAAATGACATGGACCTAAAACCAGGTAAGGTGTGTGGCCCGTCTTCCAGAGACCTGCTGCAGCTTCAGAAAGAGCAAGGGGCCAACTCGGCAATGGTTTCCTGTCAACTCCAGGCTCTCAGAGGCACCCCTCTGTCTTCACCACACCCTCCTCCAAGCAACCTCACCCGTGGCCCTCTTCCCTCTGTGGGGGAGAACTCCGACCTCCTTAGGAAATGGCCCTGGGCCTGGACTCATGTTTGTTCAGTGCAGAGAAATGGGACGCAGTGTGGCCAAGGACAAGATGCCTTCCCGGGTCGGTGGCTTGACTGCCCCCCAGACTGCATCCACTCATACACGTGCCCCCGCTGTGTAATGAGGAAGACAACCCGCTCTCACTAGGGCATCGAGAAGCGTGGCAACAACTTTACTGAACATTTAACTGCTAAAAAAAACTCCTGCTTTACATGTCTTCAAACCCTCAGGCAGGCTCATCTTTCTCTTCATTACAGTCTAAAGCAGCATTGCACAGAGGAAATAAAAGCAAAAATAAAACAGAGGCCAAGGAAAATTTTGTAAAACAGAGAAGAACCAAGATGTCCTGAGCGAAGAATCCTGCTCCTACACCCTGGGCATCATGTCATATGCCAGCAGGGAAGGAAAATAAAAGGAAAGAAAGGCTTTGCGAAGGACATCAGCACAGAAATGGACAAAGAGAAGACCCGGGCCGTTCAGAGAAAGAAGCAAACGCGTGGCCTGGCAGAGGGCTGCAGCTTCTTCTGTGGACAGCGGCACTGCAACAGGCCCGGGGCACAGCCTGGGTGTCCCCGAGCTCTGCCACCCCACCCCTGGACAATTTGGGGCAAGTAGATCACTCCCAGGAGCCTCAGTGTCCTCAGGGTAACACCTTCAACCTCCAGGAGAGACCCCAGCAGAGCAGAACAAATGTAGCTGCTGTTATGACTTCACTATTGATTTCTATTATGTACATTTAATTTTAAATGAGGAAAAAAAAAAAAATCAACCGGCAGATACAAACCCACCCAAGAATTCTACTCTCATTTTTCCCACACTTTGGAACGCTCCCTGAGAATTTCAGACTGACAGGGCTCTACAAAGAGAAAGTTGCCTACCCCCTACATCATTCACAAAGGGGTTCCTTCCCTAACCCCCACCTCAGTTAAATAGGAAAAAGGAGACCCTGCATCTTCCTCATTACAATTCCCCTGTGCTTGTGAATGAGGCTGTGGGTCCCTTTGTCTGCATGAAGCTCACCCGGCATCTACAATCTCAGAATAGACTTTCTGAAGAAGTAAGGGGGTTTCCGACAGTCTTACTTTAAATGAGTGCAGAGGCGCTTCAAATCTAAATAAACAGAATAATGACAAGAAGGATGAAGAGACAGCTATAGACAGATGTACTTCCATTCAACAAGCACCTGCCTCAACCTAAGATTAAAACATTCTTTCAGTCTTCCGAGCGTCAGCTAGGAAAACCAGCTCTGCTGGATGTATGTCTAAAACTCCAAGGAGAAGTGCCTGCTTATCCAGTGCTTTACCCTTTCTTTCCTATCTCTGGTCCACATCCCTTCACGGCTGCAGGTGACATGGGCACGAGTTGTCTGCTGTCCACAGGAAGCCGAGGGCCACTGGCCTCTCCATCACTGAGAAGCCCTGTTGGTTTCGGCCTGGGTCCTGGGCTCCACCCTCACCCTGATGAACTGTTCTGCCCAGGTTTGCTGTTATTCTAAAAAGGGGGTTCCAGAGAATGACACAAGGAGTGTGCGAGCATCCTCATTGCTGGAAAAGAACTCCCAAGAGAAAAGCAAGGTACAGGTCAGTAACATTAGCCTCATAAGTAGACAATGGCCTGTCACTGCTGCCACGTCTCACCTCGCTTGAGGTTGCTGAGCTGTGAGTGCGGCTGAGAAAAGGGACCAGATGCCACTGAGCAGCAAGAAGGCAGCCTAGTGAACGTCTCTGCCACAAGCAAAAGGAGAGGAAGAAGTCTTAGAAGTCTACTGCTTCCTGGCCTGGGTGGCTCAGGCGGTTAAGCGGCTGCCTTCAGCTCAGGTCATGATCCCAGGGTCCTGGGATCGAGCCCCACATCAGGCTCCCCGCTTGGCGGGAAGCCTGCTTCTCCCTCTCCCACTTGTGTTCCCTCTCTCTATTAAATAAATAAAATCTTAAAAAAAAAAAAAAGTCTACTGCTTCCTTTCCACACAAGAGCCATGTCATAGATGAAGGTTTTAAATGGGTCACAGAAAAGCACACAGCTTTGGGATTCAGAAAATCACAAGGCAAAAGAGAAAAAAAAAGAGAGAGGGAGGGAGAGAGAGAGAAAGAAAAAAGTTAGGAATCAAGGGGGTGTTGATGTGGCAGAACAAATGGCAAACACTATTCTTTCTTCTTATTTGCAAACGAGACGGACATGATCTTTGGACAAGAGGACAATGGCGTCCTAGGCCCCTGTCTCAGAGAAGGTATCTACGAAGCTATTTGTGATGAAGGCCAAACTAATTCAAGATGCAGAGAAGATAATAAAAAGAATGACAGGGCAGAAAGATAAAAAGAGAGAGAGAGAGAGAGAGAGAAGCTCCTTTGCTGATTTGGAATTGTCTGGAGGCTTCTAAAAACTAAAGGCCACAATCCAGGCAAGACCATTATCTGAATCTTGCTTAAAATTAGCAAATACTACCTTTGTGATCAGAAAAGCCAAGCACACTATTTTCTATCTGGAAAAAATACACACACGGTTTACAAATGTAAAATGTAGAGCTCTTACTGAAAGGCATGTAATTTAAGAGATATTATCTCTTTTTGAAACAATCTTGAACAAAAGGTAATTATAGCTAGCCTGCAATTGTCCACACTAATGAAATGTGAATAGCAAGCATAAGTAATTCAGTAAATGTTTGTAGAGTACCTCTTAAGTGCCTGGCCTAGGGTAGGAAGTAGATTTTTTTTTTAATTATCAAATCATGGTAAATTGATAAGACCAGTGACTAGGCACATGACCAATTAGAACTGTTTGGCACATGGGCCTAAAAACGTACACATAGTAGTTACAAGTGTGTACAAAGTGCATAAGTGCACTGACAAAGAGGAGCAGTCTTATGTGATGTGGATTAAACTTTCAGTTTGCAACTTTAAATTTTTTTCGTTTCCCCCCCCATTTTAACCATTTTAAAGCACACAATTTAGTGGATTTTAGTACTTCACAATGTTATGCAGCCATCACAACTAATTCCAGAACATTTTTCTCACCCCAAAAAGAAACCCAGTGCTATTTTTTTAAAAGATTTATTTATTTATTTTAGAGAGACACAGAGAGAAAGAGAGAGAGGGAAAGAGGCAAGGGGGAGGGGGAGAGGGAGAGAAAGAATCTGAAGCAGGCTCCACACCCAGCATGGAGCCTGATGTGGGGCTCGATCCCACGACCCATGAGATCATGACATGAGCCAAAACCAAGAGTCGGACGCTCAACTGACTGAGCCACCCAGGCACCCCAGAAACCCAGAACAGTCACTCGCCACTCCCTCATCCCCCCAACCCCTCAGCCCCTAGCACCTACCAATCTACCTTCTGTCTCTATGAATTTGCCTACTCTAGCCATTTCATATAAAGTCCATACACTACATAGCCTTTGCACTAGTTTCTTTCACATAGTATGTTTTCAAGTTTCATCCATGCTGTTGCATGTATCATTCTTTTTTTTTTTTTTTAAGATTTTATTTATTTATTTGACAGAGAGACACAGTGAGAGAGGGCACACAAGCAGGGGGAGTGGGAGAGGGAGAAGCAGGCTTCCCGCAGAGCAGGGAGCCCGATGTGGGGCTCGATCCTAGGACCCAGGGATCACGACCTGGGCCGAAGGCAGACGCCCAACGACTGAGCCACTCAGGCGCCCCTGTATCATTCCTTTTTATGGCTGAATAACATTCCATTTCATGGATATACCATATTTTGCTTATCCACTCATCTTAAAATGTTACCTATGCATGCATGTTCATGGCAGCATTATTCCTAACAGTTAAAACATTTGAGTTGTTTCTACTTTTTAACTGTTATGAATAATGCTGCCATGAACATGCATGCATAGGTAACATTTTAAGTACATAATTTTTAACCATCCAGGCTGGCCTCCCTAATTATGCTTTAATTAGTCAGGGACTTGAACCCAGTAGTCTGACTCCAGAGCTCAACTCCTAGTCACAACGCTGGACTCCTCTTCATTCCTATGCTCTGGTATGGAAAGTAACAGCAGTCCAGAAATGGGCTAGATGGCAAAAGGAAGCTGCAGAAATTTGGAAAGTCACTGTTGACAATCTACATGAAGCACTTAGCTGCATGGACAGAAAACCATCCGATTGATTGCACTCCTTCCTGTCTTCACAGACCGATAGAAGGGAGATTACAGATTGGGAAACTCTATAAGCTGACCTTTTGAATCCTGTAGTAAAACACACTGCTATGAAGCTAAATGAGACAAGGGGAACTAGAAGTGGGCAAGTACTTACTCAACTGCCAACACACAACATGCTTTCAGTAAAGGTTCATTTGTTCATGCAATAAAGAACAGAATTTGGGGTGCTAACTTTGGGTTCTACTCTCCCCACCTGGAAGGCCTGGCTGGTGTCAAACCTACCGAAGGTGGGAGAGTGGTGATGAAGGCAGGAAACCAGAGCATGGGAAACTAGCAATGTTTGTAGAATCAGGACTATGAGAAAGAAGAGAAGTATGTAAAGAATAGGAGAAACTCACATGAAGGAACAGGAAGGGAAGAAAGTCTAAGACAATAAAAACAAATAGAAGACTTTATGTCTAAATTGGCCCAGACAACAAGAGACTGAGGATGTGTGATGAGCACAGCATGACGGGCAGATACCAAGGGGCCTAAAGAGGACAAAGACCACCTGGGAGCAGGGGTAGAACCACTGAGGAGGTTCATCCTCCAAAATGTATAGGCCAAGTAGGCACTGAACGAAGTCACATATGAAAGTGCATTGGAGATGGTAAGGTACTACAAAAAGATGATAATTTGTATGCATACAAAATAATAAGTAGGAGGATTCTGGGAAGTAGGAAGTACCAGGAATCTGACTTCCCTCCTAGACAACAACTCCTGGCAGAATCTTCTGATGTAACTATTTTGGAACCCTGGAGTCTGGTAAAGTCTGAAATCTGCAATTTCCACTTAAGTCTTGGGGGTAAGTTGCAGTTAATTTCTGTCAATTTCAGCTCTTAGCACAGTAGCCTCTATGCATCCTCAACCCCTAGCCACAAGGCAGGCCACTGTGTGTATGTCCCTGGAGCAGGGCGCACACAACATGTAGGAACCAGGGCAAAGAGGACCCTGACCTTCAAATATTGAAAATCTGTGCTCTGATCACTGATTGCTGTTTCTGATCACAGACGTACAGACAAAGTGGGTAGCCATGGTTACTGCGCTTCCCTCCACTGTTGCAAGCCCCCTCCCCCTCCAGCTGAAGTGACTGCCAGGGGACTTAAAAGGGCATGTACCCTCTTTCCTCCCCTTCATTTTTTTGCTTTTTCTCCTTCGGGGAGCCAAACATTAAAGACTAGAACATCCAGAAACAACTGCACACACAAAACTGGAAAGTGACCATGCATGCTGCGAAGATGCACAGAAAACACCTAAAAAGACCCTACATATACACCTCAGGATGATCCTCAGCACAGACGCAGCCTACAATAATAATCTTAAAAGACAATAAACAAAGACAGTAAACCCTGGGAAACTGGGGGGGGGGGGGTCTGACTGCCAGAGTACCACACTATTAGAATCAAATGCCCAGTGTTCAACAAAAACAAAAAAATCACAAGGTATACAAAGAAACATAAAAGTATGGCCCATTGAAAGGATAAAATAGATACTGTCCCTGAAAAAGACCTAATAGCAGATCTACTAGACAAAGACTTTTAAATAACTGTCTTAAAGATTCTCAAAGAACTAAAGAAAGATGTGGAAAAGTCAAGAAAATTATGTGGAAAATATCAATAATGATATAAAAAACCTAAAAAGAAGCCAAAAAGAAATTCTAAAGCTGAAAACTACAATACCTGAAATGAAAAATTCACTACAGCAATTCAAAGGCAGATTTGAGCAGGCAGAAGAATCCGTGAACTTGAAGACAGGACAATGGAAATTACCAAATGTGAGGAACAGAAAGAAAAAAGATTGAAGAAAAGTGAACAGAGCATAAGGAACCTGTGGGACACCAACAAGCACACCAATATATGCACTGTAGGAGCCCAGAAGGAATAGAGAAGAGAGAATATCTGAAGAAATAATGGCTGAAAACATCCCAAATTTAATGAAAAACATCCAAGAAGCTCAATGAATCCCCAAGTAATATGAGAATATGAGAAACACAGAGACCCACACCAACACATTATAATCAAATTTTCAAAGGACAAAAACAAAGAGAATCTTGAAAACAGCAAGAAAGAAGTAAATTGTCACATACAGGGATCTCCAACAAGATATTTAACAGATCTGCCATAAGAAACGTTGGAGGCCAAAAAGCAGTGGAGCAATATATTCAAAGTGCTAAAAGAAAAAAAACCCGGGGCGCCTGGGTAGCTCAGTCTTTAAGCATCTGCCTTCGGCTCGGGTCACGATCCCAGGGTCCTGGGATCGAGCCCCGCATCGGGCTCCCTGCTCTGTGGGAAGCCTGCTTCTCCCTCTCCCATTCCCCCTGCTTGTATTCCCTCTCTCACTGTCTCCCTCTTGGTCAAATAAATAAATAAAATCTTAAAAAAAAAAGGAAAAGAAAAGAAAAAAACCCTATCAACCACAAATTCTATATATGGCAAAACTGTCTTTCAAAAGTGAGGGACAAATTAAGATATTCCCAGGTAAACAAAAATGGAAGGGGAGTCCGACCACTAGAGCTGCCTTGCAAGATATGCTCAAAGGAATCATGCAAGATGATATGAACAGATATTAGAGAGTAATCCAATGCCATGAGAAGAAATAAAGATCTCAATAAAGGTAATTACATGGGCAACTATAAAAGCTAGTATTATTAAAACAATGGCTTATACTGTACTTTTTGTTTTCTACATCATTAAGAGACTTAAACATTGGAAGAAAAAACAGTTACTAGTGTAAACACTAGTATTATTGCAACTTTAGTTTGTAACTTCAAATCTTTTCTACATAATTTAGGAGACTAATGCATTTATAAGAATTATTAGTTTATATTTTGGGGCACACAACATATAAAGATGTAATCTTGTGACACCATCAACTGCAAAGGGTGGGGACAGAGCTATGAAGGGGCAGTTTTTATATATTATTTAAGTTAAAATGGTATAAATTAAAATTAGAGTGTTATAACTTTAGGATGTTAAATGTAATCCCCATAGTAGCTATAAAGAAAATAGCTATAGAATATGTTTCACTACAGGGGCACCTGGGTGGCTCAGTCATTAAGCATCTGCCGTCACCTCAGGTCATGATCTCAGGGTCCTGGGACCAAGCCCCACATCGGGCTCCCTGCTCCGCGGGAAGCCTGCTTCTCCCTCTCCCACTCCCCCTGCTTGTGTTCCCTCTCTTGCTGAATCTCTCTGTCAAATAAATAAATAAAATCTTAAATAAAAAAAAAAAGAGTATGTTTCACTACAAAAAATCAACTGAACACAAAAGAGTAATGCAGTAAATAAAGGACAAAAACTACAGGGCAGGGGCCTGGGTGGCTCAGTCGGTTAAGTGTCTACCTTCAGCTCAGGTCATGATCCCAGGGTCCTGGGATCAAGTCCCACTTCAGGCTCCTTACTCATCGGGAAGCCTGCTTCTCCCTCTGCCTGCTGCTCCCCCACCTGTGCACTCCCCCTTCTCTCTGACAAATAAATAAAATCCTTAAAAAAACAAAAACAAAAAAACTACAGGGCATACAGAAAACAATACAGTGACAGAAGTTAAGTCCCTCCTTATCAGTAATTTCTTTAAATGTAAATGGATTAAACTCTCCAATCAAAAGACAGAGACTGGCATAATGGATAAAAATACATAATAATCCAACAGTATGCTGTCTACAAGAACCTCACCTGAAATCCAAAGACACAAACTGGTTGAAAATGACAGGATGGAGAAAGATATTCTGTGCAAATAGTAACCAAAAGAGAGCAGGGTGGCCATACTAATTATCAGACAAAATAGACTTTAAATTTTAAAAAGTTATAAGAGACAAAGATATTATATATTAATAAAGTAGTCGATACAGCAAGAAAATATAACACTTATAAACATTTACACACCTAATGACTGATCATCAGCTGACAAAGTTGAAGGGAGAAATAAACAGTTCTACAATAATAGTTGGGAGACTTCAATACCCTACTCACAATAATGGATAGACAACCAGACAGAAGAGGACTTACATAACACAATAAACCAAGTAGATCTAACAGATTTATACAGAACTCTCTACCCAACAACGGAATACACATTCTTCTCAAGTGCACATGGGACATTTTCCAGGACAGATCATACATTAGGCCACAAATTAAATCTCGATTAAAAAGATAGCAGCTATCCATACAAGTATCTTCTCTGACCACAATGGGATGAAGTTAGAAATCAGTAACAAAATGAAAAATTCACAGATTTGTGGAAATTAAACAACACATTTTTTAAAGATTTTATTTATTTATTTGAGAGAGAGAGAATGAGAGATAGAGAGCACGAGAGGGAAGAGGGGCAGAGGGAGAAGCAGACTCCCTGCTGAGCAGGGAGCCTGATGTGGGACTCAATCCCGGGACTCCAGGATCGTGACCTGAGCCGGAGGCAGTTGCTTAACCAACTGAGCCACCCAGGCGCCCTGAACAACACATTTTTAAACAACCAATGGATCAAAGAAAAAACCACAAAGAAAATAATACTTACACAAATGAAAATGAAAACACAACACACCAAAACTCATGAAATGCAGTGAAGGCAGTGCTAAGAGGAAAATTTATAGCCATAAATGCTTATATTAGAAAACAAGAGGGGTCACAGACCTGTACCTCTGAAACAAGTAATACATTATATGTTAATTAAAAAAAAAAAAAAAAAAAAACGAGAGGGGCACCTGGCTGGGTAAACTGGAGAAGCATGCAGCTCTTGATCTCAGGGCCATGTGTTCAAGCCCCACATTGAGGGTAGAGATTACTTAAATAAACTTAAAAAAAAAAAAACCCACAAAGACCTCAAATCAAAAATCTAATTTTACAACTTAAGGAACTAGAAAAAGAAGAACAAACTAAACTCAAAGTTAGAAGGAAGGAAATAATAAAGATTAAGAACAGAGATAAATGGAATAGAGAATAAAGAAACAATAGAGAAAATCAGTAAAACCAAAAGTTAAAGATCCACAAAACTGACAAAAATGTAGCTACATAGACTAAGACAAAAAGAGAAAAGACTCAAATTACTAATATGAGAAATAAAAGTGGGGATATTATTACCAATTCTACAGAAATAAAAAGGACTGTGAGAAAACTACAATTATACATGACAAATTGGATAACCTAAATAAAATGGACAAATTCCTAGAAACACAAAACCTACCAAGACTAAATCATGAAGAAATAGAAAATCTGAATATAACTACTAAAGAGATTGAATTGTTAATCAAAACTTCCCAACAAAGAAAAGCCCTGGACCTGATGGCTTCACTGGTGAATTCTACCAAACATTTAATAGATGAACTAATATCAATCCTCTCAACCTTTTACAAAAAACTGAAGAGGGAGCACTTCTTAACTCTTTCTACAAGGCAAGCAGAACCTTGATACTAAAGCCAAAGACACTGTAAGAAAATTACAGATCGGGACGCCTGTGTGGCTCAGCTGGTTATAAACATCTGCCTTCGGCTCAAGTCATGATCTCAGGGTCCTGGGATCGAGTCCCACATCAGGCTCCCTGCTCAGTGGGGAGCCTGCTTCTCCCTCTGCCTGCTCTGTCTGCCAGTCCCCCTGCTTGTTCTCTCGCTGACAAATAAAATCTTAAAAAAAAAAAAAAAACTATAGATCAATATCCCTTATGAACACTGATGCAAAAATCCTCAAAAAAAGACTAACAGAATTCAGCAGCATATTATAAGGATTATACACCCTGACTTAGTGGAATTTATTCCTGGAATGCAAGGTTCAATATATGAAAACAGATCAATGTAACAGGCCACATCAACAAAATGATGGGGAAGAAAAACACGTTATCATCTCAATCAATGCAGAAAAAGTCTTTAACAAAATTCAACACCTTTCAAGATAAAAACACTCAATGAAACAGGAATAGAAAGAAACTACCTCCACATAATAAAAGCTATATATGAAAAACCCACAGCAAACATAATACTCAATGGTGAAAGACTGAAAGCTTTTCCTCTAAGATCAGGAAAAAGGCAAGGATGCCCACTTTCACCACTGCTGGAAGTTCTAACCACAGCAATTATGCAATAAAAAGAAATCAAAGGTATGCAATTTGGAAAGAAGGAAGTAAATTATCTCTGTTCGGATATAATCTTTTATGTAGAAAACCAAAAAGATACCACACACACAAAAAAGCTATTAGAATAAATAAATTCAGCTAGGTAGCAGGATACAAAAGAAACACAAAGTTAGCTGCATTTCTATACATGAGCAATGAACAATCTGAAAAGAAAGTTACAAAAGCAATTTCATTTACAATGGCCTCACAAAGAACAAAATACTTAGGAATTAACTTAAGGAGGTAAAAAACTTGTACAATAAAAACTACAAAACATTGCTGAAAGAAATTAAAGAAAACATAAATAAATGGAAACATCCCATGTTCACAGTTTGGAAGACTTAATATTATTAAAATGTCAATACTACCCTAAGTGTTCTATAGATTCAATGCAATCCCTAGCAAAATCCTAATGAATTTTTTTTGGCAGAAATAGAAAAACCCATCCTAAAATTCATATGGAATCTCAAGGGACCCCAAATAGCCAAGATAATCTTGAAAAAAAAAAAAAAAAAAAAAGAACAACACTGCAGGACTCACACTTCCTGATTTCAAAACCTACTGTGAAACTACAGTAATCAAAATAGTGTGGTCCTGGCATAAAAACAGACATACAGACCAATGGAATAGAAGTGAGAGCCCAGAATTAAACTCACATATATGATCAAAGGATTTTCAACAAAGATGCCAAGCCCACTCAATGGGGAAAGGACAGTCTTTGCAACAAATGGTGCTGGGAAAACTGGATATCCTCATGCAGAAGAATGAAGCTGGATCCTTACCTAACACCATATGCAAAAATTAACTCAAAATGGATGAGTTAACCTAAATGTGGGTCCTAAAACAAAAAAAAACTCTTAGAAGTAAACATAGGACAAAAGCTTCATGACATTGGTCTTGGCAATGATTTCTTGGATATAACACCAAAAGCACATGTAACAAAAGAAAAAATAGACAAAGTAGACTTCATGAAAATTTTTAAATTTTGTGCATCAAGACATTATTCCCAGAGTAAAAAGGCAACCCACAGAATGGAAGAAACATTGACAAGTAATACATCCAATAAAGGACTGATATACAGAATATATAGAACTCCTAAAGGTCAACAACAAAACAAACAACCTAATTCAAAAATGGGCAAAGGACCTGAATAGACATTTCTCAAAAGAAGATATATAAATGGCCACTAAGCATATGAAAAGACAAAGTATAATGGTGGTTTCCAGGGAATAAATGAGAGGGGAGAATGCAAGTTATCAGTTAATGGAAACATGGAAACAGAGGTTCATTTATACAAGACGAAAAAGTTATGGGGTTGGATGGTGGTTGACAGTTGCACAGCAATGTGAATATACTTAATACCACTGAACTTTACATTTAAAAATTATTAAGACGGCAAATTTTATGTTATGTGTATTTTACCATAATAAGAAAAAAAGGAAGAATGAGTAGCTTCTTCAGTATCCAGACAGCAGAAGGACATTATAAAAAGGTTATGAAAAGGTTTTGTTTTGTTTTGTTTGAGAAAGAGAGTGTGAGCCAGGGCGGGCGGGGGTCGAGCCTAGCACAGAGCCTGATACAGAGCTCGATTTCACGACCCTGGATCATGACCTGAGCTAACATCAAGAGCACTTAACTGACTGAGCCACCCAGGCACAGCAAAAATGGTTTTTAAAAAAACAAAAACAACAATCAGGCCAGCCTGAAATTAACACCTACCAAGATCAACTTGGCAGCAGCAGAATGACAATGGGATATTCACAGTCTCCCCAGGAATGCGAAAAATGTGAAAATTATAGAGAATTTCAGAAATCAAAAGGGCAAAATATTTGAAAAAGCAACTATGCCAAAGTAGGATCTGCAACCAGAAACAAGGGGGACCAGGGTCTAAAATAGAATCATATCATTTTAAAACTCCATTAAGACAGTATCAATAATTGCCTGTGTGTTATTCCTGCTCTCTAAGCAGCCCATCTATGTAGTGAATGTTAGAGCGGACCTAGCCCCCAGCAAGACCCCAGCAAGATGGGCCAACCACAGGTCTTTAAAACAAGAAGGGCAGACCCCAGGGATTCTATCTTCCATTACAAATTCAAAGTGGCCTTCCAGGACAAATCAAGGGCCCATGAGTTTAAAATGAGTGAGTCAGATTTCCAGGCCCAACCCAACCATCAAAGTACTACAGTTTGGAGTGGTCCAAACCACCTCCATAACATCACTATGATGCTGGTGGTTTTATTCTCAAGTGTTAAAGCCAAAGATCCATGACAATGGGAGCCACATCCTAGGGGCCCTGCCTCAAAAGCACTACTTCAAAGTTAAACAAGAATTTTTCTAGCTGGGTTAGATAAACACTGATGAAAAAAAAAAAAGAAAGAAAGAAACAACAACAGGCCCCAAATGGAGTCACTTGTGCAAAGCCCTACATCAGCAAGCCAAGATTTAATACCTAACCTAATTGCAGGTTCAACCTCTCCCAGGAATGCAATCTTAAACCAGTCCATCTGGACTTTTGTCAGCTTTGTGAAGTATCTGCCTGATAGACCCCTTCCATCCTTCAAAGAAGGTCAAGGTAACCCACTCTTTCCATGTTCCTGTACCTTCTGCCTACAAAAGTCTCCCATTTTGTATAGCTCTTTGCAGCTCCCTTCTACTTGCTAGATGAGATGATGCCTGACTCATGAATCACTGAATAAAGCCAATTAAATCCTCAAATTTACTCAGTTGAACTTTTGGGTTTGTTTTTTTTTTTTTAACACCATCTATGCCTCCTACAGATAACTAAAAATGCTGAATAAAATACCTGTATATATATATGCATATATTTCCTAAAACTTTTTTTAATTAAAAAAAAAAAAACTTGGGATGCCTGGGTGGCTCAGTCAGTGAAGCATCTGCCTTCGGCTCAGGTCATGGTCCCAGAGTCCTGGGATCGAGTCCCACATCAGGCTCCCTGCTCAGTGGGGAGCCTGCTTCTCCCTCTGCCTGCTGCTCCCCCTGCTTGTGCTCTCTCTCTCTCTTTCTCTGACAAATAAATAAATAAAATCTTTAAAAAAATTTTTAAAAACTTGAATTTTTAAAATTTTCTTAAAAGTGTTGACAAGTTAGCAAGGAAATAAGGAACAGCCAGACCAAAATCTGAGTGGAAGAAGAAACCCAGAGAGACAAGTAAACATTGAAGCCTTTGTCCTGAGGGCATCTACAGAACCAGGTGTTCCTTCAAAGCCTCCACAAGCACAAGAGCACAGCTCAGAGCCCACACAAGGTGGGGAGTCTGTGGAGGTCCTAACCCCAATGAAGCTGGGATTTCAAACGATACTCTCTTTGCACGAGAGTGAACCAGAAATAAACCTGATCTACCTCCTCACCCACAAGAGGTACCTGCAAAAAAAAAAAAAAAAAAAGTGTCTTAATCCGAGTAGTTGGAGAAACAAAAAACAAAACAAACAAAAAACCCCACCCCCAGAAGGTGTCATCACAAAACAGCCCTCACAGGTTTGCTGTCCAAACTCCCACTACACGGGTCATCAGAAAACACTCAGTGCTCTATACTGCTGGTGGGAAGTACACCACATTAGTACAACCACATTGGCAAAGAGTTTTCTGTAACCTAGAGGGGTCAGATGTGCCAGCGATTCCGCTCCTAGTATATCCCCTGGAGAAACTCACGCTCATGGATACCAGGAGCCATGGACAAGAATGTTCACAGCAGCAAAAACATGAAAGTAGACCAAAGGCTTCTTGGCAGTGGAAAGGATCAACGCACTGTAGCACATTCATACGGTGGAAAGTTACAGAACAGTGAAAATGAAGGGAGTTATGTGCATGCACATGGACACATCCCAACCATGCTAAGTGAGTCAGAGGGCTGCAGTATGACTTCATGTCTAGGATGTTCTAAAACAGGCGAAACTAAACAATAAGTTATTTAGAGACTGGTCACAGGTGGTAGGACTATTGAGAAAATCACGAGATGGGGTGGCTGGGGGGCTCAATCTGTTAAGAAGCTGACTCTTGATTTCGGCTCAGGCCATGATCTCAGGGTCATGAGATCGAGTGCCGTGCTGGGGCTCTGCACTCAGCAGGGAGTCTGCTTGAGATTCTCCTTCTCTAAGTAAATCAATCTGGAAGGAAGGAAGAAAGAAAGGAGGGAGGGAGGAAGGGTGGGAAGGAAGGAGGAAAGGAGAAAGAAAAAAAGAAAATCAAGAGATTACAAAATAGCAGCTGTGGGGGTAAGGCCCTTCAATTGGGGGGGGGGGCTTGTACGGCATAGTCTTTTTATTCCTTAACCTAGGGGATAGAAATATAGATGTTCATTATTTTGTTTTTAAATACCTCTTCTGTGTGATATATTTTGTAGTAAACGTATGGCCAAAAAAAAAAAAAAGAAACTATGGAATGTTACACAGCTTTTATTTTATTTATTTTTTTTAAGATTTTATTTATTTATGTGACAGAGACGCAGCGAGAGAGGGAACACAAGCAGGTGAGTGGGAAAGGGAGAAGCAGGCTTCCCGCGGAGCAGGGAGCCCAATGCGGGGCTCGATCCCAGGACCCTGGGATCATGACCTGAGCCGAAGGCAGAAGCTTCACGACTGAGCCACCCAGGCGCCCCGTTACACAGCTTTTAAAGAGTGAAATGGAGGGCGCCTGGGTGGCTCAGCTGGTTAAGCGACTGCCTTCGGCTCAGGTCATGATCCTGGAGTCCCGGGATCAAGTCCAGCATCGGGCTCCCTGCTCCGCGGGGAGTCTGCTTCTCCCTCTGACCCTCTTCCCTCTCATGCTCTCTATCTCTCATTCTCTCTCTCTCAAATAAATAAATAAAATCTTAAAAAAAAAGAAATATTTAAAAAAAAAGAGTGAAATGGACATCTGTACTGATATGGGAAGATCTCTAAGACACACTGACAAGTGAAAATGGCATGGAGCAGAGAGAGTATAGGAGGAAAAAAGAATAGAAATAGATTTATATTTTATTTATTTTTTAAGATTTTATTTATTTAGGGGCGCCTGGGTGGCTCAGTTGTTAGGCATCTGCCTTCGGCTCAGGTTATGATCCCAGGGTCCTGGGATCAAGCCCCACATCAAGCCCCACAACAAGCCCCAGCTTCTCCCTCTGTCTGCTGCTCCCCCTGCTTGTGTTCTTGCTCTCTGTCACATAAATAAATAAAATCTTTTAAAAAAATTTTTTTATTTATTCATGTGAGAGAGAGAGAGCATGACCCAGGAGGAAGGGCAGAGGCAGAGGGAGAAGCAGACTCCCCACTGAGCAGGGAGCCCCACACGGGGCTCGATCCCAGCAGCCCGAGATCACGACCTGAGCCGAAGGCAGACACTTAACTGACTGAGCCACACAGGTGCCCCAGAAATAGATTTATATTTTAAATGGACCCATCATCTTTTTTTTTTTAAAGATTTTATTTATTTATTTGACAGAGTGAGAGAGCACAAGCAGGGGGAACAATTGAGGGAAAGGGAGAAGCAGGTTCCCCGCCAAGCAGGGAGCCCAATGAGGGGCTCGATCCCAGGACCCTGGGATCATGACCTGAGCCGAAGGCAGACGCTTAACCATCTGAGCCACCCAGGTGCCCCTGGACCCATCATCTCTAAAAGGATAGACAAGATACTTTAACTGAGGTGGCCTCTAGGAAGTGGAACTAGGTTACAAGGGAAAAAGAACAAAACAAGGCTTTCATATATAAATGCTGTGTCAGGTGCCAAGTATTACTTAGCTAAAATACTTGTTTGTTCGTTTGTTTTTTAAGTTAAACCCTAACTCTCTGGTTTACCACTTGGTAAACTGGCTGTAAGACTATTAGGCTCGTGTGTAGTGCCTCTGAGGCCATTGCCTGGGTCACAGCTGGGCATCCTTTGACTCATCCATAGCTATTACACCAGACCTCAGTGGGGTGGAAGGCACTCCACCATCCCAGAGATTTCCCTGCACGGGTACACCAGCCCATCCAAGCCCAGAATCCTACAAGGACCCTATGATATGGTAATATAATAAACAGGAATTTGGTCTTTATTCCACGTTTCCTGGCACAAGAGATTCTAAAACCCTTGGAATGTCCTGAGTGAGAGAGGCGTCTTTTGTTATTCACAACAAGCCCTTTTCAAACACACCAGAGTCTATGCTAATGAGATGACTCTTGGTGGGCACCTCGATAGCATTCAGGAGGGGGGGGGCCGGTTACCAGAGGAACCAGTGGTGCGATCAGAGGGTGGGAACGTTCAGCCCCACCCCTGGGCCTCAGGAAGGGGAGAGAGGCTAGAGAAGGAGTTAGTAATCAATGGCCAATCATGCCTACATAATGAAACCTCCATAAACACCCTAAACAACAGAGTTCAGAGACCTTCTTGTTTGTGAATGCCTCTGTGTGCCAGAAGGGAGGCAACCCCCCAACTCCACCGGGACAGAAGTTCCTGTGCTCAGAATCCTTCTGGACTTCACCCAAAGTACCCCTTCATCTGGCTGTTCATTTGCACCCTTTACAATCAATCAGTAAACATAAGTAAAGTGAAGTGCCTCCCTGAGTTCTGTGAGCCATTATAGCAAATTAGCAAACGCAAGGTGGTCGTGGGAACCCCCTATTTACAACCAGTAGGACAGACATACAGACGGCAACCTGGCACTTGGAACTGGCATCTGAATGGGAGACAGTCTTGTGCAACTGAGCCCTTAACCCATGGGGTCTGCACTAACTCCAGGTAGTTAGTATCAGAACCAAATTAAACTGTAGGACACCCAGTTGGTATCAGAAAGTCAGAAAATTGGTTTGTGTTAGGAAAAATATCACACATTTAGTGTCTAAAGTGTTGTGGGTGAAACACACCATGAGAGATCTTTGGATGCGAACCCATCAATGACTGGACCCTTGGGCCTACTCTGCTTGGCTTGCTGATCTGGGACAAAAATCTCAAAGAGACAGTGGCTGAAATGTCCTCCTGAGACCGTGATTCTGCTAGGAATGGCTGTACTTGCCTTCTGCCCTTGTTCTGCCTCCTGGGGAATAAAACCTCTTTAAAGCTATGTTCTCTCCAGTGGGAGAAGTGAGCTAGGAGGGGCAAGAAAACAGACTCCAAGTTGTAAAAACAACAGAGAGAGAGAGGCCAGCTACAGGACTAGACACAGATCTTTGCTTAGAAGGTAAAGCATACCATAAGGTAAAGCATACCATCCCCTCACTCATGACCAATGTCAATGTACTTACCACCCCTCTCCTCCTCAGGAGCCCCAGCTGTCTGTCTTACTCACCAAATGCCATTCCAAAGCCCCAGCATGTGAAACATGAAAACAAAGTAGTTGGAAGAAAAAGAGAAGCCAGAGTTATAAATGCATATGCGGGGTGTGCTAGGAGGATCCCCCTCTCCACAATGCCTCCCTCACCATGCACCTAAAAAATGCAAAGAATAAAACCTCTCGAATCTAACCTCTACAAACCCGTTGTTTTGCTTAGAGTTAAGTCCCAGTGCTGGCAGGCAGTTTCAGCCTCCACCTTCCCCCTGCCTTGGAAGGAAAGGGAAAGCTCCAAGTACCTGGAAGCCGTTGCTCTCCCCAATAGCCCCGCCGACCCACCTAACCAAGCAGCAAGGGGCTCTGAGAGGCTCACCATGCAGACGGCATGCTGGTTTCTCACCCAGACCCTGTCAGCGGCTCCTGCCCTAAAATCGGGAGAAAAGGGAAGGCCTAGGAGGCAACAGCTGGGGAGATTTTCTCAGGAAATTGTGAGTTGTGCTGAAGAGCCCAGTCCAAAAAGGGCATTCCATTCCAACTCCCTGTGTCTATCCCTATGTCCAATTTGTCTCTTCAGCTCGATGAATGTGGTCGCTTTTCCAGCTCTGCATCTCAAGATGGAGGCAGAGTTAAAACTTTGAGCTGAGTCCTTTCTGCACTCCACCCATGGCAACCTTTCTTCTGTAGCCGTCTGTATTTGCTCCTTCCTGCCCACTGCCACCTTGTCTGAGTTACGACCTCTCAGAGCTGGTCTCCCACCCTGACGACCTGCCTCTCCCCATTCCAGGCCAGCCAGCACGCTACTTCCCGAAGAGTTTTTCAAAACCCCATTCACCCATGGGTGGTTGCCCGCTCAAGCATCTCAGAGGTTTCTCATCATCTCAGATCATTCACAGAATGAATCCCCCAACAGCAGCCATTCTTTCAACAGGGTTTCCTAAGCGCAGGGCCCTGCGGGTTCAGCAGTGAACATAGCAGGCACAAACCTCCACCATCGTGGGGCTTCCACCATCTTCCTCCCACCAGCGAGGCCAGGGCATCACCCTTCCAGAGGCCCACCTTTTTCCATCATCGTGACTTTTGTCCGTGCGCCACCACTTGGATGCTGTCCTCTCCTCTCTGCAGAGGCAGCTTTTAGGCAAACAGGTTTAAGCGATGGAATGGAGAAAGGGCCCACAGTGACCTCCTGGCTGAATACAGACAGGCCCATTGGGCGACTCACCTCAAAATACCCATAGGCCCTAACTAACCAATGGGCTACTTACAGCCACGGTTTGGCACAGTTACCAAAAAAGGGAGAAATCTGTGCGTCCCCGTACCTCCTCACCTCCCTCCTTTAAAAACAGCCCCACTCACTGCCTCGTTGCAGTCTCTGCTTTGCTGTCCTGTCTTCTGCTCCCTTGCTGTCTTCAATACACTTCTATCTCCTTTGTTCTGCCTCAGGTGAATCCTTTCACTGCCCAAACCCCGGCTTCCACCCCACATTTGGGGGCCCTCATCTGATCAGGAGAGACACCCCATTTGGACACCACACTCTCTGCCAGCCCAAACAGGACCACCCTGTCTCACAGCCAGCTCTCCCAAGAAGTCCTTCCTGAGTAGCCACCTACCTGACACCATCCCTTCAACTTGCAGGCCCTCAGGGTCCTGTGTTCTGCTCCACACTGTGTTCCCCTGTGGCTGTCCTCCCCCAGGACCATCAACACAGCCACCAGGATGATGTGTCTGCTGGGTGCCATGTCACATAATGTCATCTTGTTTAATTCCCCCAATGGCCCTGTGAGGAAGGTCTTATCGTCCCTATTTTATAGATGAGGAAACCAAGCCTCAAAGGGGCTCAGGAACTTGCTGGAAGTGACAGGGCTGGTAAAGGGCCAAAGCCAAACTCCACTCCTGACTGCCTGCCACTTCTCTTCATTTTTGCACTGAGCACCTATCTCCCCTGGCACAGAAACAGCCCTCGGTGAGCGCCAATCACGGCGGCTCCTCATTCACAAGCACTCCTTGAGCAAGCATGTATTTTGCCCCAGCACATGCCTGCCTTCTCTCCCCAACCACGGGATACATGACCAAGGGCAAGGGCCACGGTGTCAGACCCTCCCTCAGGTAGCCCCACGGCATCCAGCAAAGAGCAATGCCTGCCACAGTAAACGTCTGAGGAAAGAACAATTTCTTGGAATACTGCACAGTAATAACTTGTGCCCTTCTTAAACCATTCAATTGTGAAACGCAGGATTAGGTCATGGGGAATTTATTCTGCCAAATATTCAAACTGTCATTTAAGACTACTGGGGGTAAAACGGGAGGGAAAGATGGCTTGGGTCAGTAAAAACACAAACAGCGGCTTTGCAACCGGCTGTAACGGAACAGTCAAAAGCCTGCAAGGCGGAGCCAAACCTTCAGGTCTTACAGAAGTGACCCTGGCTTCAGCCTCGGGCAACACAGCAGGGAGGAGACCCTGTCCTGAGTGGAGGTTCCCCGTTGGCCTAGAAGTCCAAGTGACCACAAACAGTTCTAATGGAAGAAGCTGCAAACCCCCATCAAGAGATGAACTCAAGTAGGAAAGACTGAGTTTCAGAGTGATCTCTTCAGCCCTGCGCACAGTGATACGGCCACATCCCATTCTAATCCCGTGTGTGACAGCAGGAAGGACTCCAGGCCAGGAATCAAGGTGCTGCTTCCAAGAGCTTCCTGGCGGAGCTGGTTGAGTCACTGAACCCCTGTAACCTCCGCTGTCATCCATAAACAGTGAAACCATGACCCTGACCAGTGCCAGTAACAACTGTCTGACGAAATGATAAAACTGGAAAGTGCTGTACGCATATGAAGAGTGTTACCAACGGCAGAAGCAACAGAACATCAGCAGGTGGCTCAACCGTGTCCTGGGGAGTGCTGGTTGGGATTAGACTCCAGTATTTGTTGACACGCTGATGGCTAACGGGCACGGAAGAGGCTACCACTATTAGGTTATAGCCACTGTTCTATTTTTCTTGAGGCAAAACTTTTTTTTTTCTGTTTTGTAATTCCATTCTGCTATTTCCCAAGCAGTCAGTAAAATGTTGTGAAACATCCGGTAATATTTTTAAAAGCTGTACTTTGAGAAGTTATTAAACTGGTTGGCCTACATCTTTCAGGCAAAATGGAGAGAGAGACAATAACCCTGAGACAGGGAGAACCAGGTGACATGCACAAGAGTAGACAGACAGCTGGCCAAAGAAGGAAGCAACCCAGGCAGATTTCATTCACTTAAGAAATATTTGGGGGGCCTATTACGTTCTCAGCTTGGTAGAACATAGAATAAGCATTTCTTAGGCATTTCTAGAAATACTTGGGGAGGGGAACTTGGTAAAAGACAGACTTCCTGCAGATCAAGTGTGAAAAGACCTCAGTTGCTATTTAGGGACTAAACAGACATGTTGTCCCTGAGAACTGAAGAGATCTGAGCTATCTCAGACTCGAAGGTCAAATAAATTGAAAGTTCGCCTCATTCGGCATCTGTGTTCATCCCACTGCCTCTGGCCTCTGTGGTTTGCGGGGAGAAATGAGCTCTTAATCTTATCAAAGGTCCCTTGTTTGTGATGAGTTGCTTAAGAGCTGCTTTCAAGAATCTTTACGTGATGCCTAGGTGTGGTTCTCTTTGAGTTTTCCTACTTGGAGTTTGTGGAGATTCCTGGGTACTTGGATAAACAATAAACAATAAACTATTGTTTTTCATCAAATTTAGGAAGTTATTGGCCATTATTTCTTCAAATATTCATTCTGCTCCTTTCTCTCCATCCTCTCCTGCTAGGACTCCCATATGCACACACTGTTTACAAGAAAGCCACGGGGAGGGGAGGGCGCTGGCTGGCTTAGTGGGTACAAAAATGGACTCTTGATCTTGAGGTTATAAGTTCAAGCCCCACATTAGGCCTAGAGCTTACATTTTAAAAAAAGAGAGAGAGAAAGGAAGAAAAGAAAAGCCACAAGCTCAAAGTGGAGTCACTTGCCCCAGGATGGGCAAAACAAGACTTAATTGCAGTTTCAACCTCTCTAGAAGTGGAATCTTAAACCAATCAATCTGGAATTTTCTGGTCAGCACAAAAGAGGTAATCTGTCTGGGCCTTTCCATCCCCCAGAGAAAGATAAGGTAATCCATCTAAAAAGACCTTCTGCTGCTCCCTCTGAGGAAAGGTGACTGGTCTGGAACAATCTCTTCTTTTCTTTTGCTAATAACTCCTTGCCTCACCCTCCCTCCTTTAAATACGTGGTAGCACTCCCCAGAGCTCTCCTCTACTTGCTAGAGGGGATGCTGCCAGATTCAAGACTCATTTAATAAATCCAATTAGATCTTCAAATTTACTGTTGAATTTTTGTTGAACATTGATAGGTTTGATGGTGTTCTGCAGGCATCTGAGGCCTGTTCATTTTCCTTCATTCTTGCTCCCTTTTGTTCCTCCGACTGGATAATCTCAATTGACCCATCTTCAAGTCCATGGATTCTTTCTTCTGCCTGCTTTATTCTGCTATTAAGCCCCTGTAGTGACTTTTTTCATTTCAGCTATTGTATTTTCAACTCCCGAATTTCTTTTTGGTTCTTTTTTTATAATTTCTATCATCTCTATTTGGCAAGGCACTGTTCTCATAGTTTAGCTCTTTAGACATGTTTTAACACAGCTGATTTAAAGTCTTTATAAAGTCCAACATCTGAGCTTCCTTAGGGATAGTTTTCCATCGGCAGCTTTTCCTGTGTTATGTTCCATTCTTTCTTGTTTCTTTGCATGACTCATAATTTCTGTTGAAAATAAGATTCGGCCATTTCTCTTGAGTAAATGCTCCTTGGATTGCTGCATGCCATTAATTTCCAGAGTTCTGAAAAAGATGATTTTGACAATTTTTGCCAGTTTTTTCATTTCTTTAGGGAGAAGCATCTTTTAAGAAGTCTTTATTCCACTATACCCCAGGAATCTGTAACTTGTATGGCATTTAGAAAGAGGTTTTGATCCCCCCAAACAATTTGTTGGAGAACAGGAGTAAAAGAGAGGAATTATTTTGTTGTTGTTGTTGTTGTTGTTAATATTCTATTTATTTGTCAGAAAGAGAGAGAGAGAGAGAGAGAGAGAGAGCGCACAAGCAGGCAGAGGGAGAAGCAGGCTCCCCGCTGAACAAGGAGCCCAATGCAGGACTTGATCCCAGAACCCTGGGATCATGACCTGAGCTGAAGGCAGACGCTTAACCAACTGAGCCACCCAGGCATCCAAATGAGAGGAATTCTAATAGTTAAAATCCTGTCCCTGATCTTAAGTCCCACATCGTATTATAAACTGCACCCTTCTCTATTTTTTTTTAAAGCTGATTATTCAAAATTAAAAGACACAGCAAAACAAAAAATATTTAAACACATAATTTTATAATTCTAGCAACCAGGAAAAAGATTTTGGTATAGCATTCCAAAATAACCAAAAAGGAGATGCTACACTTGTTTTATAATATACTTTTCTCACCTTGTTCTAGGGTAACAAATTTAGAGCAACCATTTGATTAGGCTACAAGGGCTATTTTTAAAGCTGCATTGTATGACACTGAACAGACTGCACGTGTAGCAATACTTTTTTGATGTGTGGTTTCCCATTTTTTCTTTTTTTCCTTTTTTAAGATTTATTTTTAAGTAATCTCTATACCCAATGTGGGGCTCAAACTCACAACCTTGAGATCAAGAGTCACACGTTCCATCAACTGAGCCAGCCAGGTGCCCCGGTTTCCCATTTTCTGCTAAAGGAGTGCTGATCTGAGCAGCCCAGTTTGTGTGCTTGCCCTGTTATACCTTCGGTTACATTTCTAGAACTGACACTGTTGTGTCATATGCTCTATTTATTTATTTACTTTAAGTTTTAGGTGTGATCTTCTCTGTATCTCCTGCCATTTAATGCCCTGCCCTGTGGTGGAGCACATCTTCCTCTCTCTCTGAACAGAGATTCTGTTAACTCAGTGATGTCACTGCCATCATCAATATAGTCCCATATGCTCTTTATTATCACACAGTGCTGCTTCACCACCTGAAGGGTAAACTCAGAGCCAAAGCTAAATAGAGACTGTATTTCAAACTGCAGAGCAGGAATCTAAGCAGTCCCCCACTCAAATTTCCTTTCCTTGGAACTCCACAGACTTTCACTCTTACACACATGGGGTGACATCAGCATCAGCCATCACGGGAGAGGTCAGGCTGCATTAATAATTTTGCACCAGGTCCCACTAAGCACCCACAAGTTTCCTGAGGCCAACACATAGTGACCAGGATGGGAATACAAGTCCAAATCCATTTATCATCTAACATCAAATCTATAAAAATAATTTGATGGTAATGGGCCCTCCAAAGAGATTGGTAGCTCTCTACTGCAAGGTCAGGGAGAAGCCGGGGTTCTCACCATTTCTAGGAAGGTGAACTGAAGAAAAGCAAAAGGCAGGCATGGGTCCTGGGTGCCAGGATTTCTTGGTAACCAAGCATGACCAGAAACCACCAGTACTCTGAAGTACCAGATTCCCTTTCTCTTCATTTGAGAAGATGTAAGAAATGGGGGAGGGGAGGGTGTGGAATGCCAGACCTAGACTCAAAAGACTAGGACTCAAATTCCAAAACTGCTGGGTCACTGGCCTGATTTCACAGCTAGTCCTCGGTAAGAGAAAGCCTTGGAAGATACACAGAATTTCAATTCCACCTAGTTCGTACTTTAATTCCACCTATTTTGTGGTCATAGTGCATGAGAAATGAAGCCTTAACTAGCTTAATTGAATCTAGTGATCCAGTCACACGGTATGGCAGCCTGTGTGGAAAAAGTGCAGAGTCCCATAGCAAAAGGAATAGGCAAAGTGACGTTTCAATCTGGGGCATATGGGCTGTGAGCCTATCCCCATGGGGGGGCAAAACGGCAATGAATCAGGACTCTGCCTAGCAGCTGGACTCAAAGGAAAAGACCTGGTTTCATCCTGGCCAGGAATCTCTTGAATTATAAAGAACTGTCATCTACTGGAGAAAGAAACTCCTGAAGTTGCTTAGGAAAATAAATTACTACAGTTTGAAATCATAGCATTATTTCTTTGTTAGGTAAGATTCTTTAATTCCAGGAAGTTAAAGCATTAAGAATAAATATGCCCGAGAAAATAAAAACTATAGTATTTATAATTTTGAGTTAAGAAATCTGTGTGTATCTGTTATTTTATGTACTTCAGGGGAATTCAGTCTGTTCAGAATAACAAGTCAGTCTCAAGATTCCAATTAAAATATGTAACTGAGTTTTGTTGGGACACGATTTTAAGTAAGAATTTTATTAAGTTTAAAATCAGTACGGCAGATGACGAATAAGCTCAAAGATGCTCAACATCATTAGTAACCAAGGAAATTCACACTGAAACCACAAGACACAATGGGGCGCCTGGGTGGCTCAGTCTTGCGTCTGCCTTAGGCTCAGGTCATGATCCCAGGGTCCTGGGATCAAGCCCCGCCTCAGGGTTCCTGCTCAGCAGGAAGCCTGCTTCTCCCTCTCCCACTCCCCCTACTTGTGCTCCCTCTCTCACTGTGTCTCCCTCTGTCAAATAAATAAAAAAAGTCTTTAAAACAAACAAACAAACAAAAGAAACCACAAGGCACCAACACACATCTTTTAGAATGGCTAAAAAAGACTGACCCATATCCAGTGTCGGTGAGGATGTGGAGACTAGAGCTCTCATAGGCTGCTGGTGGGAATGTAAGATGGTATAGCCACTTTGGAAGAAGGTTGGGCAAGTTCAAGTTACATATACACCTATCATATGCTCTAGCCACTCCACTCCTACACATCTGCCCAAGAGAAAAGGAAATATGTGTCCACATAAAGACCTGTACACAAACATTCACAGCAGCTTTATTTGGAACCACCAAAAACTGGAAATAACTGAAATGACTAACAACATGTGAATTAAATAAACTGTGGAGTACCCACATAATGGAATACTACCCTGAAGCAAAAGGGAAAGAACTATTGATGGTTGCAACAACATGGACCAATCTCAAAATAATTATGCCGAGTGAAAGAAGCCAAACAAAAAAGGATACATACTCTATGATTCCACTTATGTAAAATTCCAAAAAATGCAAACTAATCTACAGTAACAGAAAGCAATTCAGTGCCTACTTGGGGATGGGGGAAGCAGAGAGGAATGGGAGGGAGGGACAACCAAGGGGCATTGAGGACACTTTCAGAGGCAACGGATGTGTTCACTGTGTTAACTGGTTAAGGTCTCACAAAAGGATACATATGTGGAAATTTATACATTATACACTAAAGATGCGCCATTTATTATGTTAGAAATACCTCAATAAAGTGAGTAGAATAGATTTAAAATGGTAAAACATAAAACAGTGTAAGAATGTTTAAGAAAATTTAACAGCTTGGGGCGCCTGGGTGGCTCAGTCGTTAAGCGTCTGCCTTCGGCTCAGGTCATGATCCCAGGGTCCTGGGATCGAGCCCCGCGTCGGGCTCCCTGCTCCGCGGGAAGCCTGCTTCTCCCTCTCCCACTCCCCCTGCTTGTGTTCCCTCTCTCGCTGTCTCTCTCTCTCTCTGTCAAATAAATAAATAAAATCTTTAAAAAAAAAGAAAAGAAAATTTAACAGCTTAATTTATTAGATTTACAGGAATTATTTAAGCATTAGGGATGTCTGTTAAGCAGACAATTGGAAGTGTTAAAATAATTAAAGAAAGTTGAACGTAACTTACAAATTCAATTTAAAATTTTCAAATGAGTTAAGTTTGCAAATGGAATCAAGTATTAATCAAAAATTCCTGTCAAACTGATTTGTTAAAATTTTCTAGAATCATAAATAGAACAGAAAGATCTATAGGCTTTACTTAAAAGTGAAATTTAAAAGACTAGAGGCGCCTGGCTGGTTCAGTCGGTTAAGCATCTGACTCTTGATTTCTGCTCAGGTCTTGATGTCGGGGTTGTAAGATCAAGCCCCACGCCAGCTCATGCTGGGCATGGAGCCTGCTTAAAATTCTCTCTCTCCCTCTCCCTCTTCCCCTCTCCACCCTGTCCCTCTCTATAAATAAATGAATAAAAATAAAAATAAAAGACTAGCCTTTGGGGCACCTGGCTGGCTAGAAGAGGTCATGACAGTTGATTTCAGAGTTATGGGTTCGAGCCCCACACTGGGTGTGGAGATTAAATAAACTACAAAAAAAAATAAATAAATAAATAATAAAATAAATGACAAAAAGACTAGCCCCTAAAGGAAGAAATTGATTTTGGAGCTTGTGACTTTAACAAATTGAAAATCAATTTTTTTTCAACCAAAGTAACTTCCAAATTATCTTTGTGTTACACAAAAGCCCAGGGGGAGGGGAGGGGTGCCCCATCCCCACCCAGACATTCCAGTCACCTGAAACTCAGCAGGTCACTTAATCTCTCTGAACTTCAGTTTCCTCATCCATAAGAGAGAAATCCAGAATAAACAAAACATTTATTAATGATTTCATATTAATAAATTTCATGCTGATAAACAGCACATTAGTAAAAGCACTCAGAGAAGCATACAGTGATGTGCAAATACAACAGATTAGCAGCATGATACCACTCCCGGGTAACTGCAGCGGTTCCCAGACGCCTGGCTGACCAGTGACAGACATGCGAAAGGCACCACACAGATCCTCGGAGACTAAGCATGACTCAGCACAGATCACGGAATTTTCCTTAAGGCCTCAGCCAGGGATGGTTGTCTGTGAGGAGGGGAGCTGCCACATGTGGAGTCTGGCCCCATTCCACACACAGCTGGTGGAAATGTACTTAGAGCAGTCTTGGCTATCCGCCCCCCACCCCTTCTCTGGCCTGCCGGCAAATCAGATAAGGAGCTACGGGACAGCGGCGATGAGGGGGTGCTGGGATGACCTCAGTTACACCTTCTGGCATACTACTTAAAACAACAACAACACCCCGCATCCCGCTCCCTCCAGGATCACCAAGGTGACAGGAGAGGAGGGCAGGGCGGCCACCTTCCATGGCAGTCTTAGTTCCAGTAACCAAGGAAAACTCCAAGGATTCAGCAGGGATTTAGGGATGAAGCGCCTATAGATAAGCCTTAACAAATTAGATGACATGGTAAAAGGCAGCCCTTCTTGGCAACTCATTTTCCCTTGATACTGATGGATTTGGGGGAAGACATACAAGAGAAGAGGGTACTCTTAAAAAAGCAGAGGGAAGGTCAGAATCTTGGATTCTGCTAATCAGCCTTCTCTGGGCCCCAATTTCTCAGCTCCAAAAGATAGCTGGTTTGGAGTCTTCACCCAACTCTCCCACCTCTCCCCACAGGGATGCAAGTAAGAGCAGTAACATTCAACTCTATCAACCAAGAATAGGAAGATGAGAGCAAGCAGAGAGAACAGGGCAGTAGAACCCTTGTGGAGGGCAGAGTCCATCAAAAATCCATACCCATCTGCCTTTACTCCACCTGCTTTTCATTTGATGAGAATTTTTTTTTTTTTAAGTAGGCTCCACACCCAATGTGGGGCTTGGATTCACAACCCTGAGATCAGAGTTACAAGCTCTACCGACTGAGCCAGCCAGGTGCCCCACTCCACCTACTTTTCAAAGCAAACGCAATCCTAGAGTGGAAAATGGCCACTGCTGGTCCAAGACCTAGGACTAGAGAGGACTGTGGGAACATCTCAGAAAGCAGAACAACTCCTGGGTCATGATGGGTCACCTGAGAAAAATCCCTACACAATGGGTGGAATCCCAAGAAAAATCCCAACACAAAGGAATCTCCACTCTGAGCACAGAACATGAGCTCTGGGGAAGGCTGTCCCTGAGCCACAAAGCCCCCAGGGCACCTGGCTATAAAATGAGGATAGCCAAGTGGCCTGCCTCTGGATGTGGGGAAGAGCAACATTATCAGTGTCTGCAATACAGGGAGACGCTAGACAGAGAGCGAGGATGGTGCCGGGCAGGACGTTTGTGTTGGACTAGCAGAGGGAGATAGGACTGGGTCATTAGGTGGACTGCAGCCCAGAGGGCCTCAGCCATTAGGCTGAGGAGGTGCACCCAGATCGGTGCACTGGGGGAAACCTGTGTGAGAAGCAGCTGGTTATATGGGACAGTGCTGCCTGAGCACTATATGGGCAAAGAAGATCCAACTTCACCCCTTTACTCCCTTATCACTGGGACTCCCAAAGGTTGGGTGTCATTGTCTGGAAACACAGATCAAGTGTCTTTACAGCCAGCAGACAGAGCCACCTCCCATGTCCAGCTTCACACTTCTCCAAGTCCCCCACTGCCCAGCTGCCTGTTCTACCCATTGACTCAAGGGGTCTTCCCAGAGGCTGCCCAGCCCTAAACATACTTCTTGTGGTCCTGAGAAGCCCAGCCACCCTCCCCTTGACCAGCTTCCCAAGCCACACCCTGCCAGAAGTCAGGCCTCCTGCCAAGGTTGCTGGCTACCTACCGGGGCCAGCAGAGAGCCAGATATCACTTTCCTGTGTAAACCAAGAGAGATCAAGAACAGACAAGGACTGCTTATATTTTCTAAAACTCAGAGCTTGACCTTTCTTATTTATTGAACTTGATGATGGACATGCCAGGACTGCTAACACCTACACCTGCTCCTGAAGACGACCCATGCGCATCCCACCAACCTGGAATCAGGCACAGACTTACCCTCAGTGTTCTGTCAGCTCTCAGAAGGCAGCTGCTATCTAAAGTAAGAGAAAAAAGAAGTGTTATCCTCATTTCTCCAGGCATTCCCCAGAGAACCTAGGAGTGGCAAGAACATAAGATTTAGAACCCAGAGAACTGTTCCTTTGCTTCCATCTTAGGGACTTGGGACGGCGGCGGGGGTTGGGGGGTGGGGGGGAGCTGAGAGCACCCTGGCTCTTGTCCAACTGTCTGGGCCCCACCGCTTGCTGCTCAGCCACCCATTCCCATAACCACTCAAAGCCTGTTTCCTCATCTGTGAAATGGGAATAATAACAGCATCCAGCTCGGAGAGTTTCCAGTGAGGTAACACAGACAAAGCACGGGCACCAAGCCTGGTACAAAGGACGCTCTCAGACATTAGCTAACGTGCTCAGTAAGAAGCATGAAAGAAAAACCCTTTTCTGGCACCTACTACACAAGAACAAGAAGTTCTGGAAACTTTTATTGTTTTATCTTAAGTGTTTTCTCTTTCTACCCACCTCCATTCAGCCCCAGGCCCACTTTCTCGGCAGAGCTGTCTCTAATCCTTCAGGAGGTAGCTCCCCTTTGGATTCTCCGAGCCTGGTTCCTATTTCACTAAGCAACTTGACACTAATTAGGAACGGTCTTACATGAGACCTGAGAGCTGGTATGCTTCCTATTTCCTCAGATCTTTTCCTTTTTTTCTATTTAAAGGTTTTATTTATTTATTTGAGAGAGAGAGACACAGCAAGAGAGGGGACACCAAGCAGAGAGAGTGGGAGAGAGAGAAGCAGGCCTCCCTCTGAGCAGGGAGCCTGATGCGGAGCTCGATCCCAGGACCCTGGGATCATGACCTGAGCCGAAGGCAGACGCCTAACAAATCAGCCACCCAGGCAGCCCCCTCAGATCTTTTCCTACAGAGATAACACATACACACAGAAGAGCACACCCCTTGTTTAGGCCCATGGAAGCCCATCATTTTTTGGAGTTTTACAGACCACTTGGGGTTTTTTTGTTTTTAAAGATTTTATTTATTTGAGAGTGAGCACGAGCCGGGGGAGGAGCAGAGGGAGGAGCAACAGACTCCCCACTGAGCGTGGAGCCTGACAGGGGGCCAATCCCAGGACCCCGAGGTCATGACTGGAGCTGAAGTCAGACACTGAACCAGCTGAGCCACCCAGGCGCCCCTTGACCGCTTGTTTTTGAAAGGCCACACCTGTCAGTAAAGAGCAAAATGGAGACACAGGCCAGCAAGCCATCAAATGGACTGAATCCATGTTGTAAGAAGATCAGTTGCCTTGATAGATTATGTAAAGGCTAGAAATGAATGTTTGGGGCATTCAATTCAGTAAAATATTTAGCGAGCACATACCTCGCATGAGGCAGCCATGCCGGGAAGCAAAGGCTCTGTTCCCAAAAAGCCCAAGAGCAAGTTGTTGAGGGCTACTAACAGAGAATGAAAATGGGGTAATACATGAGAGGGAGCCAAGCAGGAACTCCGAGCCTGGCAGCCTGGGACAGACGTTAAATGAGGGCCTAAGAGTACCTCTGTTGTAGGACTGTTGTCATGACCAAGTAAGGTAATACGTGTGGCGGGATTAGCAAAGCCCCCTGCCACCTTACAGTTACAGTAAGAGCGCAGTAAAAGTTGACTTTTATTATTAATAACAATAAATCATTAGTTATCATTATTATTAAGAGAGAGAGCCCACATCCAACTGAACAGACTTGGCAAGACTTAATAATGCAGGAAAGCCTGAGTCTTGAAGAATAATTTCACTTTGATAGGACAAGATAAGAGGAAGTCCTGCGGAAAACAAGGTCACCAAGGAACAAGACGGGGGTGGGGGGTTGGGGGGAAAGACACTAAAAAGCAGGTCTGGGATGATGGCCAGCCATCTCAGACATGGGCTAAGGCAGAAGAGGGTACCTGTGGTGTCAAATGGAAGAAAAAGCCCAATAGATGGCCTCACATCTTTTCACTCAGTAGTTAAGAGGAAATGGTTCTTCTTTCCATCATTTCCCATGGTCCATTATGGTGCCCTACTCCTTTGGCAGTTCGACAACGTGTCCACAACTGAGAGTAGAAGCAGCAGCTAGGACAGAGACCAAGGGATGGTCAGTCAGGCCCAGGTGAGGTTTCAGAGTAAGCAGGCAAAATGGCACACTTCTGCAAAGGTCTCTAGTGAGAAACTAGCCCCCAAAAAGACATACTGTCTGGATATGAGGAGTCGGGGCCCATTCAGAAGAGGGTCAGTTGTTATTGGGAGGTAGTCAACGAGAAGGCCCACCTTACTCCTCAAGGAAAGTCTACTCAAGTGAGGCGTCCAGCTCATGCAGAAGAGTGCTAGTGACAGATCTGCACAGTTTGGGGCCTATCCAGGCCTTCCTCCCAGATTCACTGCCCTGTGACAGTCATCCATGCAGCTCCCAAACAGGTCTCCTTTCCTGGTTCCCCAACTTCTGCCCTTCCTTCCTCACTGGTTTCCAATTTGAGCCATTTCCAGTAATTCACCCGAAACATTTGCCAACAGCACTGACAGGTCACAGGGCAGAGGGACACAGAGAACCGCAACTTGGAATGACCTGGGTCTGAGGTCTACCCTGCCATGGTCCCAGGGCCTCTGTGAGCAATGTTAGGGGGACTGGCACCTGGCACAGTACCTGGGTTACTGGGTGCCAGAAGTGAAACAAGGAGAAAGCAAAGAGCAGGGCAAAAAAAGGGCAGGTGGCCTGTACTGGTACATGAAAGGCAGCAGGAGTCCAAGAGACTACAGCCACCAGGGCGAATCTCCCTGAAGGATGATCTTGGAAATGAGAACTGGCACAGAGAAGGTCCATCAGGCTGGAGCAGGCTTTGGGCGAGAGAACAGGAAAGAAGGCACAGAGGGGGCTTTGGGACAAATTGTGGAAACTGGCTGGCAACCGAATTCAATTCAACAAACAGATATTGAGCAACTATTGTGAACAAAGCCCCTTCCAGCAGGGCAGGGCAGCCACTAAGAAACACAGGATGCTTGCTCACAAGCTGCTCACTAGAACACAGACACAACCTGTAGCTCAGGCCTGCTGCTGGGCCCCTGGAGCCCAACCAAGCCCCATGGCACCTGTGGAACCCAATCCCACTTCTGACTTTTGTGCCCCTCTGTTACATCTCGTGCCCTCACCTTTGTTACATCTTCAAAGTGCCCGACCAAACTTGTACTCAACTGGGAAGTGCTACTTGCCCCACCTTCTCCTCCCACCTTCCTCAGCCTTTTGCTTTCAGGTTTTAGTTGCTTAAAACTCACCTCTCCTCCATAATAAAACCTGGACTGCTCAAATCCAATCACTGCTTCTTCACTGAAGGCTTTAATGGAACTGAAGGAGACTCACCACTCACCTCCTCCAAAAAGCCTGCCCTGGTCTCGCCCGCTTCTCCTTTCCCTGGCCTCAGTGTGCGGTCGGCCTGGATTTGTGGGCCTTTACTGAACTTCCTAGAGGCCTCCTAGAGGCCATACCTCACCCACACTGGGCTCTCCACAAACATCTGTGGCACGCTGACTCGCTGGTTAAGTTCCTTCTTCTTCTCTCCCCAGTCGGCCAGCAGTCCTAGGGCAAGGATTAACCTCACCTCCCAAGTCTTCTCTCAGTGCCCAGACTAAGGCTCCCAACATGGTAGGTGTGCAAAAGAATGCGATGGAGACAGAGTTAGGATGAGGACCGGGCAAACAGAAAAGCTGTCGCTGAGAGTAACTACAAACGCCGAGCACATCCACCCCCGCCCCCCCCCCCAAGGGTCTGCAGCTCAGGCAGGGCAAGGGTGTAATGGGCAACCAGGACCGCTGGCAGCAGAGAAGGCAAAGACTTCTTGGTAAAGAGGCTCTAACTGTGATCTGGCAAGCACCGGCATCACCGGGAGCCTCAGCTTTCTCAGCGGCAGAATGGGGACAATGAGCCCTGGCCTACTCTCTCGCTCACAAAATGAACATTTCGATTTTTAAGAGTTTCAAAGCTGCCGGGCACCTAGGGACTTGGCATCACCCCAGCAACTTGTGCGCTGAGGAAAGAGCTCGCCGGAGGCGAAACAACTCACTCAAAAGTACCCAAAACAAGTCCCGCTGGAAAGAACCTGCCGTGGCAGGTCCTCAAAGTCGGGGCTCCCGATTCCGCGGCCAGGAGGGCACTTCCAGAACCGCCCGCTGCTCCTCACCGCCCCGGGCCAGTGCACTTTGTAAACTGCTTCAAGCCCGAGAATAACGGGCTGCGTCCAGCCCCACCTCCTCCTCACAAAGCAGCCTCAGACGAATCACTGCTTCGCCCCCGAAACCAAGTGGAACCGAGAATGCCCGACGAGGTTATTACTACGAGAATCCCTACAGCCGGCGGAGGGCAGGCACTTGGAACACGGAAAACCCTCGCCGTGCACGCCGCGGCTTTCTTCAGGGCTGAACAACTTCCAGTACGCTGAGGAAAGCCTGGGCTTGCGCTTCTCACAGACTAGGGTTCGAACCCTCAGGGACCTCGCCCGAGGCATGTGGGGGTTCCGTGCCTCAGTTTCTCCATCTGCAAAATGGGCCCGAGGACAGGAATAAGGCCGCCGGCCGCCGCCAGGGACTCGGGGCAGACGAAGCCCGGCGGGGAGGCGGGCCGGGGTCCGGGTGAGGGGGCCCGGCCGGGAGCACGGTCCCGGGAGCGCGTGCGTGCGCGGGGAGGAGGGCGGGGGCGGGCCCGCGGCGGCCGCCCGGCCATCCCCGCGGGAGGGGGAGGGGAGGGGCGGCGCACGTCGCGTCGCGCACCGCCCGCCGCCGTCTCCCCCAGCCGTCACTCGTGGAGCCCGCACCGCCTTGGCGCGCACGACCCTTACATAAGCGTCCCCCGCGGCGGCGCTGGCGCACGCCCACCTGCTCCGACCCGCCGCGAGGAGAGGAAGGTGCGCAGCGCCGCCGGCACTCACCTCCTCCCCTCCGCCGCAAGTCGTCGCCACCGTCTCTACCGCCGCTACCTCCACTGACAGGGAACAGCTGCGGTCTCCGCGCAACCGAACTTGCTGCAGTCCTGGCTCCGCCTTACAGACTTATTATTGGCTCAGGTAGCCCATCCCCTCCTGTTATTGGGCAGTGACTCCCGTCACTCACCGCTCCCCCGCTCAGGGCTCCTCCCTACCCCCCGCCTACCCCTAACGTTTAAGCCTTGGCGCCCCACGTCAGCCCCGCCCCTCGCGTCCCCGGCGAGTCCCTGGATTGGTGAGAAGGCTGGGAGAGCCCGCCCCTGGCGCACCACCGCCTACTCCCTTGTCTTTAGAGCCCCACGTGGGCCGCACCGCCAGGGCCTCCACCCGCAATAGGCGGAAGTAACCGGGCTCCGACGCGCTGTGATTGGCTGTCGGCGGGGGTGGGGACGTGCGATTCATTCACCCGAGTAGCACGTGTCTCCCAAAGCCGCAAGCATAACAGATCGCACGGGGACTCAGAGATCCGGGCTGGACGCAAATGCACGGAGCCCACAGGAAAGAGGGCGGAGGAAAAGCGTTTGCGAAGGGCAGGAGGAAGGAGATGGCGGTTGTACCACACGGGTGTGTGTGATTGTGTCCCTTAGCTGTGGGGGTGGTGGTGATGGGCAGGACTACGTCTCTGTGACCTTGGACAAGCAACCTCATCGCTCTGAGCCTCAGTTTCTTAATCCACAAATTGAGGCCCCGCGGGACCTAGAAGGTTTAGAAGGCTTGATTAAACAGAAAGCTACATAAGCTGGGCTCTCTGCCAACCAGGGGATATGGGAGTGACCAAAACCAAGCAAAATCTCTGCTTTACAGTGAGAGAAAAGACAGACAATAAACAAAATATAGGGTACATCAGATGGTAATGAGAGCATGGAGGAAAAATAACCTGCTTCCAGACAGTGAGGAGGATCAAGGACTATGAGAACATCTTGTTAATTAGAAATTGCTTATTGAGGGGTGCCTGGGTTGCTCAGTTGTTAAGCATCTGCTTTTGGCTCAGGTCCTGATTGGGATCGAGCCCTGCATGGAGCTCCCTGCTCCGCGGGAAGCCAGGTCCTCCCTCTCCCACTCCCTCCCCCCCCCCCCCCCCCCCCCGCTTGTGTTCCCTCTCTCGCTGTGTCTCTCTGTCAAATAAATAAATAAAATCTTTTTTTTAAAAATTGCTTATTGAGCATGGAAAGATATTACAACTCCGTTCTCTGTTGTGTCTTTTACATTCTCTGTCTCTTGTTTTCTCTCCAACTTTTTGTCCTTCCTTCCACCTATCTGCCTGAACTTCACCATAGGTCAGTCCAACACAGTTATTTTAGTAGCAGAACAAGGATTGAAGTCCCAATTCTCCAGATCCACATAGTCATTCGAGTAACAATTCATTTGATTGTGCCCTACCTACTATGAGTCTAGTGCTCTGCCAGGACACAGTGGTGAAAAGACATACCCTGTGGCATCACATCATAGAGCTCACATTCTTTTTTTCTTTTTAAGATATTATTTATTTGTTTGACAGAGAGATTGCGAGAGCAGGAACACAAGCAGGGGGAGTGCGAGAAGGAGAAGCAGGCCTCCCACGGAGCAGGGAGACTGATGCTGGACTCCATCCCGGGACCCTGGGATCATGACCCGAGCCGAAGGCAGACGCTCATTGGCTGAGCCACCCAGGCACCCCTAGAGCTTACATTCTATTAGGTGTCTAGGTCCTAGGACTCTTTCTACGTCAGAACTTTATTTGTGCCAGAAAGAATTAAAGCTGTGTGACCTTGGCCAGGGCCCCTCCCTCTCTGGATTGAATTTCCTCTTAAAAGCAGTTGGACTTGGGGCTCCTGGGTGGCTCAGTCGGTTAAGTGTCTGCCTTTGGCTCAGGTCAGGATCCCACAGTCCTGGGATCGAGCCCCGCATCAGGCTCCCTGCTCCGTGGGGAGCCTGCTTCTCCCTCTCCCTTCGCCTGCAGCTTCCCCTGCTTGTGCTCTCTCTCTCTCTTTGTCAAACAAACAAATAAATAAGCGGTTGGACTTGATGGACACCGAGTCCCTATGACACTGTTGTCCCTATTACTTCTATAGCATGCCTACCTTGTGATTTCAACATTTCCCTCCTGTATCTTATATCCCTTGCTGTGTATGTGTAAAATGTGGGCCCCGGTGTCCCTCAGAAAGGCAAGGCCCTGCTCTAGGTCTGGCCATGCTGTAGGCGCTGTGACAGGTCAGCTCAATCCTGGCTGGTTCCCTGTGAACCTGTGGGTCTGGAGCAAAGAGTGGGTGGCTCCAGCCAGGTTCAGGTGATTCCCATGTCAACACGACCAGGTAGAGGTCTGAACAAAGAAACTATTGAGAACTAGAAACTGTGACCGAAAAAAAGTATGGATTTTGGACAGTTAGCTCAGGTATATAAATTATCTAGTTCAAGTTAGATTAGGAAACTAGACACCTCTCCATCCGGGCTGTGTCCTACCCCCAGGCTGAATTCCCCATGAGGACAAAGTTAAAAGTGGTATTCCGTCCCAGATAGAGAAAACCGCGAAGACAAAACCTGGGTGGAGAGCCTCATGTGACTTACAGAAAGCATCTCTCTGTGTGGGCTTCCGTACCGCTCTGATGGAATCTCCTTGGGACGGGGTGTTTGCTAGATTCCTGAGCGCTACTCCATGGCTCTTAACGCATATTGATCACCAACTCAGAGGTCTTAAAATGACCAGCAGAACACTACTTGGGTCCATATCTGGGCAATGAGATGTCTGCATTGCATTGCTAGTTTAAGAAGCTCTCCAAATGGTTTTAATGTGGGTCAGTGTTGAGACCCACTAAGAGACCAAAAGAAGTTACTCTCTTGGCTTCCGGATAATAAGAGCCCCGCCCCCGGGCTCTTTAAAAAACAAAACAGATGGGGCGCCTGGGCAGCTCAGTTGGTTAAGCGTCCAATTCTTGACTTTGTGATTGTGATTGTCCGTCTCCTTCTGCACCTCCCCCAGGCACATGCGCTCTCTCTCATCAATCAATCAATAAAATCTTTAGAAAAACAAAAAATTGCTTCTTCGTATCAATCACTTTCTGGAGAGTTCTTGGTTTATGTTTGTCTTCTGCACTCCCATCCCTTTTCTCACATTTGAATGTTACCACTACAAGAGTTGAGTGCACACAGTAGATGCTTAATAAATAGTCAGCAAACGAAGGAATGGGAGTCATCAGCCCACACTTAATGGTTAAAACCCTGGGAGGGAACAGGACCGCCCCTGAGGCCGAGTGGAGTCCACCAATAGAGAGGGGAGTTCAGAGGGCACCACATTTAAGGGGAAGGGGAGAATTAAAGAGGGGGAGGGCACGGGCTGGTGGGAGGAGCAGATTCTGAGGAGGGAGGCATCTAGGGTGCCCCAGACCAGGAAGGAGGAAGGGGTGGCATGAGCGACAATGAGGTACCGTCACTCTGCGGCCGTTTAGAAAAAGGAGCTGGGCGCCTGGGTGGCTCAGTTGGTTAAGCGACTGCCTTCGGCTCAGGTCATGATCCTGGAGTCCCGGGATCGAGTCCCGCATCGGGCTCCCTGCTCAACAGGGAGTCTGCTTCTCCCTCTGACCCTCCCCTCTCTCATGTTCTCATTCTCTCTCTCAAATAAATAAATAAAATCTTTAAAAAAAAAAAAAAAGAAAAAGAAAAAGGAGCTACTTGCCCCACACCCAAGCTGCTCCTAGACCAGAGGGGGAGATATACCTCAAAGTGTATGATTTCAAAACAGTGTGGTGCTGTGCTAGAGATAATGGCCAGAGTGCTATGGGAGTCCAAAGAGGGGGTCCCTTACCCCATGAGAGGGGTGTAGAGGGCTTCCTGGAGGGGGCAATGCCTATGCTGAAGTCGATAGATTGATTGATTGATTGATTGATAGGCAGGCAGAGATAAGTTGAGAGCTTATCAGGTAAATTTATTGGTAAAAGGAATCCCATACATGGCCTAAACAAAGGCAGGGAGGCATGATAGGTTGGAGGCATGGAGATTAGCCGGGACAGCCCCCCAGCAAGTTCAGGAAGCACTGCCTGAGAGGGAGCTGTGGGGAGGCCCGAGAGCAGTTAGGACTGAGGAGGATAAGCAGAAGCACCCAGGTGGATCCCTCAAACTGTAACAGCCACCATGAACCCACCTCCCTCTGTTGACAGCTCGGAAGCCTCGCTTTGCCCTGAGGACCTCACAAGGACAATCTAGATGCCCCAGATCCCCTGTCCTGGGAGACAAAAGAAGGTCACTTTTTTAAAAACAACCAAATTCTGGCAGCTGGAACCTCAGATAGTTTGGCTGCTGGTGAGACCTCAGGGTTAAATTCTTCATGATGGGAAGAGGAGGCAAGAAGAATGGACAAAACCTGTCCTTTGCACGGGCTGGAGTTTTGTCTTCTATTCTTCGAAGCAGCCCAGAACCCCTGGGGTGTGTGATGGGGGTGGAGGTGGTTCAAGATCTGTTCTCCTCCCAGCAGGTCCTCAAGGGTCCAGGCCGCCCCACTTATATATAAACGCCATTAACCCATGCGGTACCTTGTGACAATGAGGAAAAGATGCTCCTCTGGTGGCATCCTGGTGCTGAGGCCCTTCTTAGGGCAGCAGAGTCATGCCAGCATGTGACTGAGCTGGCAAAGCATGGGCTGGATTGCAGTCCCAGCTCCCCAAGAGTGTTTTGTGCAGTGTGGAAACAACAGCTGTATGAAGCTGTCCTGTACCCTTGCCATGGCCACGCAGATACTGTTTTGGGGTTGGGGAAAACTAAATCCCAACGCCTCCCCTACTACTGTCTCCAGGCTTATTAGTTAATGCCCTAAACCTCCTACCCCCAGGGACCCACTCTATCATTTTGGCCTCCTCCCACTCTAGTTGTTCAGTCCGCAGGGCCTGTGGAGCCCATGACATCATGGGATCTCTCCAAGATGGTCAGACCTTCCGCTTGCAAAGGTGGGCCTTAGTCTAGCAAATCCCAGCCCCCCAGCACTTCAGGCCCATACCAAGGCTGCTCACAGGTTGCTTACAGGCTGAGGCAGAGGAGGGTAAAATCCTCCCCCTCCCCCACCCCGAGCCACAGCTCCTGGAGTTCTCACACTGAGGCTCAGAGAAGGGAAATGACTTCCCTCTGGATCACACAGCTAGTCAGGGGCAGAGCCAGGACTGGACCTCCAGTCCCCTGACCCCCAGGCTGTGGTCTTTTTGCTCCAATGGTTGCCTTGGGGGAAAAGAGAAGGCAAGAATGTGCAGAATTCAGATTTCAAAGGAAGGGCTTTGATTTGAAATCTGAGTCCTAAAATCACAGTCCTCAGAGGCAGAAGGGCCTTGAGCAATTATGTTTCCAAGATTTCCCACAAGATATAGATCACCTGGGGCATGATTGTATAGACAGCTTCTCAGGCCCCTGTCGGGACCTATCCATGCAGGGGGTTTGTGATGGGGACCAGCAACTGGTGTTTTTTAACAAGGAAATTTTGGGACACTCCAGCTAGACCCACTCATTTTTTTTTTTAAGATTTTATTTATTTATTTGCCAGACAGACAGAGAGAGAGAGAGTGCACAGCAGGGGAGGCAGCAGGAAGAGGGAGAAGCAGGCTCTTTGCCCAGCAAGGAGCCCGATGTGGAACTCGATCCATCATGACCTGAGCTGAAGGCAGACACTTAACTGACTGAGCCACCCAGGCAGCCCTAGACCCATTCATTTTACAGATGAGGAAATAGGCTCACCCAGGAGAAGGGACAGGCTCACCATCAATAATCAGGTCCTGCATATTAGAAAAACTGCAAAAGCACCTATATTATGAGCTCCAGTACTACACGAATTGATCCCACTTGCTCGTATGTAACGTAGAAATAATCCTCCCCTACTTCCTTGGGACTCCATATAGGAAGCCCTAAGCACAACACCTGGCAGAGAATGGGTGCTCAGAACATGGGAGCTTTCATAATCAATAGCATTATTATAATTTATCATTCCCTTTGTTTGATTTCTCCAAGTGATAACATGGCCAAAGTCTGGCGTTGAACCTGATAGCCTGGCATTCTAGCCTCCTGTGGAGAAATGACAACCACAACCATGAACACATCTGGTACCATTATTCCGAAGTAGAACTAGTTCCCCCCAAATGTACTGTATTATAAGAGTTGCTCAGGCAAAGAGATGAATTATCAGTTGAAACATACACAGACAATTTTAAATTAAATATGTATATCTGCACAGCCCCTCGCCATACTTCTGGCGGGCAACATACTTTGAAGGAAAATTCTAGGGGCATTAACCATTTGGTTCATAGTTCCATAGGGTGTGTGAAGACCCAGGCCCGACCCACAAAGGGTGGTCACACATTTGCTAAGGCCTCTGTTTGTTGGCCTGACGCTGCAGTGATGAATTTAATACCCACTACTCACTGTGTGTCCTTGGCAAGTTGCTTCACCTCTCTGGGCTTCTGTTATTTCATCTGAAAAATGGGGCTAACTTCCAGAGTAGTGTGAGGATGAAATGCAAGCACAGAGGTAAGGTCCTGGAACAGAGGCCACATTCCATCTCCAACTCTAGGCCTCCCTAGAGATTGGGCTCCATCTGCCTTTCCAGATTCTTCTCCCACCCAGGGGTAACCCTGTGTGTTCCCAGGCTCCGGTCACCTGTAGGATCTCACCCCCGTCTCAACTGCACCAATCCTTCCTGCTCTTGAGGCCGAGCTCCAACACCACCTCCTCCTGGCAGCCCGCCCAGATTCTCCTTACCCCCAAACCAAATGTGGTCTCCCATTCTCTTTCCTCCACTCTCAGCACGTGGTGTCTGTTTTAAGGTGACTTCCTTTATGTATATGAGAATCCCTCCTTTTCTGGGGGCAGAGATTCTACCCTGTTCCCCTTGGCCTTACTCCTAGGTATCATCAAAAAAAAAAAACAAAAAACAAAAAAAGTTTTGCCCAAAGTGTGTAGATGTAGATCAATTTCATTGGCTCACTAATAAGAATATTTGGGTGGCCTGCCCCCATTTGCAGCCTCTCCGTATATCTAAGTCGCAGAAACCACTTTAGGAAAGAGATACTATGTGTTTCATTAATTTCACGACACACCATTCCCCCCCACGCCCATTTTAACCTCTCTGAAATGGACTGTATCTTCCAGCGAATGGGCAATGAGTCCTTTTTTTTTTTAAGATTTTATTTATTTATTTGAGAGAGAGAATGAGATAGAGAGAGCATGAGAGGGGGGAGGGTCGAGGGAGAAGCAGACTCCCCACTGAGCAGGGAGCCTGATGTGGGACTCGATCCCAGGACTCCAGGATCATGACCCGAGCCGAAGGCAGTCGCTTAACCAACTGAGCCACCCAGGTGCCCAATGAGTACTTTTTTATTTTTATTTTTTTAAATGTTTTACTTATTTATTCATGAGAGTCAGAGAGAGAGAGAGAGAGGCAGAGGCAGAGGGAGAAGCAGGCTCCCCGCCTAGCAGGGAGCCCGATGCGGGACTCGATCCCAGGACCCTGGGATCATGACCTGAGCTGAAGGCAGACGCTTAACCATCTGAGCCACCCAGGGGCCCCAATGAGTACTTTTTTAAAAAATATTTTATCTATTTATTTGAGAGAGAGAGAGCACAAATTGGCAGGGGGGGAGTGACCTGAGTCTAAGGCAGACACTTAACTGACTGAGCCACCCAGGCACCCCGAATATTCTTTCTTTCTTTTTTTTTTTTTTTTAAGATTTTTATTTATTTTATTTGACAGGGAGAAGCAGCAGAGGGAGAGGAGAAGCAGGCTCGCCCCTGAGCAGGAAGCCCAATGCGGGGCTTGATCCCAGGACCCTGGGACCATGACCTGAGCCGAAGGCAGACACTTAACCAACTGAGCCACCCAGGCATTCCTCAAGTATTCTTTCTTAATGATGTGTGAATTAATGCTACCTTTCCATCAACACCACCTTAGGTTTGATGAAATAAGGTATTTTTTCCACTTTGTAGCTGAGAAATTATAGGCACATGAGGGTAAGCCACTCATTCAAAGCACAGAGCTATCACATAGAAGTGCCAGGCTCTAAACTCAGGCAGCATGATGATTTAAAATACAAATCTGGGGCACCTGGGTGGCTCACTTGTTTAAGCATCTCTTGATTTCGGCTTGGATCATGATCTCAGGGCTTTGGGATGGAGTCCTCCGTGCTCAATGGCGAGTCTGCTTGGGGATTTCTCTCCCTCTGCCTCTCCCCCTGCTCATGCTTGCTTGGGCATGCGCACGCAAACACACACACACACTCTCTCTCTCTCTCTCTGTCTCTCTCAAGTAAATAAATAAATCTTTTTAAAATAATAAATAAGAAATTTTTAAAATAACAAGGGGTGTCTGGGTGGCTTAGTCGGTTAAGCGTCTGCCTTCAGCTCAGGTCATGATCCCAGGGTCCTGGGATCAAGCCCCACATCGGACCCCCTGCTTAGTGGGGAGTCTGCTTCACCCTCTCCCTCTGCACCGCCCCCTGCTTGTTCTCGTTCTCTCTCTCTCTCAAATAAATAAGTAAATAAAATCTTAAAAAATAATAATAATAATAAAATCCTGGTCTGTGGGTAAGTACCTCCATGATGACCCCCAAGGATCCCACCTCCTGGTGTTCAAGCCCTGTGGGGCTCTCTCCCTGGAGTGGGGACTAGACCTGGTGACTCCCCTAGAAGGAACAGAAAACGGCAAAAGCAATGGGAGGTCACTTCTGAGACTGAGTTCCCTGAAGACTCTGGCTTCTGCCTGCCCACCGTCTCTTGGCCCTCTCACTTGCTGGCTCCAACTGAAGCCAGGCGCCATGGTGTGAGCTGCCCTTGGGAGAGGCTCATGTGGCAACAGCCAACAACCAACAAGAAACTGAGGCTCTGAGGCCCTCAGGCCCTCCACCTGCAAGGAACTGAGTCCTACCAACAACCATCCGAGTGGCCTTAGAAGCAGATTGCCCCCAGCCAAAGCTTGAGATGGCTGCAGGCCCCTGATTGGAGCCTGTGAGGGACTTTGAACCAGAGGCCACGCTCGGCCAGGCCTGGATTCCTGCCCCACAGAAACTGTGAGGTGGTACATGAATGTTGCCTTAAGCCACTAAGTTTTGGGGTAATTTTTTTAGCCAGCAATAGACAATGAATAGTCTCCAATATTTAAGACAGAGTATTTACTATGTTGTGTTCTGGAAACACAGAGATGAAAAGCCTTCAAGAGACACCCAGTGTCGGGGGGCGTAGGGGAGGCATACATGTGTGATTGTGATGAAGGGTAATTGGAAGGCAGGCAGGCAGGGACTGGAAGGCAGGCAAGCAAGGACAAGGCCCCTCCCCCCCCAACCTCCACCCTAAGAGGAAACCACCCTTAAAAGGATTTTATACTGCCCTGGAAGGAGCCCTCCACCCTTTCCCATATGATAGATAGGTGACAAAAACCTGATTTGACGACCAGCGCAGGGAGTGTTCATCAGATGAAAACAGCCCGCCAACAAGCCCATAAAAACCCCTAGACTTAGAAACTCCGGGGGTGGGCGCCTGGGTGGCTCAGTTGGTTAAGCGACTGCCTTCGCCTCAGGTCATGATCCTGGAGTCCCGGCATCGAGTCCCGCATCGGGCTACCTGCTCAGCAAGGAGTCTGCTTCTCCCTCGACCCTCCCCCCTCTCATGCTCTCTCTCTCTCTATCTCATTCTCTCTCTCAAATAAATAAATAAAATCTTAAAAAAAAAAAAAAAAGAAACTCCGGGGGCAACCCCTTAGGGTCCCCTCCCTCCTTAGGAGCTTTGACTATCACTTTTGCTATCACTCAATAAATGGCTCGATAAAACTTGCTTTGATGCCCACCACTCTGTCTGGTCTACCTCTTCATTCTTCGAAGTGGCATGACCAAGAACCGCGGGCACCAATGGAGAAAAAACATCCCGCAACAATTGCTGTGTTTAAACTGTGTTTATGGGGGCGGGGGACTGGAGGGGGGCTGCCTCCCTCACCTGTGCAGAGGGGACAGGTGGACTTAAGGGGAGCTTATCACCGAGCACAGCAGCTTCAGAAGAGAACACACATCTCCTTGTCCTCGGTGGATTTGGGAGGTTGTAAGATTACACACTTGGCAGGAGGAAATCGGGCAGCTATACGCTTGACACAAGAGTCAGTGATTCACCACAGCACGTCCCAGAAGTCTGAGTCAGCAAACTCTTCCCAGACCAGGTTTCACTGAGAATGTGGGTTTGAGCCCACTGTGCGGGGGGGGGGGGGGGGGGGTTGCTGAGGCCCTCAGGCTCTGCTGCCTTTCAACCAGGACCAGGGTTGGCGTGTGGGTTGGACATTAGAGGTGTGGTCAGGGTTGGAGTGAAGAGGCCTGCCTGAAGGTCACAGTCCAACTTTGGGACAGGCTGGGGCAGAGCGTCAGGCCCTTCTTCTCCATGCTCCTCTGCACCCCGGCCCTGCCTTAGCTTCTCTGGCTGGGAGATGAGCCTGGAGGATATGACAAGACCCTTCACCCAGGGAAGGCCTAGCAACTCCGAGAGAGAGAGGAAAGAGAGCCAGGCCAGGCCTGGGGAGAGGTCAGGGATGAGCCGAGAGTTGCAGCCAGAATGTCCCTGACCCCAGACAGGGGTCACAGAGGAGGACGCCCGGCTCTGGGTCCTACCTCAGCCACCAATACCAGAGCAGGGGAATGGAGTGGTCCGCAGCATGGGTTCTGACCAAGGAGCGAGTCCCAGCTCCGCCACTTACTGGACATGCCCTCATGCCAAGTGCTTCAGCTCTGAGCCTCTGTTTCCCCATCTAGAAGATGGGGATGACAATGCCCACCTAATAGGACTAGCATGAGGTTGAAAGAGCTGCTGCTGGCCGTCTTGCTCTTCCACATACATGATTTCATTGGATTTTCACAGCGACCCATTTTGCGGCTGACAAGATTGAGCAAGAAGGGGAAGGGATTCGTCTCAGCTAATGAATAATGTCCAGTTGCAGTAAAATATCCAGAAACGTAAAATTTAGCCATGTAGCCATTTTTATGTGTAATTCAGTAGCGTTACATACATTCACAGTGTTGTTCAAGCAATCTCTGTAACGTTGTCACCTTGCAGGACTGAAGCGCTATGGCCGTTCCTCCCCGGCCCCTCACCCACCGTGTTACCTTCTGTCTCTGTGAGTCTGACTATTCTAGGCTGCAGCCATGCTGTTTCTTTCTTTTTTAATTTAACAAAGTTTTCTTTTTCAGGATGTATGGTTGGTGGGATCTGTGCGCGCATCCTCGCCAGCGGCAGGGGCATCTCCTCCCTTGGTGTTACTGGTGTAAATGACTCAAGCTCTGGGCTTTGAAACTAGTTTAATAAGTCCTTTACTAAGGAGATCCTGAAGAGTTGCCCTGGCCAGGGGACCTTGAATCTTCTCTCAGAGACAACAGCTAGGGTTCTACGCTTAGAGAACTTTTCTTTTTTTTTAAGATTTTATTTATTTGACAGAGAGGGTAAGAGAGCACAAGCAGGGGGAGTGGGAGAGGGAGAAGCAGGCTCCCCACTGAGCAGGGAACCCGATGTGGGGCTCAATCCCAGGACCCCAGGATCACGACCTGAGCCGAAGGCAGACGCCCAACCATCCGAGCCACCCAGGCGCCCCTACGCTTAGAGAACTTAAAAGAGTTTGTCATATGTAGCTTTGTTGCACAACACCAGGTAATTTTTTTATTTTTTATTTTTTTTAAAGATTTTATTTATTTATTTGAGAGAGAGAGAGAATGAGAGATAGAAAGCATGAGAGGGAAGAGGGTCAGAGGAAGAAGCAGACTCCCTGCTGAGCAGGAAGCCCGATATGGGACTCGATCCCAGGACTCCAGGATCATGACCTGAGGCGAAGGCAGTCGCTTAACCAACTGAGCCATCCAGGCGCCCATCCACCCACAAGACTAGGTCATTGAGCGTGCCTCGAACCATGCCTTTGGACCATTTCTTTTTGGCCTTGCCCCCAGATCTGCTCACTAGGTCTTTACCTTTCTTGACTGACTTTCCCGCATCTTTCTTCTTGTTGTCCTTGGGAGGCATCGTGAAGCTCAGAGATCAGCAGCCACACTTACAGCCTCACTAAGATGTCGGACAAAAAATGGAGCTGTCCTGTTTCTTAAAAGCCCATCTCTGTTTTGCTGTTGCGCCATCTGTTCTCGGTGTCAACAGAATGAATTTGGGCATCCCGGGCTGTAGGAGTTCAGGGGAGGCCAAGTGCTTCAGGGGTAGGGAGATCAGGGAAGGCTGCCTGGAAGAGGAGAAGGAGCAGGAGGAAGAGACCTGTACCCCTTGCCCTAGAAGGTAGAGAGAAGCAGTGGTGACGCTGACTCAGGGATGCTTGTCCCCTGTGGCCTGCCCTTTGGTTTATGATGGCCACCTCAGCAGTACCAACCTTTGCCCCCAAGTAAGTTCCCAACACATGAGGGGAGACTCCAGGCCATCTCAGAAGCCACTGGCTTGCCGAGGAGCTGTAGCAGTCCCGTGCTCGCAGCCTCAAGAACCATGGGGATAGGCCCACGCAGCCAGTCCTTGCGAGGACCACGGCCCACCTACAGCAAACTCCAGGAGCCCTGGGGGAAGCCTCTAGAGAGCCGACTGCACCGGGTGCTGAGCCTCAGACACGGGCATGAGGAGGCCAGGCCCTCAGTCGGAGGCCCAGAAAGGCTGGACCTGCCCGGTCAGGAGTGGCTGCCAGGGGGCCCGGAGGACACGGAGCAGCTGATCCAAGCCCAGCGAGGAGACGGCCAGCGGTGGCTGAAGCAGTATCAACAGGTTTGGCTGAAGGTTGATGGATGGAGGAGGAGGGTGTGGACTCCACAGAGAGGGGCCCATGGCTACAAAGGCTCAGAGGTAGAAACATATGGGGCCAAGGACCAAGAAGACAGCAGAGCTGTCTGGAGACGGGTCTGGAAAGAGAGGTATCCAGGTACCATATTTGCGGGGACCCAAAAGGCATTTGGGATTTACCCCACAGGCACTGGGGAGTCATGGAAAGCTTTAGAGCGGGCTGGTGATATGGCCAGAGCTGTTCTAAAATGATTCATCTGGCAATGTGTTGGATGGGTGGATTTCGCTGGAGGCAAGGAGATCAGCCAATAAAACTTCCCCAGCGTTATATCTTGTGTTCCTCTGCCCCAGGAAAGGGGGCATCCTGACCCCCTTGGTGGGAGCTGCTGGGTCCCGGCCGGCCGGGCCTCCTTATCCTAGGAGAAAAGGTGCTCCTGTCTCTGGGGTCTACCACCACCTCGTGGCAATAGCTGGAACAACACTGAAGCCCACCGCACAGTTGTCAGATCAGGACCCTGACCTCCCCTCTCCTTTGTCTTCCAGCAGGTGAGGAGAAGGTGGAAGAGCTTTGTCTCCAGCTTCCCTGGTGTGACTCTGAGCCGGCCGGCCTCCCCACAGCCCCCTGTGGGCACCACCAGCTAAGGATGTTGGAAGTGGTGTTGGCCCCTGCTGCACCCAGATGGGTTGGCCATGCCTGCTGACCTACCTCTTCGTGGCCCCCTGGACGCCCCTGCGTGGACTGCCCCTGCATTCCTTACATGGTGCGCTGAGGCCTCTGCCACCAGCTCACCCGAGGGTCCTGTGATTGCCCCTCGGCCCTGGCCCTCCACTCCAAGGCTGGCTCGCCACAAAGACCCTAAAAGGGCTAAGAAGAAGGGGGCTCAGTTCTGTTTCCTGGTGGATTCTGCCCTCTGGGCATGGGGGCACCCCTGGACAGTGACATGTGTGAGGGCCTTAGAAACCTGCCTAGAAGTAAGGGTATTGACAGCATGGGCCCCACACAAGACCAGTAATGAACTTCCAAGACAGAGCTCAGTGAAGCCAGACCCATGGCTGAGAGGCTCTTGCACATTGCCTGCCCACCACCCCCCTGCCATGCCCCACCTGCCAGCAGCTAGTGGTGGGCAAGGCTTGGGTCTCCCTCCCTGACAGCGAGCCCCCCAGGGGCAAGGACTGAGTCAGGGAGGTCGTCAGTACTGGAGCTCTGTGGCCGAAAGGCCCAGGCCTATATATGGTCACTTGTATCCTCACAGTGTCCCAGTGAAGGAAGCAGGCGAAGCCTTCCCTCCCTGTGTGACAGAGGTGGAAACTGAGGCCCAGAGCAAGGAAGGAATTATTGTCTTTGGCACCCCTGGCCCCACCCCCACCCAGCTCCCAACCTTGGGGCTGAACACGGGAATAAAGATTGCTGAGCTGAAGTAAACTATTTGCCTAGTGATTAACTTGCCTCAGGGGGGGAAGGCTTGGCTCAGAATTTGCCAGAATGGTGGAGCAGGGCCACCAGGGGCAGGTCCCCCATGGGTCCCCAGGAGGCTGGGTCTTTCCTGCCACTTCTCTCGACCTCACTCCCCAGAGGAATTGCCACCTCCCCCTGTGCTGACCTCCAGCCAGTTTTGGGGGACTTGCTTTACCTTTGTGCTCACTCTGAGACAGGGCTCACTCTGAGGCCCAGAAAGAGCAAGGGGCTCGTCCAAGGCCACACAGAAGGGAGGGTCTTACCCCAAAGAGCCTGAGCTCTTTAAGAGACACTGGTACTTCTTGTGGGGTCCCTGAGACTCTCTTGGCTCAAGCAGACCCAAGGTCAAAGGTGAGGGGGCAGCTGCAAGCATCCTAGTGCAAGGTCTGTCCTGGGATGGTGGGGAGACCTGAGGGTCCACCCAGACCCTGTTTCCACAGAGCCCAGAACCCTGACAGGGCCACTGAAGAACAAGAGGGTTCCTGGGGAAATCTTGCTCCGGACAGCCGCTGGAATCAGAGACTGGGGTGCCTGGCTTGGAAGCTGGACTCTGGGAGCTGACCAGAAGCTTCCAGCCCAACTAGTCACAAATTTCAGATGCCCGCTGCTCGGCCACCTTCTGCAGTAGCCCCTTGGGTGCCTCTGGGGAGCCCCAGGACTCTAGGAAGCGTAGTTTGAGTCCATAGCTCTGGCAAACCCTCTGGATGTCTAGAGGAGGAAACTGAGGCCCAGAATGGGGAGGTGTCCTCATCGTCCTCCAGGTCTCTGCCCTCAAGGCTCATCCCGGCGTCTGTGTCTGCAGGGACTTTCTAGCCCAACTCCTTGCTGTTCTCCTACTTGTCATGCTCTGTGACCAGTTTGTCCAGTTAGGAACTTTTGTCATCCACAAAACAGAAGGTTCCATGGGGACCTGGCCTGCTCACCACTAGGACCCCAGTGCCTGGCTCAGAGTCCAGCCCACACTAGGTACTCAGTAAGCTGTTGTTGAATGAATGAAGTACTGGCCCAAGGTCACCCAGTAAGTTGATGACTGGGTGGGCCTATAGCTCATGGGTTTGGGGGCTCCCACTCAGGCAGAACAGTTCAACCTCAGCCTCATCAGCAACCCCATCATCAAGGAGCATGTATCTGGGCCCCTCGGCTGAAGCCTTCACCAAAACGCACACACACACACTCTGATAGGTTGTTTCCAAAGATGGCTGCAACCCTCCATCCCCTGGTGCATGTGTGTCCTCTTGAATTGTGTCTCTGCCACACCTCCCATCCAGAGAGGTATTCTGTTTTCCCTCGCCTTGAATCTGGGTGGGCCCTGTGACCTGCTCGGACTAATTGAATGCGGTGGAAATAATGATCTGGGACTTCTGAGCTTGGGCCTTAAAAGGCCTTGCAGCTTCGTTTCTGGCCTCTTGGAGGCCAGCTGCCATGTGAAGGAGTCCAGGTGACCCTACCCCGAAAGTGGTCCCGAAATAGATACATCATATTCTCATCCCCAGAACCTGTGAATTTTGCCTGCTCTGGAAAAAAGATCTTTACAGACACAATTAAATTAACGACCGGGGCACCTGGGTGGATCAGTCACTTAAGCGTGTGCCTTGGGCTCAGGTCATGATCCTGGGGTCCTGGGATCGAGCCCCACGTAGGGCACCTTGCTCAAGCAGGGAGCCTGCTTCTCCCCCTCCCTCTGCCCCCTGCTCATGCTCTCTCTCTCTCTCTCTGTCTCTAATAAATAAATACAATCTTTAAAAACTTAAGGACCTTGCGATGAGGAATCATCTTGGATTATCAGGGTGGGAGGGGCCTAACTCCAACAAGAAACTTCCTTAAAGAGACACACAAAGGAAAAGACGCAGAGGACGCGGCCATGTGAAGGCGGAGGCAGAGAGTGGAGTGGTGTGACCACAAGCCCAGGAAGCCTAGGGTCTCCCACAGCCACCGGTGGTCACCAGCAGAGGCAGGAAGGATCTTCCCCTGGAGCCTCCAGCACCTCAGTCTCAGACTTCTGGCCTCCAGCCCCATGAGACAATACATTCCTGTTGCTTTAAGCCACAGAATCCGGGGAATAGTTACAGGAGCCCCAGGAAACTAACACAGTGTTTGTGTGATTCTGGGTTCAAACCCGGATGGATGTGCCGGCCAGGTGACATTTCCCAGACTTCCTTGCACTCTGGTGTGGCTGTGTGGCCAAGCTCTGGTCAGTAGAGTATGAAAGGAAGTGACATACACGCCCCTCCACACCCCACCGCTAAGCCTCCCCGCCCGGCCCTCGATGCTTCCCTCTTCACTCACAGGCCTGCCCAGTGCAGAGAACCCAAGGGGGCTCTAAGGCTAGGGGATGACTGTGGCACAGAAGCAGAGCCCCCTGTCACCCGTCTCGACTGTAAAATAGGCCTTCGTTGTGTGAAGCCTGATTTGGGGTCTGCTCATGACAGCCACAAGTCTATCCCAACTATTTCATGTCAGCTCTATGTGGTTCCTTGGGGACTGGAAACTTCCAGAAGGCGGGACAATTCTCTTTTCGCTCACTGTGAACAGCTCACCTCGGACAGTGTCTGCCTCCTTGTAGGTGCTCAGGAAATAGTTGTTGAAGTGCTGAGTTGTCTGCAGCTAAAGAGTAGGAGTTAGCCAGGCCAAGGGAGGGAATAAGTGTTCCAGGTAGAGGGAGAGGCGTGGGAAGCCCAGAGAAGACACGGTGCACCTGGGAGGTGCAAACCATTTGAATGGTCTATGACAGGATAGATGTCCCTGGCTCAGGCTCTGGACATACATGTTGCCAACGGTCCCCCTCCCCACCTCCCTGCCTCCCCAGCTGTGCCCTCCTTGGGCCTTGCTGTCTTGGTTTTGTCTGCACATGAAGACTTCACTCTCCTGGGGTGGGCGGGCCACCAGGAAGGCCCCTGAACCTCCAGCCAGGCTCTGTGACTGCCACTCACACACTCATGCCCCTGGGGCCTCAGTTTCCTCATCTGTCAGAGAGAGAGGATAACCTTGCCTTGTCAGCTTTTGGGGGTGGGTACCACACCGAGCTGGGCCAGAGCCACAGCAGGGCCTTGGGTTCAAACAAGGTGAGAGGGAGGGGGCGTAAGGCTGCTTCCGGGCGGGCCAGCTCCTGAGCCAGTGAGCAAGCTGACCTCAGAGGACATTGCTGAACTCATGGGTCTAAGTGTGAGCTGGTGGCTCCCCTTGGAGGCCTCCCTGGTGTGTGTGGCAGGGGTGACCTGTGTGGAGAGATGACCCTGTCAGTGCAGAAGCTCCAGGCTCTCGAAGGGCTCCACCCTCAGGTCCGCCGGTGCCCAAGGATCACATAGAGCAGAGCAGGCTTTGTGCCTCTGCGTTCTGTTCCTGCTGCCCATGAGGTCAGAGCCTCCCAGGCCTCTCCTATGCCATAGGGGCTCAGAGCCAGGAGCTGGAGGGGCCTGGGACCCTTCAACCTGCCCCCTGCCCCTCTGTGCATGTTTCCAGAACCGGAGAGCTCACTGTTTATCAAGCCCCACTCTTTCCATGGGACCTCTGCCCTCGAGCTCACAGTCCTGCTCGAGAGGGAGACAGACAGGCAGACAGACAGATGACTAGCTACTCTGTTTCGATGCAGAATGGGGTAGGAGCTCACAAGGCAGATCAAGCAGGAGGCCCCAATTCCTGAGCCAGTGGGACACTCTGGGCTTGGTGGGACATCTTTCCCCAGCTTCCTGCAGCTGGCAACCATGCTGGATGGGAGGAGGCCGCCAGCAGGTGGGGGAAAATATCCTGCAGGGGAAATGGGGCCAGTTGGTTGCCATCATGGGGAAGGCAACAAGGCAAGCAGGGAACACTGCGTCCCCAAGCACCTCTCAGAGCAAGGACAGCGAATTCAGCTGGAAGGGTACTCGGAGCCCAGCGGATCCAGGCCGTTCATTTTACAGACGAGGAAGCTAAGGTCCCACAGCAAGCCAGAACTCTCCACCCACCCTGTGCACCCAAAGCCCCTTTCCTCGGGGACAGGGTGGGCCACAAACTCAAAGTGTCCAGGTAGTCAGAGGGGGCCAGGCTGGGCCCGAGCCTGAGCGTCAAAGCTGGGGCCCCAGCCCCTACCCTGCAACTAACTTGTGGAGTGATTTGGGGCCAATGATTACCCTCCTCTGTAAAATGGAAATCTTGATCTCTGCGTCTCCCTGGGCTGAAGGGCACATAAAGTGCCAAGTGTGCAAAAGCTTTGCAAATCGGGGTGTGCCGTGTCCTGAGAAGGAACACCGTTACCGCCCCCTCCTCACCACCTTCATCATCAGGCCGGAGAGCAATGTATTTAAAAGCTCTATAGCCAAATGCCCGAGTTAGGGCCCTGGCTCCACCACTAACTAGCTGGGTGAACTTGGGCAAGGCATTCACCCCTCTCTCTGCCTCAGTCTCCGCATCTGTTCAATAAATACAAAACCGGCCCCTCCTCACAGGGTTGTTGTATTCCCCAGGTTAACACACGCAAAGCACTTAGAGCATTTGATCCTCGGTTCTTGGTAGCCAGTTCCAGAAGATTCACCTAATGTGAACCCAGGTGGGTCCCTTCTCTGAGCCTCAGAGGCCTCCTCTGGGAAATGGGGGCGCTAATAATAGCATCAGACTAGAGGCATCTTGGGGATGAGATGGGCCAAGGCACACAGGCACTCAGCCCTGGGGCCAGGGCACAGAAGCCCCTGTTCAATGAGAACCTGGCGCTCAGAGCCCAATGTGTCCTCAGCTCACGTTGGCCTGGCTGGGCCTTGGCAGGCCCGTGGGCATCAGGATCCAGGGAAGTGGGCCCAGCCACAGACCAGACAGCTGCCCTGGGGCCTCCCAGGACGCGGTCTCTCCTCTAGTGCCAAGGCAGGAACGGGCGTGGGAGGGACGCCTCTCCTCCCACTGCGCTGTGGTTGTCACTGAACCGCCCTGCCCCACCCCCATGAGGCCCCGTCTCCCTTCTCTGAGCTCCAGACACAAGCAGTCCGTTCAGCCAACACGCAGAGCCCTGCTCTGGTGAAGACTTCAGACGGGATGACGGGCACAGCCCCTGGAATCCACCACGGCAACAGCCACGGAAATGAACCCGCATTCCAGGAGCTGGCTCGGGGAGCAGGTGTGCCCGGAGATGGGCCCCTGGAGGGCGGGCATCGGAGAAGGCTTCCTGAGCAGCGGACAGCCGTGCAAGTGTGCTTCTCCACAGTGGAAGGGTTGGGAAGGGCGTACCAGGCAGAGGGAAGGGCGCGGGGATGTGGCCCGGCTGGAGTGTTGGGAGATTCAGGCACACCCCAGTTTTCCTGGGGAACAAGTGGGAGCGGGGGAGGTGAGGACCGATCCACAAGGGACAAGGCACAAAGGACCAGGGACACCACTTCACCTGGGGAGCCATCACAGGGTTTTCAGTAGCTGAGGAAGAGGGATAGCTTAAAGATTCCCTGTGACCACTCCAGCCCAGAGGATGGTGGGGACCCTCTGGGCGGAGTGCAGGTGGACTGTTTCCATTTTGCAAATGAGAGTTTTGAGGCCCCGGTGGAGAGGCGGGCTTAAATGGGTCACACCCAGTGAGATGAGCCAGGCTGAGCGCCCTGTACTCCATACCAGGTCCCCAGCATGCGCTTGGCACAGCTCCACCTTCTGTCTTCTTTCCTCTGCTGGGTTCCACCACCCCAGTGGGGAGCTCCCAGAGGGCGGGGTGCTTGGCCCTCCCCTTCCCAGGGCCGGCTTCAACCCTGACAGCTGGGCTTGGATGGGTTGGTGAGGACGGGCGCCAAGGAGGCTGGCCACGGGTCTGGGCCCCTGCTTCTGCCCTTGGCGCTGGACCCCCTCTCAATCTTTCCACACCCTTCTCCTTCTTCTGTCCTCGCCTCCACCCTGGAGCCAAGCAACCCACCTCTCCACCTTTGCTCGCACAGTTGCTGCCTCCTGGAATGCACACCGTGACTAGTCAGTGTGCTTATGTTAAATGTCCATAGACCAGGGATGGCTGGAAGGCTAGCAACCAAAGCTGTTCCCAATGTCTGCCACTTCACCTGCCGCAGCAGAAGGGCCTTGGGGACGGGTGTAAATGTTCCATGGGGAGGTAAAGCGAGCTGGAGCCTCCACAGTGGGAGTGGTCCCAGAGGACACTCCTCCTGGTCAGACTTCCAAGTCGCTCCACAACGGAGACTCCCTTCCGGGAATGGGGGCTGGGGCAGCCTGTTCCCAAGCAAGAACCCTGGATCTTCAGAGACATTGAGTAGGGGGTTTGGTTGGTTAGCTCAAGGGGCTCAGTTACCCATTTGCTCACTAATTGTGTGACTTCTGGGAAGACCTTCATCTTTTTTGGGTTGTACTTTTTTTTATCTGGAAAATGAAAGGATTGGATGGTTTTCCAGGTACAGCTCTTTCCATTTCAATTAACCAGAAACTCAACCTAAACTAACTTGAGGAAGAAAAGAATATATTGGTATACATAAATGAAAAATTTAGACACAGACTAACTTCAGGTATAGCTTGATCAGGGGCTCAAAGCCATCCCTAGGACCTGTGTTATCTCCCTCTCCCTCTCTCCATCTCTCTCTCTCTCTCAGATTAATTCTCTCTTCATGGTCTCCTCATGGATCTGCAGCAGCTCCCAGCCCTTATATCCAGAAACACAAAGAGAAAGAATGCTTATCTCTGTCCACGGGCTCATCCCTGAACCAGTCACTGTGGCAGGTAACGCAAGGCTCTAACAGGTCAGGTCTGAGTTGTCTTCCCTGGAATCACATGGGACAAGATGGATTCTCCAACTAAAATATAAAGCGCTTACAGGAAATGGTCAATTGCCCAAGGTCACACAACTCCCCCCCGCCATGTCACACAGCCCCCCTTCAGCATGTCCCAAACTGTCTTCCCAGTCATCTGGTACAGCCTGCCAACTCCAAGCTTTCGATAGGAGGACCAGAAAGCTCAATGGTCAGCATATCTGTCAGGGTCCTCCAGAGAAACAGAACCAGTGTGAGACATATATAAATACAGATTTATTATAAAAATTGTTTCATTGTAGAGGCTAAGTCTGCAGTTGGCCAACTGCAGACCCAGCAAAGCTGACAGTGTAAGTCCCAGTCCAAGTCTGGATCTATGTCCAAAGGCTGGAGGAAATTGATGTCCCAGCTCAAAGATAGTTGGGCAGAGAGAGTGAATTCTGCCTCACTCCACATTTTGTTCTTTTCATGTCTTCAACTGATTAGATGAGGCCCGCCCACATTGGGGAGAGCAATCTGCTATACTCAGTCTACCAGTTCAAATGTTAATCTCATCCAGAAACGTCCTCACAGACACACCCTGAATAATGTTTAATCAAATGTCTGAGCCTCCCATGGCCCAAATTACACATGAAATTAACCATTATGGCTCATGCCCCA